>NC_058410.1:104641147-104728413 GCF_002201575.2 Neomonachus schauinslandi | reverse complement strand
TATATATATATATATATATATATATATATATATATATATTTATCCTTCACTCACTCATTCAACAGATAATAATTATCTCTTATGTTGCTGCCACGATACCAGGGGCTATCCATCAGGGCTAAGACTTGGCCCCCAGGTCTCTTTCCTTCCACAGGAGACTAAGATTTTTTGACTTGATTCCTCAGAAACCAAAGGGCAAAACTCTGGTTTTCAGTTTCACTAAGGGCTTTAATTGTCCCTTTAAAGCATTAAGATTTAATTGTGTGTATCATCAGCTCTTAAATTACATTGTCTTGAAAGTTTCTACTCAAACTCCTACCATTTAAACATTCAAATGTCAAAACCTTAAAAAAAAAAACCCAAGACGATGAACCTTGGGTAATTCATCCCATGAAGTTACAGAGGATGAATATGTGCCTCAGAGATGATGTAAAAACAGGCAGAAAATATACATGTGGAGAATGTCAAAATGTGTAATGTACTTCCCAGTCCACTGAGACCTATAACCTACATAAATCCCCGGCTTCTGGTGCTGAACTTAAGACACAGGGTGGGGGAAGTGTGTGTCCCATCATCCCCATTATACCAGACCCCTTGTGCCAAGTATTCTGTCTCAACACCCCTGATAAATGTGCAATTGTCGGAATCATGATAATACAGTAAACTCGCCAGGCAAATTGTGAAATGTGAGTCATGGTTCTATTTGCTCTGCAGTTGTGAAAATTGCAAAATTTTTATCAAGATAGAAACTGAAAACCCTGAGTGTCGCCTCCTGGGGAGCCCTGACACTCTCACGTCAGACTGTTCCTCTCACCCACCCCACACAGCTCGAGTCACGCTATGCTTCTGCCAGGGAGTTACCTGCTGCTGAGCTCCTCGGCACCCACAAAATTGTCTGCCTGGATGCCCTTCCAAAAGGGGTGACACAGGCTTCCTGCTGTTAGCCTGATCTCTGGCTGGCCGGCCAGGCAGGGAGCTTGTCGTCCGGAAGGTTCCTTCTCTCCCAGGACCCTCCCCTCCTACTCTTCAGACACTGGAGTCCAGCCCTCCCTCCCCGCTCCAACTCTGCCCCCACCCCCCAGCCTCCATGTCCTGCAACTGGACTCTCCCCTGTCACTGCTTACCTGTCCTATGGACCATTCTTATAAAGAATCTGGCTTTTGAAAAGTGAGTCTTACTAATGCACTAATTTGTTACTCCTTCGGGGAAAGTGTTTTTTATTTATTTATTTTTTTTTTTTAAAGATTTTATTTATTTATTTGACAGAGAGAGAGACAGCGAGAGCAGGAACACAAGCAGGGGGAGTGGGAGAGGGAGAAGCAGGCTTCCTGCCGAGCAGGGAGCCCGATGCGGGACTCGATCCCAGGACCCTGGGATCATGACCTGAGCCGAAGGCAGACGCTTAACGACTGAGCCACCCAGGCGCCCCAGGAAAGTGTTTTTTAAAGTGACTCTTGGTAGATAATGTCTCCATCCAGGGGCTTTAGAACGGCGTTTCATGGGGTCCTAAGCTTCCATGGATATGCCTGAGGGTTGCTCTCTGGAGCCTGAAAGCCCTTGCCCTCTCCCCAGGTCCAGCCAGGGCCGTGCTGCTTCGATAGGCCTTCCACACTAGAGCCACACTGTGGGGTCAGGAGGAGGGTGGGCTCTGGAGTCAGCTTCGCCACCTACCAGCTGTGTGATGGTGGGCAGGTCATTAAATCTCTCTGGGTCTCAGTTTTGTCATCTGTGAAATATTAGCAATAACAGTACACTGGATCTATTTCATAGGGTTGTTGTTGGACTCAATGAGGTAAAACATCTGGCACATAGTAAACTCTATTTAAGAATTTGCTATTATGATATGCATGGGGTACTCTGCAAGATTTCACTTGAGAGAAGTTTTCCACTGCTTTAAAAAAAAAAAAAAGGTAAAACAAATAAACAAAACCCCAAACTCCTACTACCTTCACTCAAAATATAAGTAACTTACTGGAATTCTGCCACCAAGGGCAGGTTTCTTGGCGCCTCTCAAATCCTACCTAAATGTGGGGCTGAGTTGGCTTTGGGTCTGCACGTAGACTAGATCAACCAGCTCACAACCAGCACTTACCTTCGTAGTTGCTGACTTAGGGAACAGGGTTAAGTGCAATGTCTGGGGCATTCTATTCCTTCTATTATTCTATGGGGTCTTTTTTTTTTTTAAGTTGTTATAATTGAGCTAATAATATTAGGCTCTTTTCACAAGCAAGAGGCATTGGCTCACAGTGTGATAAGGACCACATGAAACATGTTTCCTGATTTTTTAGGAGAGAGGTCAGATGCTATTAGAACTTGAGCCAGAAAAAACAAAAAAAACAAAAGAGCAAAAATCTTGAACTTTAGAGCCTGATACGTGGTCTTCTTTTCAGTGTTTGAGGGCTTGAGGGTCAGGGAGGTAAACTTCATAGGATACCTGCAGGTCTTTTCTGATTCCAGAATAAGCATCTGAATGTTCTTTTGAATTCAGTGCTGGTTGAGCTACGATTCTGTGCCTTATGAATCTAGGTGCAACTCAGAGAATCATGGATGTGGGGGAACAGTGCAGGCTTTGGAATTAGGCTCCCCCATCCCCTCATAGGCTCCCACCTCAGAGCCTGTGTACCTGATCCCTCTGACCTTTATTGGCCTCAGATGCTCCTACCTGAGCCTGCTTCCTCCTCCACACCCCAGGAGCCCTCCCCTGCCCCATGTCACGCGGACTCTCTTATCTTAGGACCTGGGCCTCCTGGTTCTGGGCAGCATTTCTCATCACGACTAGTCTGGGGCTTCTCTCCCTCCGATGGGCTCCACAGTGCCCCGTGCTTGCCCTGTGTGGCACCTGTCACCTTGCATTGTCGATCTCCCATGTATCTTTGTGAGGTCTTTGAAGGCTGCATCTGTGTCCAGTTCTTTCCCAGTTTTCCCAGGTCTGGCATATAGTAAGTACTTAATAAAAGTTTGGTGAAATGACTGAATAACCAGCCCACTTTTCAATTAGGGGTGGCAACATGTGATCGATCACTTGGGACATGTCATCGCGAATTTCTAACCCGTCTTGAGGTCTTCAAACCTGGTAACAACGCTCTTTCTTCCTTCCTTTTTTAATTTTCATTTTTTTTATTTGTGTGGACTCGAGGTTCTTCTTGCTTGATAATATTACTCTCACTTATAGAAGCAGTGGGGCTGGGGTGAGAGCCCATGGGAGTCACGCTGCCACTGAGTCGCCACCCAGAGCATGACTGAAGAGGGGGATGGGAACCGAAGCACACGCTGGTGAACACCTTCAGGCTGGCGCCCCTTCCCAATGCAAGGTTGCTGGCACAATGGCCCACACAGACCCCAGATTCCACCATGATGCTGGAAGCAGGGTCCGGAGTATCCCAGAGCCTAAGACATAGGTTCGTGTTAGGGAGGGCTAAAATCAGGATAGATCCCATCTCTGCATCTGATTTCCAGTTACAGGGTGAGGGTGGAGCATGTTCACAGCGCTTTATTGCCCTTGGATCTGAGAAATACTTGTTTTTCGGTTGATTAATACTCTCCCATTTATATGAACCATGTGGCTTCGCTTGTAGAACTCCAAACACACAAAGGCTGTTGGGAAGAAGGGGAGCATGTATCAAAACTGGGGTCAAACTTAAGTCACACAGGTATCAGAATGTTAATTCTCAAGAAATTCCCATAGCTTATAGGAAGAGAGGAGTTTCTCATACAGCTCTATCTCTAAACTCAGAAGAATGTTGTGGTACTATTTTATCAGTAAAGTAATAAATGGTAGCTAACATCTGGTGGGTGCTAACTATATGCTAGACGTGGTGTTTTTACACAGATTATCTCATTGATTCCTTGCAATAATAAGTCTATGAAAGTAGGTCCCATTGTATTTTACAGATGAGAAAATCATGAAGATTCAGCAGGTCTAGGTGACTTGTCCAAGGTGATCCAAGTAGAAGATGGTAGGGCTGGGATTTGAACCAACATCTGGCCCTAAAGCCTGGACGTTTCTTCCCCTTATACACACAGGCTCTCCTAAATAACACGGGGCATTTATTTTTGTATATGCTGTGGCTACGTTCTCCAAACAGTTCAGAGCTTTAGAAAATATTTTGAGAATTCTCACTCAGATAGCCCGGCAAATACACCTTATTTTGCTTGAGAACTTCCTTGTTTCTTGCTCCTTTGTCTATTCAGCTTGGAGACCATACTGGGGGGATGAAATCTCCCTCCATCTACAACATATGTCCTCTTTGATTGCTTTAAGACAGCAGCTGAGCTGACTATACATGGCTTCACTTAGCAGGACAGGTGCCTCTGCTTTAAACAGAAAGTATCATGACCGGAGGTCACTGTCTTTAGCACCTGTCCCCCAACCCCTCAGAGCACTGACAGACCAGGGCATGGTGATGCTGATGAGGTTGGATCCAGGTGCCATCTTGAACCTTAAGCCTGAAATGGGACATTTACAAGGAAAAGAGCCCTTCTGTGGAAATCTCACTGAGAAGTTGCAAAGGATGCGTGCCCTGTGTGCCCCCCTCCACCCTCTCTTTGGGCGCTCACAGCCAGAGGCCTTCTTGACATCTTTTACTCACATCTTTATCTCTGAAGAACTGAATGGAGAAATCACAGGAGTTGGAAATCCCACCGAATCCTTCGCTCTCAGTTGATGTGCTGAGGCTGGGTGAGCCTCTTTCTCAGAAGATGGTGACAGATTGTGGACTGTGGTGGCCAATCGACCTTCATCTGGGGAGGAAGACTCGAGTCCAGTTGTCAAAGACGGAAGGACAATGAGGCAGTTAGGACAGAGTGAATGGGGAATGCATTTTTATTCCCTTAGAAGCATTCTTCATCGAAAGAGGCACACTGCCAGGGTCTCAGGTAGCCGTGCTAGATGAAGAAAGTCTGCTCTGACGAAGCACAGGGAGGGCACAGAAGGTGAAAGCTCACGTGGGATATTAGTGAATTTTGAGCTGTTAAAAATGTGTTGATCCTGCCAGGTTCCAACTTTGGACAGCTGCTAAATAAGGCACCTGAGAAAATAGTTTCAATTTTGTAATTTGGAAATGAGAAGAGAAAATTCATCAGGGCTAAAGGCACGGCAAGGGCTCAAGGGGCTTTCCTGGGCCTGTGCCGAGGCTTCTAGCTGTGACTCATCAGGTCCCGGGGTATGGGGAAGACATTTGGGGTCCTGCAAAAAAGCGGCATTTCCTACCGGCTGAGTTTGGGCACTCAAAATGACAAGCTTCAGGCAAAGTCTGTTAGGAAGCCGCCTCTATGCAATATCCCCCTCTACTGGATTCTTGAGTGGAGAACACCACCCTAAAAGCCTCCAGCAGCCTTTGAATCTCCTCAGAAGGGTTTCTTTACGTGAAAACACATTTTGGTGTTGGCCAAGGCGACTTCACCTGTCCTCTCCTGCTGCTCCCTGGGTTAGGATGAAACATTCTCTAAATGCACACACACCCAAGAAACATAAGCCACATACCGAGAGAGAGGAACGCGATGATGTAGATGAAAGCATGCTGGCCAGCATGGAACTTTAGGGCGTCAGGAGACTGGGCTGTTCCCTAGTGGGGGACTGAGGGGGAGCCACTTGCTGAAGGCACACAGCTGGTAAAAGGCAACGCTGGGTCTGAAACCTCCTTCTCCTGCCCCACCCCACTCTTCTGTGCTCTTTCTCCTGCGACAGAGTGATTTTTAAATACTCAGTGTGGCTAAATCCTGAGAGAGGCCTTTGGTCATGGAAGCCATAGGGCCAGTCCAGGGAGAAGGTGTTCCTTTAGTCTGTTTCTCTCTTAGGGTCCCCAGGTCTTTGATGATGACCCTCAGACGTAATACCAGGCAGAGCCTGGGTAACGTGCAAAGCACCTCCATGTTCTGCCCAACCACAGGGCCCAGACTCTTCCCTATTAGAATCACTACTTCTAGAGCAGTATTGCCCAGACTTTCTGTAAGGATGGAAATGGTCTATACCTACACTGTCCAATATGGTAGCCACTAACAGCATATGACTTAGGACTACTTAGCATTTGAAATGTGCTAGTGAGACTGAGACACTGGATTATACATTTTATTTAACGTTAATTAATTTAAAATTAGATATCCACATGTATCTTGCCCAATGGACAGCACAGTTCTAGAAGGACCTGTTGACATACATTCATCACTTGGCCAACAACATATAGTTTCCTTATTAGGTGTCACTTGGTAATGCGCAGAACTGTGTGGAGAGGATGTGGCAGAGCGTTTTGTACAAAGAGCACTGGAAGCAAAACATCAGGGTTATAATTTGTATTCTTGCGTCTGTCCCAGAGAAACCGCATGGGTTTTGGGGAGACCTAACTCCTGGGACACTGTTTCCTCACCTATAAAATGGGGAGGCTGGTGGTTTCTGGCCTCTTTGCCACTAAAGAGAAGTCTCATTATTTTTACCCCATGGACTCCTTGTTTAGAAAAAAAAGTTTGGGGGCGCCTGGGTGGCTCAGTCGGTTAAGCGTCTGCCTTTGGATCAGGTCATGATCCCAGGGTCCTGGGATCGAGCCCTGAGTCGGGCTCCCTGCTCAACAGGAGCCTGCTTCTCCTTCTCCCTCTGCTGCTCCCCCTGCTTGTGTTCTCTCTCTCCCCCTCTCTCTCAAATAAATAAATAAAATCTTAAAAAAAAAAAGTTTGTCTATTTTACAAACAGCATCCATTAAGCAATAATTGCTGACATTTTAAAACTGCAAACTCCTACCAGAACTTTCATCAGCATCAGCTAACCAGGGTGATCACACTGAATTCATATAATTCCATCTCAGAGAGACCGAGACATAATTAGCCTGTTCAGTCTCCTATGAGGCACATGCATGCTTTATGAACAGCTTTTAAAAATACTGAGAATATCTCTAGTGCCCCCATTATTGTCTGCTAGGACATTTAGGAGCTCAAGGACCCAAGTTAGAATCTGGATGAGATGAGCTCTGGGTCTCTCTGACAGGAGGTCAGAGGTGGGCAAGCTGATGGGGCACTTCTTGGGGGGATCTGGGTCTTGCTGGCAGGGGGGGCGAGGGGAGGTGCTGAAATGCAGTTGGGACAACCAGGCAGGAGGTTTTGCCTGCTTCACTCTCTCACCAAGGGCACTGCTCGGGACCTCCGGGAGATGCTGGGGCCATCTGTGCAGAGCTGCCACCAGCAACGAGTCAGGCTGTCCTCCTTCCCCTCCAGGCACCACCACCAGCAGCAGCAGGGGACAGAGCATGAGGCAAAGGACCATTTGCCTCTCAGCATGTGACCCTTTAAGGCCCCTGGAAGTGCCACGGACAGGGTGGTGGGAGGAAATCCGGAGCAACGAGGCAGAACTGGGGACAAATTTACACAGGAAGCTGTAAGGAAGCTCCTTCTCCCCTTGGGGGTCTCTGAGAGTGGAATGGTCTTTTTGAAGAACCTACTTTCAGGCTGAGCTAACATCTGAGCGGCACCTCGGTGGGCTCTGGCCTTGGCCACCTCACTGGCTTCTCACAGTGCTTCTCTGTCGGGAAGAAGACGGTAGTCCGTCTAGCACATGAGGAGGCCAAGGGCCCAGCTCGAGGTTGTTCAGCGGGTAGATGGCAGCTCTGGAATTCACGCCCAGGACAGCCAAGGATCTGAATCTAGGTACTAGGACGGAGTCCTCTAACGAAAGAACACAACCTATGACAACCTGCTCGTTCTTACTCCTGGTACCTAGGACCGTTTTGGCGGGGACCTCCTTTAGCTCAGTGCCTCTAAGAGCATTCTCACCTCGGTTCACCATCATCTGTGCTGCTCGTATATCTCAGTTTCTAGTTCTTCAAAAATCTTCCTCATGCTGTCTAATTTTATTCTCCCAAGAATCCTGGCAGGTAGATGGAGCTGACCTCTTTGTTCCCATTGTAAAGGTGCATCAACTGAGGCCAGGGCATTACATGGCTTGCCATTGATTTCAGGGCAGGATTGGCTAAATGAAAGGGGACTTTTCTGGCTGGTGCATTTGCCCTCTTGACCTCCTCTGGAGCCAAAGTATCCATCCTACAAGGTCAATATCCTTCCGGAACATTTTTTGCGGGTGGTGGTGGTAAAGAAGTGGTTTACTCACTCCACTTCTGATCAAGAACCAGAGCTGCCAATCTCAGAAACTTCTCTAGTGCTGACAGAGATTCCGAAATCTTTCAGTGGTTCCCAAATCTTGGCGGAACAGGATTTTCTCACTGTTTGTGTGTGTCTCTGTGGGGTGTCTGCGTTAATCCATTTTTCAAAGGACCTCAGAGGGCTACTTTCTCTCAAGGTCAGGTACAAGCTTCGATACGGTGCATTAGTCCAACCAGCTAATAAGCATGAAGGTACTTTTGAAACTCCCAGCACTCCCGGTTTGTGTGGGGACTTCAGTTACAGCAACCTCGTCTGTCTGGTCAGGCTGGAGCATGACCGAACACAGTCCAAGGGTCTGCTTGTTATGTATGTGCTTATTTATTTAAAAATTTTTTTTAAAGATTTTATTTGAGAGAGAGAGAGAGAGGGAGAAAGAGAGCATGAGCTGGTGGGGGGAGGGGCAGAGGGAGAGGGAGAAACAGACTCCCCGCTGAGCAGGGAGCCCAATGCTCGACCCCAGGACCCTGAGACCATGACCTTGAGCTGAAAGCAGATGCTTAACTGAGCCACCCAGGCGCCCCCCTGTGCTTATTTATTTTTAAGTAAACATTAACTGAGCATCTATTATTTACCAAACATTGTCTTCTACACTTACACAGTCATCATCCCTCTGAAAAGGCTCATGTTTAATTTGGGTTTTGTTTGGGGAGAGTACTTAAGCATCTGGAATAGGATTAAAATCATCATAGCCCTCTCTTTTCCCTTCTTAACTCTTCAGATTTTATTTCCCAGGAGATGGTGTTCAGTTGTTTGATTTTACGATTTATGATGATGGATTTTTTTTTTTTTTACATTTAATGCTTGCCAAGGAGGTGTGTTCTATTGAGGGTATACATCAGGCTGGAATGAGAGTCTGCGGTGAGGGTAGCTTAGCCAGGGGGAGGGGACGGCAACATTAATAAACTGAGATCACAGAGAAACGGGGGTGGGGAGCCCAGGGCCTTTGTTGGAAAGATATTAATAGGGATAATGCTTACATACTTAGCTGAAGAAACTATTTGATCTCCTGAGCATAGCTCTGATGTCTCTTATGATATGTATTAAATGTAAAACCCCCTTCTACTCAGAAAGTCATTTGTCAAATCAAGCGGCTGGAAGTTTCTGCACGGTCCCGGAGCCTCAGAAAGAAAGACAGGCATGGCTGGTCCATTACATCAGCACTGTAGGAGACTGTGACGTTGTGAACGGGCTGGGGAAGTTTCTGTAAGGATGGGGACCTTCACAGCCAGTTCAGAGTTGTCATACAGTCTGTTGGGATCCGAACTTTATGGCTTTGGTCAGCAAACATGGAGGGTGGGAAAAACATTTAAGCTGACACGGATAAAACGCCTGTTATGTACCAGGCACAGAACAAGGGACTTTTAAGTCAATTTTCTCATCTAATATGGATGATGGCCTCAACCATGGGACGTGACTCCCCTTTAAGTGTGGAATGGCATCAGGGGAGGAAGGGGAGAAAGGGGCAGGAGGGGAAGGAGAGGACCCTCAAGTTTCCCACCCTACCTGTGGCCAAACCGAGAAAATGGAGGATTATTCTCTGTCATTTCTGGGTGCTTCTAAAAGATATTCTGGCCCAAACTATCACCCCCCAGTAGATTAAAATTCCAAACAACTGAGCCACTGGTGAATCAGCTTCGAAGCATGAGCCATGGACTCCAGGAGCCCCTGTTAAATGTCCCTGAAATTCCCTGTGAAAGAAGGAAAGCCCCCCACCCCTACCCCCGGCATCAGCAAGTGGTTATTTCTCGGGTTAATGGAAAACTTGGGAGTTGGTTGAGTTGAGAGGGATGGAGAACCAAAGTTCTACCTAGATACATAATTTTCACCTTTCTCCCTTAGCATCCAGGTATCACCAAAAACAGTTTCCCGCCTGGAGACTGTGAAATCTTTATACTGTTCTGTGTAGGGGAGGTCCAGCTGTCAGTCATGAAGGATGTAGGGGAGGCTAAGAATTTATATGATACCAGGGCCATTGCTTGTCTCGGGATGGGCTGGCAGTCAGAGGAGAGTGGGCAAGGGAGGGAAAGGAAGGAGAAGAAGACCATTGCTCACCCACGCAATTTCTACAACCAACTGGGCAGCCAAGCTACTCAGAGGGAATTTTAGGAAAACCGGACAACGATCAAAAGAAAGCAACAAAATCAGTTGGACCCTGATAGTAGTAGGTTCTTCCAGGGAAGAACAAAAGGTGAGCAGTGATCTAGTAAATCTGATCATGCACATGGACTGAGGAGAAAAATCTCAGCCAAGATTTCTTAAGTTACTTAGGCATTGGTGTGAAACGCTTTATACGAAATGTCTGATTTCCTCTTCAAAATTACCCTACGGAGAAGATATATGATTTTTACCCATGTTAAGAAGACTTGCCCCCGACATTTTTAAAAGATTTTATTTATCTATTTGAGAGAGAGAGAGAGCGAGAGCAAGCATGAGTTGGGGGAGGAGAAGAAGGAGAGGGACAAGGAGACTCCACACTGAGTGCAGAGACCAACACGGGGCTCGATCCTACGACCCCAAGATCATGACCTGAGACGAAATCAAGAGTCGGATGCTTAACTGACTGAGCCACCCAGGTGCCCCAAGATACTCTCCAGGAGGAAGGTGGCTCTCATTTCCACTGAAGGGGTCCTGGCGTGTGGAAGGGACTCTGTCGCCGCTGGAGTTCGCAGCTGACTCTTCCAGTGACACAGCCACAGCCGGAGATCCAAATATCCTCAGTGGCTGTCATACTAGGAAGAATAGTTTCCATTTTTTGGAAGTCGAGTCAGGTCTGGTGAATAAAGTAAATGAGGGGAGAAACGGCAAGGCCAATTTTCTTGTATGGTCCATAAATCAATCCAATTCCTAGAAAGGAATTCCGAGACTATTTGGCAGCAGCCTTGGAATAAATGTATATAGCTTTGCGGGATGACAGCTCTGGGGATAGTGATCACTTGTAGGAATCAGTTCTGATGTGTCAGTAAGTAATCAGCTGTGCCACTTTGTTTGTCTTGATTTCCCAGTTGAAATAGAAGATCCTGAAAGCTGGGGGCCAGAGGAGATGCATAGCTTCGCTTTTGTTGGTGGAAATATTACTATTTGGTTTCATCCCTCCCCATCTCTTGCTTCTCTGAGTCTTCCTCTCCTGCAAGCGATTCCATTCTCTGATGCTCTGAACAACATCCTTGGAATCACCCTGACTCTTCTCTTCCCGTCACCCTCCACATCCAGTCTGTCAGGAAATCCTATTGACTCTACCTTTAAAAATATACCCGCAACAAGACCGCCTCTCATAACCTCCACTGCTCCCAGCCATGTCCCCTTCCCTCCTGCCTGGGTCAGTGCACGAGCAGCCTCCCTGGTCTTCCTGCCTCCACCTTTGCCTTCCATGGTCTGTTCTCACCCAGCAGCTGTTTAGAAAGAAGCTCACTCTTCTACTCAGAGCTCCCAGTGGTGGTGGTGGTTGGTAGACTAATGGTCCCCCATATGTCCACAGCCTGATGCCCAGAGCCTGCGAATGTGTTGCCACACGTGGGCAAAAGGGGCTTCGTAGATGTAAGGAAGGGTACAGGCCTTGCTATGGGGAAGGTACCCTGGATTATGTGGTTGTCGTGTGAGAAGAATCTGACCCCCTGTTGCTGACTCTGAAGGTGGAGAAAGGGGACCATGAGTCAGAGGATGAGGTCAGCCTCTGAAAGCTAGAAGAGGCAAGCAAGGAAAGGGATTCTCCCCTGGAGGCTCCAGAAAGGATCCCAGCCCTCCTGACACCTTGATGTCAGCCCAGTGAGAACCATGCCAGGCTTCTGGCATCCAGAACCGCAAGATAAGAAATTGGTGTTGTTTGAAGCCACAGAGTTTGTTTGTTTGCAGCAATTTGTTACAGTAGCAACAGAAACTAGTAGAGTTTCTCATCCTACTTAGGTTAAACCCAAAGGTTTTACCATGGCATGCAGGGCCTGTGTGCTCTGGTCCAATCATTTCTGACATAATCTCCTTCTACTCCCCACTCCTGTTCACCTGCTCCAGCCACACGGGCCTCCTCGTTGTTTCTCTGGACACTAAGGGGACTCTTGCCTCAGACCTTCACACGTGCTGGTTCCTCAGCCCGGAGTGCTCTTCCTGAAAACCGCAGGGCCGGCTCTCTCCCCATTGCCATTCTGCTCGCACTCAAACACCCCCTAGCCCAGAGGCAGCACCCTGATTGGAAACAGCGCCCCCTGCTGGCTGTTTTTCCCAGCCGCTCTCTTACCCGGCTTCGCTCCTCATCCTGCTTGCTACCATCTGACACACACACAGAGACAGGTACACACTGCTATTTCCATGTGTTTATTGTGGTTTTTATTTTTTTTAATTGTCTGTTATTATCCACTAGAAATCCAACTCCAAGAAGGCAGGGATTCTCACCTGCTTTCTCTCTCCTCTGGTGTATCCCTGTGCCTAGAATATGGCGCGTAGCAGCTGCTCAGTAAGTCTTATTGAATGAACAAAGGAAGATTGGGTCACAAGGTATTAATTGTCATATGCTATAACACACCCCTTGTTATAATATACTGACAGTGGTTAGCTTTGGCTGCACATAACCTCAGCCCTCAACAATAAATTCCCCCAATAGGTGAGGTATTTTAGAAAATTTTAATTTTTTTCTTTAGATGCTGATGAAACTAGCTGTTGGCATCCAAAGCCCAGAAATAGAATAATATCCCCTCTGTCCCTACACACTTGGAGGGTAACTTCTGCTTACAGCACAGGACTCGGGGTAATGGCACAGCTGCCCCCATTGGCTTGGTGACCTCAGGCCAACACCTTCCCCTCTGGGCCTTCATTTCCTCCTATGTGAAGGGGGTTCAAGATGCTGATTTCCTGGACCTCTTCCAGAATGTTATTCCGTGCCCACCGTTTCTGGAACTGTTTGGCTCACTCATGGTGGTGAACTGCAGGGAGGTCGGGGCACCATTTCTCTGAGTGCCTTTGAAAGACAGATGCTCCTTTGTGCTCTGCCCGTGGAAGTGCTCCCGATTTCTAGAGCACAGGTGAGGTGTGTGGGGGGGTGTCAGCCAATGTCATCAGAGGGAAGGTGAGAGAAGGGGCGGTGGGGAGGAAACAAGTGAAGCAAGGTGGTTGGAGGGGTGAGGGAGCAGGGGAGAGGAACAGGTCAAGACACAAAAAAGATTCTTAAACTTTCAGAGAGGAAAAATGTTGAATTTGATTGAAGGACATGACTGGCGCGCCTAATGAAGGAGGCAGGTGGTCTGAATTGGGAAACCGGTCCGGAGCGTAGATTTTAAGTGGACTCTTTTAGACAACAGTTTGGCAACATGTAGTAGAGTTGAAGATATACCTAAGCTATGACCCAACAATTGCACTCTGCTATGGAGTGAGTTGTGCCCCCCTCCTCATTCATATGTTGAAGCCCTAACCCTCAGAGTGATGGTGTTCAGAGATGGAGCTTTGGGTTTAGATGAGGTCGTGAAGGTGTGGCCCTCATGTTGGGCTCAGTGGCCTTTTCAGACAGCTTGCTATCTCTCTCTGCCACGTGAAGATGCAGTGAGAAGTAGCTGGAAGAGAACTCTCACCAGAGACTGGCCATGAGACTGCAACCTTGATTTGGGACTTTTAGTCTCTAGAACTGTGAGAAATAAATTTCTGTTGTTTTTCAAGACACTGGGTAGTATTTTCTTAGACAGCCCGAGCTGACCCCAACACTCTCCTGGTATTTACATTCTAGAGAAACTCTTGAACATGGAGGCCAAAAGATAAGTTCATTGATGGCACCATTGTTATAGTGATGAGTAGGAACAAGCTATATGTCTGCCAGTAGTTGAAGAAATAAATAAATGGTAATATATTTTCATACAGTGGAATACTATACAGCAGTGAAAATGAATGCATTCCTCTAGTCATATCTATGCAGGTGACCCTAAGAAGTTAAAGATTATTTTTTGTAGTATGAACCCATTTAAGTAAAGTTCAGAATTATGCACAACTCCATAATCTATCATTATGGATCTATACACCACATCTATATAGTGAAATTATTATATATACATATAAAACTATATATATGTAAACTTTACACATATATGTATATATACACACACCCATACACACACACACACACACACACAGTATATATAGTGAAACTATTGAGAAAAGAGCAAGGTGGAAAAAAATACCCATAAAATTCAGAAGAATGGCTACCCTGGAGAAGGGGGTGGAGGGAAAGAACTAGGTGGGCACACAGGTGAATTTGAAAGCATCCAGAATGTACCATTTAAGGCTGTGTGGTGAGGACATGGATTTTGTGTTATTCTTTCTACCTTCTACATAGTGTTATGTATATTATTACATATATTATTATACATATATATTAATAATATATATTATATATAATATAAATAAAATATATTATATATTATATTATATATATATATATATATATATATATATATGGAACACTTCATCGTTAGAAAAACAACTTAGACTATGAAAGGAAACATAATATAAGCAGGCCAACCTGGGCTCTGCTCTTGGGGTCTGAGCAAGACACTCCCCTATGTAACTAATGCCCTTTCCTCACAGGGACCTGAAGGAAAGCCAGGAGGGAAGTAGGAGGGCCCACACACAGTAGGTGTTCAGCAGTGGGGAGTAACCATGAGGAAGGAAGAGGAAGGCCGATAAAAGAACTATTTGAAGTGTTCCTCTTCTTCTCCTCAAGGTGATGATAGGCATTGCGAACGTTTTCAACCATCATAATTAACCTGCACGTGAAGCTTTGTCGTTTGCAGACACTCCCTTGGTTGGAGTTGACAGCTCTCTGAGGCAAGTGAGAGCGGGTAAGTCTGAAGAGGACGAGCCAGCTAGAAGACACTGAGTCCCTCCATCCTGGTGGGAGAAGTTCAGCACATCGCCCTTAAGATCAAGCCGACCACAGTGAGTACAGCTATGGAGGATCTGGACGACTCACTGAACAAGATCTATTTGGTGGACATATAGGGAGGCGTGCACCCCGCCGCTGGGACGGATAGATTTTCTCTTGTGTAAATGTTTATAGAAACTGGCCATATGTTAGGCAACAAATGTTAAAAAATCAGGAACATATAGAATCTGTTTTCTGGCTCCAAGGCAATTAAGGTAGAAGCTAATGGCAAGAAGGTAACATACACCCATTTGGAAATTCAAACACACTTCTCAATAATTTGGGGACCAAGATACAATGATGCAAACTCTAGCAGAGGAGTTTGCAAAGCTGTAAGGGGCCATAAGCGTGGGTGGGCCTGGAGAACGTGAGGAGGTGTGTGATACCTGTCCTGGGACCTTGCCTTTCATGATTCTTCTCCTCAATCCAGGCTTGGGGTGATCGCCTGCTATCTTCACACCACTGTGCAAAGTACTTGCTTCCTGCCCTCCACGCCTCCCCGTCACTCCCTCCTCGCTGACTGTTGGGCTAGAAGAGAGCCCGTCCTTGTTGAAGGCTGGCTGTGTCTCACACGCTAGGGCTCGGGGCATACAGATGACTAAGACATAGCCCTTGTCCCTAAAGAGCCCACAGTGGAAAAGGTGGAAGGAATATTCTTATATCCATTATATGCTAATATAGGAGCATCTATAGTATTCGTTATATCCCTACACAATCATGGGCTCATGGGATGAGTGTGTTTGCAGAGGTGTCCATAAAGAACCCTCAGGATGAAGCAAGAGGCAGGACAGAGTGTCCACAGAGGGCGTGGGGTGGGATGTGGACACCCAGCACAATGGAGACAAAAATCTCGGGCGGGTCTCCAAGGCTGAGGTGGAGTTCTTCATGAGAAGTGGAGGAAGGGCATGGGAATAGCATGGGGAAGGTAGGTGTAAAAGAGCCTGGTTCCCTTGGGAAACACTCAGGGTGTGGGTGAGGGAGGTCCATGCAGGAGCCAAAACGTGAGTTTGAGTTTGAATTGTATTCTGTAGGAGAAGGGCAGTTAACAAAGGCTTTTAGGCAGGGAAGTGACAAGGACTGATGTGTGTGTGTGTGTTTTTTAAAGCTTTCGCTGGCAGAAGGGAAGATGGATGGGGGGAGGAGAAAATGGTGCAGGGCAGCTGGGGAGGGGCTGCTACAGGGGGGTGATGAAAGCATGATAAATGGATTCTGAGATGCTGGAGACTGATACTCAGTGTGTTATTCCTCTCAGGAATTTTTATATTTTGACAGGGGACACTATCTTAACCCAAAGGAATGAAATTCTAAAGATGGCAATTCCTTGGTTGTGATAAGCCACGGGGAGAGAGGTTTTGGGTGAGGGGTCCAACCGGGTCCTGAAGGCTCCTTTAAGTAGGGACCACATGTTGGGGGGGGTCACTACACTGTCTTCTATGCGGTTCCTATTTGTGGGCAACATGCATTGTGTTATAAAAATAGTTATTGCTGAGACTGTACATAAAAACATGTAATTCAACTGGATTTGGGGCGGGGGAGCTCTTTCGTCACCTAGACCATCCAAGACTTGGGCTAAACCTTCGCCAACTGGTCCTGAGAGTGCACACTTCTCATGGCCGGTCAGTTCACGGACACGATGGGTAGAACCGGGGCCTGGACCAGTCCAGAGAGAAGGCTCTTATGCTGAATCCGTCCTGTCACAGAAACTGCTGTAGGGAGGTTATCTCATGAACCACAGGACCAGACGGACATGCCAGAGCGGGGACTCTGGGGCAGGGGAGCCTCAGACTCAGGGAAATCCCTGTGTCATCTTCAGGTCTCAGACCAGGACTCCTGCCGAAGCAGTTTCTCCAACACTGAAAAATCCTTTGCTATCCTGGCCACCATTTGGGTTGACAGAGAAGATGTTTGGTACCCACCGTGATGGAGCTCCTTTCCAAAAGATGAGGCTAGTCTATCTGCACTCCAGAGCTGCCTCGGGTTCTTTCTGTGATAGCAGGGACAGCAAGTTCTCTGGGCCATCCACACTCTCACCTGGCTGCCTGTTGTCTACACATGAGCATCATGAGGCAGTTGGCTCAGGTTGTGGGTAGTGGGAGGATGCAGCCATGGCTCCAAAGCTATGACTGACCTGGGCTACGCCATCTTCCCACACTTAGGCATGTGTCTTGGACACACCTGGCACAGTTTTTCCAAGCTCCTCCCCAGACTGGCCTGGGGCATCTCTTCCCCGTTTGCACATGCTTCTCTCAAGGCACGAATGTGAATGGACAGGTGCACCCAGCGTCAACACAGCTCCGAGGAGATGGAAGCTCGGCTTTCCCTGGGGAAGTTTCATTGGAGGCCAGCTGAGCTCTGGTGCCAATCTCACCAGTACCCAGCCAGGGTCTAGGCATTGCCAGACCAGCGTGAGCCGGAAGCTCAGGTGGAGATCTGCAAGGACTCTAGCTTTTTTCTACAGCCCAGAAGGCTGGACTTCGGCATGAGGGATGCAGAAGCCACTCAGAATCTTCTGTGTGCTTGGCTTACATGGGAGGGGCGATGAAAGGTAGCTGGGAGATGGGTCCCCAAATCTGTAGCATGTGCTCTGGAAGTAAAAGATGGCAACATTTTTTTTTTCTTCCCTAAATGTTTGAGAGGTTGTTTTAGCTTGGCTAAAGACTTGAGAACTTCCATAAAGATTCCAGAGTGTTCTGGAATACTGGAACACATGTGTAGACAACAAGGCCAGCAGGTGAGAGTGTAGATGGCCCAGGGAACGCGCTGTCCCTGCTACCACAGAAAGAACCCAAAACTGGTTGTTGGGACTCCGGCATTTAGTGTCTATTGTGAAGGGGCTGACAGGAAGCATTCAGCTTCTAAAACCTACGGCTGCCCCCTCCACTCAACCCCCTACTCCTAAAAAACCTCCACCTGTCCCAGGGTGCGTGGGGCAGAATGTGTGGGGAACACAAGCCCTGTAGTACTATGTGGCCCCCAGGCCCATTGAGGCCTGGGGGAGTGAGAGGCTCTCTTTTACTTCTCCTGGTCCTCTCCAAGTGAGACAGAATCTTGGAGCCAGAGGAACTCTGAGGAACCCCCCTCCCCCCACCCCCCGCCGAGCCCCACGTTTTCGACCTTAAATCCCCTCGCCCTCTACTGATAAGCCTGAGTTTTTTTTTCACCCATAAGATTTCTTTTTATTAACATATAATGTATTATTTGTTTCAGAGGTACAGGTCTGTGATTCATCAGTCTTACACAATTCACAGCGCTCACCATATAAGCCTGAGTTTTATGCCGACCACATGTGACCCGGCTGTGGACAGGTCTGGGCCTTTTTTTAGTTGCATCCCGACCAGCCAAGGTTTGGTTGAGCTTTATATCTTGTGGTGTGTATTATGAAAATAGTTTTAAAAAATCATTTTCTGAATACAAAATGAAATTACAACAGTGCATATGTTTGTATTAAAGTTCACAGGCAAGGACTGAGAGGTTTGCACTTGACCCTGAAAGTAAAGAATCATTTAGGTAGCTCAGAGTAACGGCCAGGCTCAGGGCCTGCTGAGTTATGCACGCTTTGCTACTTAATCCTCTCACCAACCTTGTCAAGATAGATTTTGACAGTCCCATTTTGTAGATAAGGAAACTGAGACTTGGGAAGGTTAATGACTCATTCCAGGTGCCATAGCTCAGAAGGGCGGAGGCAGGATTAGAACTCATGCTTATTGAGGTTCAACACCCTCGTGTTTCCCAAGACTCCAAGTGGCCTGGGAGCTGTCACACCCCACTGTGCAAACTCCTGGGCTCTGTCTCACCATTCCCAGCCGGGGCAATGTCCCCCCATCCCCTTCAGATCTAACAGTTGGTTCAGGTCTTCTCAGCAGGGCATCTCCTTTTGTTGGGAAGTGAGGGATAACTGACATACACCACTCCATTAGTTTCAGACGTACAACCTTATGATTCTACATTTATATATTGTCAAACAATCACTATCACAATTCTGTGATCACTGTCACATTAGGTGTGGACCTAACTCCAAAACTGTTTTTCTTGTGATGAGAAATTTTAAGATCTCTCTTAGCAACTTTGGAATATACAAATACACAGTATTGTTAACTCCAGTCACCACGTTGCTCATTCCATCCTCAGGACTTCTTTATCATCGAACTGGAAATTTGTACCATTGGGCCCCTTTCACCCATGGTGTACACCCCCCCACTCCTTGCCTCTGGCAGCCACCAACGTGTTCTCTGTATCTGTTGGCTTTTTATTATTTTTTAAATTATACATGTAAGTGAGATCATATGGTATTTGTCTTTCCCTGTCTGTCATGTGTTAGCCTAATGTCCTCGAGGTCCATCCATGTTGTTGCAAATGGCAAGGTTTCTTTCTTTTATATGGCCGAATAATATTCCATTCTCTCTCTCTCTCTCATAGATAGATAGATGATAGATAGATAGATAGATAGATAGACAGATAGATAGATAGATATAGATAGATAGATATAGATAGATATATCTCGCATTTTCTTTATCCATTCTTCCATCGATGGACACTTGGGTACTTTGGTTGCTTCCATAGCCTTGCTGTTATAAATAATGCTACAATGAACATGGGGATGCAGATATCTTTTTGACTTAGTCTTTGCATTTCCTTCAGACAAGTACTCAAGTGGAATTGTTAGAGCACATGCTGGTTCTATTTTCAAGCCTTTAAGGAAACTCTGTAGTGGCTGCATCAGTTTGCTTTCCCAACAATAGTGCACCAGGCTTCTCAGTGGGGCATCTCCCTCTACACCCAGCTGGGACTGTCAAATCCTACCTGCCTACAAGACTGAGCTCA
The DNA here is from genome assembly GCF_002201575.2 of Neomonachus schauinslandi. Classification (NCBI taxonomy): domain Eukaryota; kingdom Metazoa; phylum Chordata; class Mammalia; order Carnivora; family Phocidae; genus Neomonachus; species Neomonachus schauinslandi. The sequence continues at coordinate 104,708,555 of NC_058410.1, read as the reverse complement.
TGTGACCCCTCTGCCATGAAACCTTCTCTGGACCACGTCTGCCCTTCCTGCAAGGGCTGGCTCTATCCTGTTTGTGTCCCAGTCCTTCATTGTCTTCTACTGTCCCTTGTGGCTGGGTCTAAGGTCCCCACCTGGCATGGGCCTGGCAACTTCCAACTTAGAGGCCCCATCTCTAGCCTTCTCCCACCTCTCCAGATGTGGCCAGGGGTGGAGCTTGGAGGGCAAGTTGAGGAAAGGAGGGGCACTTAGGGAGGAGGAGAGCAATGCCTCGGGGGAATATGATTTGGCCAAGAACTGGTATGTGTTTGGAGGTGGGGGCACCAGTCTCAATCCCCGGAAGCACAGGAAAAGGTGGACATTCCAGGTGAAGAAAGGGTCCCAATAGAAGTGTTACTGAGTGGGAGCGGAGGTGATGGTAAGAGGCGAGTCAGTGGTGGAAGACTGGAGGGGTGCACTCAGCATCCTTCCTGCTGGGGGGTGAAGGGAGGAGGCCATGTGCAGAGAAGGAAGCTTTTTGGACAAATGCATGGTGCTGACGCTCTCTTCCTCGTGGCCTGGACCTCGGGGCCCCACAGACCAGCTGGCATCTGGTGTTTTGAAAGCCTGAGGGGCTTCATGTCCCAGAGAAGGCCAGAAGGACAAGGAGGTAGTCTGGGAAGTAGGGTTTCTAATAACTTCCCTTTCCTTCAGTTGCCATGCCCACATGTCTGGACAATCTCTCACTTTCTGCCCACCAGACACGGGTCATCTGGGAGGGACATGTGCCAGGTAATGGGGCAGGGGACATGGGGGCAAATAAGACCCAAATGGTCCCTTTCCTCAAGAAACTCACTAGCTACTCGTGTGATGTCAGGATCTTAGTGTTTCTGAGCCACAGTTGGCTTTACTTTTCTGTAAAATCAGGAAATTCACATCCACCTGAGACATCTGGAAGATGACTAGCTCTGAATGAGCACTCGAGACAAGGCTAGATTACCACATCCTTTGCATAGGGCCAGTGCTCAAGGTATGTTGGGCACAGCTATTTCTCTTGAGCTCTCCCTTCCCCATTTTCCCTCCTGATAAAAATTAGCTAATTGTGGATTTTTTTGGCTTTTACTAATTTCTAAGTGCTTGCTGTCCTAAGTTCTTTACATATGTTATTTGATTGGATCTTTAAAACAACCCCAAATATTATTATCCCCATTTTAGAGATGAGGAAACCAAGGCACTGGCAAGTCGAATATCTTTCCCAAGGTCACACAGTTTGTGAGTAAAGAGGCAGAATCTGAATTCAGGACTCTAAACTGTGTATACTCAAAGGCTAAGTTCAACCACTCTATCTAGGAGCAGGGCTGAGTGAGGAAGTGGTCTGACCCACACACAGACCCTTTAGTGGTATTTGGAGGGCCAATGTTTTACTTTGAAGAGCCATGCCAAAAGGTCAAAACTAGGCACTAGGTTCAGGATATGTAGATATATATGCCAAGAGAAAGTGCACATAAACACCATTTAGCTGAAATAGTTTTCACTTTGTATTTCCATCAGCAAAATGAACAGCAACTGTGGACAAGCAGTGGGGCACTGGGAGGCACAAGATATCTTGTCTGAGACTGGCCAGTCTCCTCTCCTGGCCTTGGCCACCACTCATTCTCAGCCAGTACATGGCTGGTGGTGGTGTTCCTCCCAGAATTCTCCATCTTGATCTGCACAGGGGGCTGAATGGTCCTTGTGTGGTGGTCGGCCACTAGTTCACTGGGCTCCAGAGAGATACAGGGGGCCGATGCTCCACATGATCTGGGTGGCCAGGCTTGGCACAATGAAATGGAATGCTAATGGGAAACTTCTTGGATGGTTGAATATTTCAGGCAAACTCAAGGCATTGTTCTGGAGGGACTGGGCATCCTCTTTCTCAAAAAGGAATAACCTGAAGATCAGGAGGGCTAACCTTTGCTCAAGGTCATAGAGGGGCAGAGTAGAACCAAGACTTGACCTTGGGTCTCCCAACTCTTTGTCTCTTCCAACTGGGGCTGGATCCTGAAATTCTGACTCCAGACTGGGCTGAAAACTTGAATGCTTTGAAATGTATGGCTTTCCCTATAATCAGCTTTAGTGAAATCGGGAAGATGTAATTATTTCTCTTTTGTGTATGGAAGCTATGTGCATCATACTCCAGAATATGGGTCTGTGGGAAGGGGGGGACTTCGTTCCTACTCATGCAACTGCTCCTGGCATACACCAGGCGCTCAATCCCTGCACCTGTATTGAAACGAGTCGTGTAACTTTGTCATTTCCAATCCACTTCACCCAGGGATTCCAACCTGGCATTGAAATGGCCTGGGGGCCTCAGAAGTTTCACAAAACACTTTCTTAATGAGAGGCATTGTGAACGGAAACCTTGGGAACCTAAGCTGATTGCAGGTGCTATCAAAGTACAGATAAAAGTGAAACAAAATGCAGAAAGGGAGGAAAAGCAATTGAGAACTAAACTGGTAAAGTTCTGGGTGTTATGTTCATTTATTGATAGTATACACCACCCTTTCCAGAAAGTATTTAAGAGAACTGAAATGCCCAAGAGACAAAGCACAGATGTGGATGGAGGAAGAGGTGTGGGTTGAAGATCCACAGATCCGAATCCTCTGCCTCTTATGAGGACTGTGACCTGAGGCCAGGTATGTAACTAGCCTGAGGCCCCATTTTCCCAACTATCACATAGGGCTTATCAAAAATTAGACACCAGGTACATAACATGCCCACCAGGGCGGTTTCCTGGCCTACAATAGACCTCAAGGGACTGGAATTTATCATTATTTTTATTTTACCAAAAAGGAGGAGAGAGAAGCATTCTTATCGTCCTTGCCATCATCCCCCCCATTATATCACTACCACCCTCATCATCACCATCATCACTAATATTTACTTCGTGTTCACTATGGCTTAGGTGCCATCCTAAGTTCTGTGCATGCATGACCTTATTTAATCCCCACAACCCCCTAAAATAGAAACATGAGAAAAGAGACGTGCTGAGAGGTTAGGTGATCTGTCCAAGATCACACACCTACATGGGACATGCCATCAATGGAAGAGGGTGGTGGTCCCTGCCAACGTCAGGATGTGCACGCAACCTGAGCATAGGGTTACACTACACATGCCTTAGGATGTAACCTGATGACAAGACCAGGAACTTTCCAGCTGCCTAGTGACTGACAGAATGTACGGGAGAGAATTCTAACCTGCAAAGCAATATTCGAGCAGAAGGCATTAAGAGGATGGCGTGGAAAAAAATACCATGAGGCAAGTACCCTGGACTTGAGAAGATTTTCCAACCCCCTTTGCATAAAACTAGCCCTTCCTTTCCCCGCTTGCTGAACAACGGGGGACAGAGGAACCCCACTGATTTCTAATTCACTCCTTGTAGCCCATCATTCAATGTCCTCAGGTGGGCCAGTCACCTTGTCCCAACAACCACAGATGAGATGCAGCAAACTTACCACCCTTTGCCACTTGTACCATTGGAAATAAACACACAGAGGAAATCTCTGGTTAAAATGCATGCAATGTTCCTTTAAAATACACAGGCGCTTTCTAAGACAGCCATTTCACTTGGCAGTTGCGCGCTCAAAGCTCCAAATTAAACAAGAGTGTTAGTGAATTGAGTGAATTCATCTGCTTCTCCCGGTGTAAATGTATACAGCAGTGTGGCCCTGGGTGTCTGTGTGCAGCCAGGGAGTGTTTCCATGGTGAGAGGTGAGCCTGGACACTTAGGATTTGATCCCTTCCTCTGGTGCTCAGCAGATCCTACCCTGCCTTGTTCGGAGGTGGAAATTCTCTGTACGGGGTGAGCTCACAGCCCAGGGTTCTGGGCCCCGGCTGAGGAAACAATGCACCTCTTGTGATGTCCTATTCGTTTGAGGTTTTGGGCCACCTCAACAGGAAAGAAGGAAGGAAGAACGGGCTTACAAAGCTCTTCAAACCAAACACCAGGCTGTCCTTTAGAAAGATGCCATCTGTTAAGTGGAGAGATTTATTTATTTATTTATTTTTTTAAAGATTTTATTTATTTATTTGAGAGAGAGAATGAGAGAGAGAGAGCACATGAGAGGGGGGAGGGTCGCAGGGAGAAGCAGACTCCCTGCTGAGCAGGGAGCCCGATGCGGGACTCGATCCCGGGACTCCAGGATCATGACCTGAGCCGAAGGCAGTCGCTTAACCAACTGAGCCACCCAGGCGCCCAAGTGGAGAGATTTAAAAGTGAAACTTCCAGGACATGAGCAAAATGTTGTAGAGAACCGTTAAACCTTTTTTTTTTTTTTTTTTTTTTTACCTTTCTTACTTTATTACATCTCCATTTTACAGCTGAGGAACCCAAGGCCCAGAGGTTAAAGCATTTCCTAGATGGGCACGGGTTGCAGAGGCGGATCTGGGATTCACCCTCAGGGAGCATGGCTCCTGAGTCTAAGTTCAGAATTGCTCGATTTCCTCTCTGGGGCTTCACTGTCTGGAAACAGCACAGTCAGGGTTTCAGCTTAGAGGTGTCTGCTCTAAGAACAGACTCTTCTATGTCGTAAGACAAGTTACCTCATGTTTCTGGTCTCAGCTTGCCCCTCTGTGAAATGGGTGCCGTTATCCACGTGACAGATCCTGTTGGACTGTAATGAGGAAGACATGATATAGAAAATGCACATGACAGACGTGTAGCTCTGAGGGGCAGTTAAGAGGTAAATGTGTTTACACCGCTTTGAGATTTACATTGTGTTTTACTCAAGCTACTTAATCTTCATGCCAACTCTTTGATCCAAGTCTTATCCATCCCAACCCAAATATAAGGAAATGGATACTGAAAGAGAAAAAGTGACTTTCTTATGGTCCATGACTTAAACCAAGGTCTTCTGAATTCAAGCCTAAGACTCTTCTATATGACTTTTATGCTGAGACTTCACAGGTTTGGGGGGGGGGGGGCATAGACATTGTCATGTTCTTTCTTTGTTTTATTTTATTTTATTTTATTTTAGTCTCCCTGATCAGGTAGTGTAGTGACTTACACATGGAAAGGATTAAGTTAGCTTGTTCTTCACTGAATGAATCATGACTGAATGGAGAAGTGGCTTGGTTAACCAGAGACTTGGGGAAATGCAAGCTCCTTTATTTATGATTTGAGTTTCTGCTGAATCTGGAATCATCCTGGAACAAAGGTACTGAAAATATATCTGAAACATTCCAGTTCACGGCCTTTCTTTCAGGAAGAGAAGTGTAATACGTAAGTGAAACCTCACTGGTTGCCTAAGGAGCTGGCAACAGCTCCTAGTCATGCGATTATGGAACTTTTTGAACTAGAACATGTCTCAGAAAACATCTGATCTGACCTCCTGCTCTGTAGGAGGATTCCTCCATCACTGGGAACCTTAGTCGGTGGCTGAAGAACCAAGCCAACCTCTGCCTATCACTTTTCAGAGTTGAAATCAGGTTTGGATTCAAGAATCAAACCATTTATAAGAAATGTAACATCGAGCAAATTCTTTAAGTACCTTATGCCTCAGTTTACTGATTTGTAAAAGCACTTTGACACCTTGCTTTTTTCACTTAACTACACACCTGGGAGATTGTTCCCTATCAATACATACAAAGCTGTCTAATTCTTGAATGCACACACACTAAATTATTTAATCAGCCCACTATTAACATAGTTTATTTCCTATTTTTTGCTATTGTAAATATTCTTATAATAAATATTCTTGGTCAGAAAACAAAGTAGCACCTCCTTCATAGGTTGTTGTGGCAAATAAATTCATATAAATCACTTAGAACAGTGCCTGGCCGATAAGAACTCCATAAAGACTATTATTATTTTAATTTTTGTTTCTTGAATAATTGGAATTCCTGGTAGAGGGACTATTGGAATAACAGGAAAAGGAAACAAAATGAGAAAACATGCAGCCTACTAGATGAATGTATTAGTTATGATTGAGCTTAGCCATGAGCAATAGCATAAACAAGGTAGAAGTTGATTCACAAGTCACTTTCAGGAAGTTTAGAGGTGCTCAGTTCAGGGCAAATGGCCCTCCATGGCATCAGGGATTCAGGCCTCTTCAATCTGAATCCTCCGCTCTGGGTGACCTCTGTAGGTTATCCTGTGGTCCGCATTTACTGCTGCAGCTCTAGCCATTATAGCCACATTCCAGCCGGTGGGAAGGGAAAAGGCTGAGGAGAGGAGCAGGGAAAAAGGGCACAACTTTGCTTTTAAAACCACCTCCAGCAAATTACACACACCACTTTTAACCCACTGGCCAGGACCCAGTTACATGGTCACACAATCACAAGGAAGGCTGGGAAATGTAGTTTTTAATCTGGCAGCCAGGTGCTTCACAAAACATTATGAATCTAAGTGCCATGGAAGATGGAGAGAATAGGTATTGGGGGACATCAGTAATCATTGCTACAGGGAGTTTGTGGAATTTGGGGAAAGGCAGCCCTACAAACTTTGCTTTGGTAAGAGGGAGTCCTGGTCAAGCTGAGTTTTGGATCCATGCCCCAAGGATTTTCATTAAAACTACCTCCTTCTCCCCAAACCATGGTCTCTCCAAGTCATGGTCTAACAGGCCACTGCAGCAGGGTAGAGACTTTCCCATCCCCATGGTGGGGGGTGTAAGCTTTGGTTGTCTACCCTTGGGTTGACTTTGAGACGTGCCTAAGAAGAGCTGTGGACCACGTGCAGCTTGTGGAATCAGCTCACGTGACTTACATGTGCAAGATCAGCTTGACTCAATATGGAGCCCAGGTTAGACCTTGAAAAATTATAGCTGCTTTTCTCCTAGAGAGAGAACCATCCTTGATAGGATCTCTCTAAGGCTCTTCTTCTAACCGTGTAATGTAGACCTTATGGTTACTTGGAACATCTAGTAAATCACATTCTAACTGATTGGGGCCTATGTGTATTCATTAGAGTTCCTCCTCTTATTCTGGATCTGATCCTTCCTTCTTGTTCCAATGTGATTACAATCTAAAGTAGTTGCACCTGGACGCCACACACACAAAAAGAAAATTTCAGGCCAGTCTCCCTGATGAACATAGATGCAAAAATCCTCGACAAAATATTAGCAGAATGAATTCCACAAGACACCTAAAGCATCTTATATCACAATCGAGTGAATTTTACTCTGGGGATATAAGGATTGTTCAGCATCTCCAGATCAGTCAATGGGATACACTACATTAACAAGCTAAAGGTAACCAGGGAGGGGCCTTCTGCTTTCTGGAGAAGCTGAGCACATTTGTACAAGGAGGGGGTCTTCTGACTGAGGCCAAATTGTCGAATAGGTGGGGTTGGCTTCAGTACCTTGGGCTCCACTTCCTAAACCTCCTGCTCCCTCCTGGGCTCTCCAAACTCAGGGCTCTGGGTACTTCATACTCTGCCCATCTACGTCCCTGTTAAGTTTCCCATTCTCCCAAACAATTCTTAAGTACTTCATTACTAACTTCTCTAAAAACTGCTTAGCCTTTTTAGGGGACTAGGCTAGTGATAGATGAACGTGTCCTTACTAAACACGTTGGCTGGCTAACCAAACTTGGAGCAACAGTGTAATTTTGGGGTAGTAAAGAGAATGTTAGGATTTGTTTTGAAATTATTAATGTTTGTGTCAAGAATTTGGTGATTAACCCACCCAAATTCATACAGACAGTAAATTGTGGGGGTGGGGTTCAGACCCAGATTCTCTGCTTACCACTATTCCCAGCCTCAACGGGGGATTCCGGAAAGGTCAACAGAATGACATTTTTGGGGCAGATGGGTCTTTCAGGGTAGGCCTTGTCCCTCCCTCACAGACTAGCTCTCCTCTCCCACGTTGGGCCCTGGCTCAGGGAATGGGTCTCCAAGATCAGCTAAATATATAGGACTTTGGGTTCACAGTTCAACTTGAGTCTGGCTGGGAGGAAAGATGACCAGGAATCACAGAACTCTGGAGGTGAGCCCAGGGCAAGTTTTTGTGGGAGAAATTGGAATGAGGCTGGGGCAACCTTCCCACCTCTGTCTTTTCCCCAACTCAATCTGAAAGTACGTCAAATAATGTGGTTTCAGCTCCGTTTAGCTTCTTTCAACCTGAAAGTCAAAGTTTCTCTCCAAAGGAGGGAAACCTGCATGAACTGAAACTGAAATTATTTAATGCGAAGCCCTGTGAACTGAAACTGTCAAATTTCACACAGCTCCGGTTTATCTTTCTCTTTTCCCAGCCACCCCCACACCCCCACACACTCATTCAGGAAACAAGTCAGATTTAGATGTTTTCCAATTGCCAGGCTCACAAAACCATCCATACACCAAATTTATACTCTAGAATTATAATGGCTAAAAACGGCAAGGAATTATGGTTGGTGTATCTACCACCGAGTTTGACATGATGGGCTAATTAAAAAGATTATTCCATTCATTGTAGAAAGCTCATCTCATGGAAGGCTGGGCAATTTCCTAGGATACCTGGGCTACTGGAAGGAATGGCAAGGAAACGTCTGCTTGCCTTCTTGTCCTATCTCAATAGTCTCTTCCTTCCTACGAAAAGACCGAAACATTAGATTTACCTGAAGATGGCTGCTCAGAGGCCTTCCCCTGATGCAACTGAAGGATAAGAGAAATGGTTGAGACCAGTAGGGCTTGTCTAACACTGGAAACTAGGGCTGACTATGGGATGATTTGGAGGTTTCCATGAGGGGTTGTCTCCATTATGTCTCTCCCATAGCCCCCAGTGCCCACCATCAGGGTTCCGAAGGGATCATCAACTCCAGGAAGTAAACAGTCTGCTGACAGCATGAGCGACTTGGCCTCCTTTGGGCTACCTGAATAGGAAAGATTAGTTTTACTGGACAGAAGAGTGAGCCAGGTAGAAATTCCTTCATTATTTGGGTGGGTTTCTTAACCACTTTGTACTTTACTTGAGTCTTCTGTCAACTCAGGAAGGGGCCTTAAGGTGATGAAGGGAGCCAAAGGGAGTGGAAATTAATATTTTTAATGTTTGGTAAACACTTGTGTGCGTCATCTCAATTCACTTTCTTGATATACATTTACCAATGGCCGTTCTGAAACTCAGAGACAAACCCAAGCTCAGCTTTTTAGGAAGTGGTTGAGCTGGGATTCTCTGACTCCTTCATGATCTCAACACTTTTTCTCTAAGGGAAAGGATTTTCAGGATTGCCTAGGATAATCTGCCCATTTTACTGAAGAGCAAGCTGAGGCCAGAAAGGTAAAAAACAGAAACAAAACAAAACAAAAAAACCTCACTTAAAATCATATAGCTAGTTCAGATCAGAGAAGGGGAAGACCATGTTTCTTGGTTCCTAGACTATGATTCTTTCAACTACACCATACAATTGCAACAAGGAAAATCAAAAGGCCCTTTGCAAAAGCCAATTAAAATTATCAGAGTATGACTATGGGGTGGAAGGGAGAGCGATTTCCATTTTAGCCATGATGAGGAGGAAATTATATATATGACCCTTTTAGCCACAAGTTTTCATCATAAGCAGAATATTTCTTTCTGTTGCAAACGTGAACCCAGCATCGTGAATGCTGGAATACTTTGTGAATAGATTCTCTATAGGGATGGATTAAAAATTCCACAGTCCAGGTGATTCAAATGTGTAGCCAGAGATGAGAACCACTGGAAAACTCAAGAAATGTCCTTTTATTAACTCCTTGGCCTTTAAACTCACCTTAAGCTGAATAAAAGCCTTTTGAAATTAATTTAATTATCATCATTTAGGCTGTGAGTTGAGATTCTGGCTTTCTTGGGTGTCATCTGCAGAATTTTGTAGACTGGCCAGACTGCATATGGGTGATATTTCTCTTTGGCTCTAACCCATGTTACACTTAATGCAGGCATTATTCAGAGTGCATTATGGTGAGAGAAGAAATTCGACCACACGCGCCCTTCTGACCTCGAGATTATAAGATTTAATGCGTGCGGATGTGTATTATGTCACACACCCACATATATTTACATGTAAAATATAGATATCTGCATACTACCTAACTGAAACGATTAGAGGTTTTTTCCTTCATTTCTTTTTCGGAGTCAATGATTCTGAAGAAATGTGACATTATTTCTGGGGGGAGATTTCTTGCCTCCCCCACCACCCTGGTGAAAATCTTTCTTGGAACAATATGTCTTCTGTGACACGGTCTCCACAGAAAGTCATGGAAATAAATCTTCCCTCTCACCACTCATGCTGAAGTCAAACCGAGTAGAGCACAGAGGCTTTGGAAGGATTGACGCTCAGAGGAAGAGGGGAAAGTGTCCTGAAAATGGTAGAGGTTGGGGGAGGGCCCAGCATAGAATTCCCTTCTGGAGACCATTCTGTGGCACCGGGAGGTTGTGAGTTAGGCAAAGAAGAATATAAAGCTTGCCCTTCATAAATCTTCAGCTCTTACCTTTCATGCCCCTTTAGTGGAGAATCGTAACAGCATGAAAGGGGACGTAGGGCTCTACTTGTCTTAACTCTCTGCTTTACCGGTGAGAGAAAACCCACAGGTGAACCAGAGCCAGCCACGTCATGTGGCTCCAGCTCCTTGAGTGGTCACAGGCGAGCTTGAGGCCCGGTGAGCTGCCATGGTGGGCCCCGCGGACCTGGAAGCAGGATTTCAAATGGGGGGGGGTGTCTCTGAGACACCTCCTCACTATCCCAGCTGCTCACCTTCATTTTGATGAAGCCCCTTGTTCTCAACTGTTAGGGCCAGAAATCCAAAGAAAGAGCCAGCTGGGTTGACAGATGTCTTTGGTGCATGAAGATAAGACCATAAATAACATTTATTTTATTTAATTAATTTAAAAGTCGCCTTCTCCGTGGGACCTGCCCTTATCACCTTATTAAAGTTCACCTGATTTTCCCCACCCCCACCCCCACTCATTGCTTGTAGACGGAGGAACGACTTGAAACCCTCACTATGTGACAGGCACTGTGCTAAGTGCTGTCATGGTGATCCCACTGAATCCCGAAAACACCCCCTCAAGGCAGGTTCTATTACTACCCCCACTTCGTAACATGAGGAAACCAAGACTTAACGAAGTTCATTGACTGCCAGAAGCTGTCTAAGTGGCTTGACGGGTGAGTCCCCCAAAGGTCACCAGCAAAGACGAGCAAGGCGGGCGTTTGCCTCCTCGCTCTCCATTCCCGCCCCCTCTGTGGGGAAGGCCAGGGCTTCCAGAAATTTCTTTGAAGGAGGAGCCCTGTCCTCTTGCGGTTCTTGAGGCACTTTCTGGCCTTGCTGTGGGTTCCTGCGACCTGACGTTCCAAACAGAGGCATTTGCTAATTTCCTGAAGAAAGCTCCAGGAAGTCTTGTCCTCGGGTGAAAGCTGTTCACAGTAGGTGAGAAAAAGGGAAGTTTTCAGACCACCACACACTTGGAGGTTTCATTTTCAGTGTTGTGTGGGGCTGACAAATAAACCTATCTGAGTTGGCTCTCCTTCCTATCCCGCCCCACCTCCTGCCTCTCCTCTTTGCCAGATCCATGTGGATGTTTCGGTTAACTTTATCCCCTCCTGTGTTATTGTTGTTGTACCACATATGAATGTGGTGCTTCTGTAGCCCAGAGGAGCATGGTTGAGTTACAGTAACAAGCTACGAGCTGAAGGAAAGTGCTGCAGTTTTTGGCTGGTCCAGTCCCAGATATACACCCCACATCTGGACAAGAGATCATGTGACAGCCTGAAAAGCCAGAAACATATCCTGGATACCATAAAAAATGGGTTCTGTTAAATTAAAAAGGCTTTAAATACTGGCTCAGCTGGTTTGGGGGACTCTTTCTTTCTCTCTTTCATTGTTCTGGAATGTGTTGTAAGATTTGTGATTGCTGAAGCTTTAATTTAATATTGGGAACCCATCATATTGTGAATTTGTTTGCAAGTTTTTCTGAGGTTCAGCCAACCCTTCTCCACTTCCCTAACTTTGGGCATGGCTTGTCAATTTTGGGGATCAAGGCTTTATATCTTGGTTAAAAAAAAAAAAAAACACTAGAATAAAAAGAAGAAACTCTCCCGTTTCCCACTTGTCAACCTCTCCCTCAAATCCCCCCCAAGAAAACCTTCAACACCCACCCCCACCCCTGGTCAAAGCTTGTCTCCTTTTACAATCTTTAAGAAAGATCCTTTAAAATATTATTGGTAAAGAGAAATGTCATCGTTCTCTCTGGAGAGAATCCAGAACAGATTGGAAATCAAACATTTCTTGAAATGAACGGATGTTAAACACCCAAGTATGGTTAAGACTCTATCCCTGCAACTCAGAAGAAAAAATATATCTATTTTCATTTTCTTACGCAAATAAAACATTCTTGTGTTGCCCACTGGACATATCTTTCTCCCTGATTTACCAAGATTGCAGAAACGAGGATTAAACAAGGCACCCATTCCAAAACCAAAAATCTGTTTTCTCAAACTATCCAAGACAGAATGACTTTGGAAGTGAGCATGTGATAAAAAGACAAGATAGAAAAAAAACTGTGCCTTGTTTCTGTTTAAAGAATAAACAACCAATTAGGCAGAGTGCTCTCTCTTGGCATTTGTACTATCTGCTGGTGATGATTTGTCTTTTCATTTGGAAAAAAAAACAAATAGAAACAGTATTGGTAAAAAATCACCAGCTTTGGGTTTTCTAAAGTATGTGAAAACATTTTATTTTAACACGTTCATAAGTCCAGTGTTTCTCTTCCCACCCCTGACCGTCAGCTTCCTGGGAGCAAGGACATTGCCTGTCTTGCTTACTGCTCAGTCCTCAGGATCTGGAACGAGGGCTCATCAACACTGCTGCTCAGCGTGAGCTGTGTATCTCTGTTTACCCCTCCCAATGTGCTCCATACCCTTCCCTACCCCGCTCGGCACCCTGGAGCTGACTTGTGTGAACTGTGTCAGTGGACTCTGTGATGGTTACGTTTATGTGCCAACTTGACTGGGCCAAGAGATGCCCAGATAGCTGGTAAAACATTAATTCTGGGAGTGTCTCTGAAAGTGTTTCTAGAAATGGTTAACGTTTGATTGGTAGACTAGATAATGTGGGCAGGCATCATCCTATCTGTTGGGGGCCCAAATGGAACAAAAAGGCCAAGGAACAGTGAATTCTCTCTTCTTGAGCTAGGATGGCCATCTCTTTCTGCCCTCAGACATCAGAGCCTCTGGTTCTCAGGTCTTTGGACTCTAGGCAGCACCAACAGCCCCCAGTTCATTGGACTCACCCCACTGGCTGTCCTCATTTTCCAACTTGCAGATGGCAGATGATGGGACTTATCGACTCCAAAACCACATGAGTCAATTCCTATCATATTTCTCCTCACACTTGCGCTTCTTTGGAGAACCCTGGCATACACTGGCTCCCTGGCCCTCTGGCTTCCCTTTGGATACAGCCAATGGAGATACTAAGGGACATCAGCAGACAGGCTGGCCAGAGCCTGTCAGGCCCAAGGATGGTAATGGCTCCCCTTCTTCTTGTCCCAGGGCATTGAACAAGCCCTTGTAACAGTCTCTTCATTGCACTCATAAAATGACCCATTTGAGGTTATCTGTTTCCACCATTATCTAGATCTTGCTGGGGTCCTGACGGATGAAATCGAGATTTATTAAATGAACAAATGGAATGAGGTTTCACCACAGTGAGCCATGCCTCTGGATCATTGCAACAAGTCAGTTCCAGAACCATTTTATCCCATACTCCATTCCTTAGGGATGGAGTGGGCATCATGAGTTCAAGGCTCCAAGGATGTGTTGGAGTTGTTTTTCCCCAGAAAAAATCCACAATCCACTCCCACACTATCCTTCCTTGTTTCTTTTGTGGTCGGTGATAAAAACAAAGTAGTTTGTTGCATTTAGAAAGCTCCATTATCGAATCACCTGAATCACCTATTGTTCATTCGTTCATTCATTGATTCATCATTCAACAGAAATTTAATAAGCATCCCTATGCGTCTAGAGATGGCAATTTTAATTTCCTCTTGCATGCCACCTAGGAGATTTCACAGAGCATGGCATTGAAGAGAATTCTAAATTCTGGGCTCAGTGGGAAACTGTGCCAAGATCAATCAGTAATGTCTGCCATAGATAGAGGAGTGGAAGCACATATGATCAGTATTCACATGACCATTATTTACCATCCCTGCGTTAAATGCCACTGAGTGAGCAAAAAACCTATAATAAATCCTAATAACAAGATGATTTTTGCCTTCAGCTTTGCTCCTTCATGTTAAGAGCTTCTGATACACAATAACTACCACCCCTCAGACACACCCAAAGGGTTATTTTATTTTACAAAGGAATCATTGACCTGCCAGTGACTATTTTCCTAATTGACATTCCAGAAAAACAAAAATTAAATGGAAAACTTTTCAGTCTACTTTCCTGAAATGTAAATGATGGGCTGCAATGACAAGACTGTCCCCCCACCTTAATTAAGATGAAGATTTGCTAACTGGTTTTTATCACTTTGGGGTAATTTGTCACAACCATCACCCAGGAGTCAACGGCATCCTTTCTGGAAAACCCTTGTCTCCAGACCTCTCTTCCTGGATTTCCTTAATAAGAGAACACACATGAGGAACTTACTATCCTCAGCCTTTCATTCTTGATTACAGTGAATTTTGGTTCTATATCCAGCTCAACCAGTAAGACAATGGATTTGACATGGAGATTCCCTTGAATGGAATTTCCCTCGTCCTGGATGTGCATTCCTTTGGGGTCAGATTTTCTGACAGCACTGTTTGGCACCTAATCCTCTTTCTGGAACCCTGTTTCTTTGCTACCTTGCTCAGCCGTCCTGGGCAAATCACTTACCCTCTCTGGGCCTTCTTCTGACAGGAGGGGATTATCTAACAAAAACTGATATTTACTGAGCACATAATTTGTGCCAGTCTGTACACTAAATGCATTTTGCTACATGTGTATACATTTAGTACTAAATCAGCACCCTGGATATGTAATAAATGGTTTATATTAAGGATCAGCAAACACTTTCTGTAAAGCAAATATTTTCAGCTTTAGAGGCCATATATCCTCTGTTGCAGTTACTTAATTATGCCACTGTAGTTGTGAAAATAGCCATAGACAGTATGTAAACAAATGGCAGTGTTCCAATAAAACTTTATATACAAAAGCAGGCAGTGAGCCTGATTTGGCCCGCAGGCCTAGCTTGCCACCCTTACTTTACATGAATTTCCCCATTTAATTTGTGTAACAATTACATAAGGTAGGTACTAATTAACTAGATGAAGTCACTTTTCTGAGGTTGCCAAGATAGGAAGATCCAGGATTCAAACGCAGTCTAGTGGCCCTATTTTTAAACCACCCATCTGAGTTTCTAAAAACACCAAACATTGACCCACTTCTCCCTGCACTTGTCCCTGCACAGTGTCCCAGCCTGGGTCCTCCCAATTCTCTCCTGTCCCTTTTTTCCCCTCTTTCAAAAAGGCCACCGTTCCCAGGCATCCATTTCCTCTGAATGCACCATCTGTCCTCAACACTGAGTTTGGCATCAACCCCAGCACGTCCTAAATTCTCTTACATTCTGAGTATTAAGTCCTCTGCCAGACTGGGGTTTCTCTCGGTCTACATAAAATTGGAATGAAATCACAGATGAAACCAAAGAGCTCACATTTGAACAATGCCTGTTCAATAACTATGTTGACGGTCCTGTGGTTTTGAGTTTAAACCTTTGGTTCCACTGTTAACTTGTCATGTGACCCTGGGCATATCGAAATCTCTTGGTTCCTTATCTATCAATGATGATTAAAAAAAAAACAAAACAACAACCCATAAGTTTGTTATGAGGACTTGCCAATAAAAACTTCATGCAGCCATAGAGATACAGAGCATAGGGATGCCAAGCCATCCTTTTTCATTTCCTTGTTTTGAGGAATGGCTGTAAAAGTATTTTACTCACTGTCAGTTAGTGGTATGTGTTTGGGTCTGGTGGCCCTCTGTCCTGGGCACGTGAATGGGAAGCCACAGGGAGGCTTCATCTCGTGCTCTGGGTTCAGAGCTTGGCATGAGGGGTAGAAGTTACCACTTCCAAGCTCCAGTCCTTGCCATCTGTGCTGGGTAAGACTCCAGGAGAGGGTGGATCCATCGATCCACCCACTCATTGGGGCCAGTATTTGTTGTGTGTGAGCTCTGGGCCAGGCAAAACTCTGGGCCTGGAGAGTTTGGTGGCAAACAACACACACTAGGCCTCCTATACTGCAGCTAGACCCACAGACACTCAACAGCTCCTCACCCAGGGCGGTAATGACACCATGATACGTGCTGTGAAGTGAGCAAGGGCCATGAGAGCTTATGACAAAGAAGGACCCCAGACCTGGGTGAGAAGGGTCCAGGGAGATCCTACCTCGAATGTGCCTTCACTTCCCTGCATCCACCAACCCTGGCTGTGCAAAGGACCTAAGGACAGAAGTAGCTGGGTGCTCTGAAGAAGTGAGACCAGAGTGCTGGGGGTCTTGGGGATATGAGTTGAGGCCAGAGAGATGAGGTAGAGGCCAGATCAGGGGGTGCCTTGTAGGTGATGGGAGTATTGATTTTATCTCAAAGATAAAAAGAAACTATCAAGAGGTAATAAATTGGGGGTAACATGAACATGGATGGGCTAAGAAAATAAGGGCTCAAAAGGATACTGATGGAGCTTAAAGCTTTTGAGATGAAAATCTGGCCCCAACCAGCTTTCTCATCCTTCTCTTCCCCACATCTCTTTATACTTATATTTCATTTATATAAATGAAATTATTTATACTTTATTTATATAAAAGTATTTATATATTTACTTTATATTTATATCATATTTGTATTTCAACCCTTCTCTCTGACAGACAGGTCTTCTCTAGATCCTTTTACCCCTACTCCGTGGCCACACCTCTGGCAATACCCTGCTCCCACAGGAAGGTGATCTCATTTCCTTGGTGCTTGTGTAGGGCCTGCCTTCCTTCAGAACCAGCTCATGTCTCACCTCCTCCATGAGTCCTTCTTGGGTGGCCCTTCATCACATTATAAGATGTAGTCAGCACAATAGACAAACTAGAAGGGGATAGTTCGAAGTCTTCCCAATCTCTCACTTTAATCTCTACCCCTAAAGCTCTTTCCAAAAGCCCCAGCTCTAGTTTTCTCTCACTGAGAAATTATCTACAGGCCATTAAATACCACCCTTGCTCGTCCTTCAAGGTGGACCTCAGAATTGCTCTTCACATGAAACCTCCCTGACTGCTCCCGTGGGAAGAGACTTTGATCTAGCCCTCCTCTCAAATACTATCCACTTACTGATGATTGTTAGTTAAGAAGACAAAATGAAACAAAACAAACAAACCTTTGTCTACATAGCCATCATGTTCCCTAACCCAACATAAAGTTTCTTAAACGTGGGGACGGTACTTTGTGACTCTTCCTATATTCTTCTTCACTGACGCAGCATCCTATAGATGTTCAATAAATCGTGTTTCTTGGTAGTTCTTGGTCTGAGGTCACAAGATCATTTTGTGCCTGGATTCATGGGAGACAAGAGGCTTGTCCCTTGAAGTCTTTCTTCCGCACTCTGATCAGAATGATCAACCTAAAACTTCCTTCCATGTCATTCCTCTTCTTTGAGCCATCAGCCTGGCTCCTCGTTGCCACATAATAAAATCTGAACTCCTTAGAACAGCACCTTCCTGAATCTCTAGCTGTGTTTTAGTTTGTGTATGTGTGTGTGTGTGTGTTAGTTTTTACTACTGCTATGTAACGAATTACCATGAACTCAGCAACTTGAAACAACTCATTTATTATCTCATGGTTTCTATGTTGGGAGTGTGGGCATGCCTTAGCTGGGTATTCTGCATCAGAGTCTAAACCAAGCTGCCATCAAGCTATCAGCTGTGGCTGGTGTCTCATTGGAGGCTCAACCAAGGAAGAATTCACTTCTAAGTTCACTCTGATTGTTAGCAGAATTTATTTTCTTGTTTGTTGCAGGCCAGAGGTCTCCCTTAGCTACTAGAAGCCTCCTACAGTTTCTTGTCCACTTACTTCATGGCAACTTGCTTTCTCACAGCCAGCAAGGGAAGGAGAGACTCCCTACAAGTCTTCTAGGAGTCTTATATGATGGAATAGAACACTACCATGCCTTTTGCGATGTTTTATTGGTTAGAAGTCAGTCAAAGGACATTTCCATTCACAAAGAGGGAGGATTATATGAGGGTATGAACACCAGAGGGTGAGGATCTAGGGTCTGTCAGCCACAGGCTGTATCTCTCTTCACTGCTTCTGGAAAGTGAACTCCAGGAATACCAGATGTTTCTACTTCTGTAAACATACCACGTCCTTTTACATCTCTAGGAATTTACATATGCCATTTGTATCTGACTAAAACGTCCTCCCCTACTTCATCTCTCCAGTAAGTCTTCCCCAGTGTCCTTTACCCTAGAAAAATTTAATCAAACCCTTCTCTGCAACACTTCTGTTCTCTGGGCTCATATCTATGGTCATGCTCATTACTTGTCTCTCTCTGTACAATATGGTAGACTATAAAACAGAGCATAAATACCATACAATATCTACAGTATTAGACTGTCATTTCTTTTAGATTGGGGAGTATGTGCTCCTTTCTCTATCTCCAGTGCTCACATCTAATATTTGGTTGATAAAACTGGAGAATGTATGAAAGGTGGCTTCTTTAATGGGAAATGGTGATGGATCTAAAATGAAAGGTCTGTAACCTCTTTGCTCTCATACTCCCTAAATAAATTTTGAAAAGTTATTTATCCTTTCAGATGTTTTTGAGTGGATATGCATAATCGATCAGTTTTTATTAAGTTATGCTGCTATAACAAACATACCCCCAAATCTTTGTGGCTTACAGTAACAGAGTCTTAGGTCTTGCTTACCTGATACTTGGATGCAGGTTGTTTATGGCTGTTTCATATGTCTTCTTCTTTCCAGGATCCAGGCTGAAGCAACACCTGCTGTTTGGGACATGATATTCTTGTTACAGAAGGGAAAAATAGCTCTGGTAGAGCCATGTGATGACTTTTTAAAGCTTCTGTGCTGCTAAGGCGCACATCATTTCCCCTCACATTCTATGGGCCAAGGCAGGTCATATGGCCATGCCTGACCCAAGGTTATTCTTCTTATAAGAATAAGGCAATAAATAATTAAGTTGAAGCAAAAACATAATCTATCACAACTTCTAAAACTTTTTATTCATAGGCTTAATAGTTGCAAATGTTGTGAATTTTGGCATATTGTGTATGTGCTTTAAATACCTATTTTTGGTTATACAAAACTCCCTTGGCAAAGGGGAGGGTTCAAATAAATCAGTCAGATCAGCCTTGTTTTTGTTAGAAAAATTGACTTAAAATTTCAGTTCAAATACACTTGTTGATATGTTCCTATGGGAACAATTCATTTCTAATTCATAGATAGGTAGATAGTCACACAGATAAAGCCACAGAGCTCTGTCAACAATTTGTGTCCTGAAAGAAATAAGGTTCTGCCCCTTTAGTAATCTCATTGCTTTGTTGTAAAGGAGTTCCTTTTAGAACAATGCATGATTGAACTGTCCTCTTGTTTGGCATCCCAGAGGTTTTTACTCACCAAGGTAATGGCCCAAAGCAAGATTTGGATGGGCAAGAAATATACCATATTTCGTCAGGTACGTAACTGTGAAAGGGACATGAGGAGCAGACATAGTAGTCTAGAGGTGCTCTGTTAAAGAGTGTTTATGGTTGTTGACGATCTGGAGAATGATACCCTCAAATTATTCTTGTCAATGTAGCCTTCCTACCCCCAGTAGTCTTTGGGCCCTGAGGAGAACACACACCTAGTTTAAAGATTGTTTCTGTAAGATATGGGATGTTCTAGGTGGAGGTGAAGAGGAAAATGAATGGAAGAACCTCAATGAAAAAAAGAACCAGAAAGAAGAAAGTAGAATCAGAGGCTCAAAACATACAGAAAAAGTGTGAATGTGGAGAAATAAAAGCTTTCCCTTGCTAAAGCTGGCCAGGGAGATGATATAAGTCTTCCCCTTCCTGGAGAGGAAGAAACACCAGAGATGGGGGTGGGAAAGGAAAGGGAACTTGAGGGCTCTTCCCAGAGCAAGGGGTAAGCATAGGGGGAAGAGTCCTGGACACCAGCCCATGAAGGATGAATGTGTTGGTGCCAGTTGGAGGAAACATCACGTACGTGGTCTCTCTAGTTGATTTCAGAGGAAGTTTTAGAAATCATTGATTTCATCTGCTCATCACCAGCATGATTAATACATGTTTCAGGACACACACACACACACACACACACACACTTATTAATGAAGCCCGTATGCCTCATACAAGAAACAGATCACAAAGCTCTGGAAATACTTTTCTGGGACATTTCCTGTCCCTGCCCCCACTACTCTATCACCCACCACCCACTACTTCTTTTCCTTCCTTTCTTCACTTTCTCTTCTTCTTTCTTCCCCTCTTTTTGTTTTCTGCCTCTTTCCTGTCCTTCCCTTTTATTCCCATACTCATCCCCAAAGTCTTTCCCCTGCCTCAATTTTTTAGCCGGCAACTGACACTGATGGAGAGGGAAATAAACATACTGTGCACCTCACCTTAGAAAAGCTCAGGAAGAGGTTAGCTTGGGAAGAGCATCTTTGTTGGGGAAATGAATCAAGGCAGTAAGGTATTACCGATCTAGCCAGGTATAATGTGGCACAGCAGCAAAGACTTCCTTAGGAGCCTTAATCAAATCTGTATTTATTATTAAAAAATATACGTTCGATAGAACTGTAGGATGCCAGAAGGGGAAAAGAACTTAGAGAATCTAATTCAAGATGCTCATTTTACACAAGAGGAAACTGAGGCCAGGGAAAGGAAATGATCTGTCCAAAGTTACATAGGACTAGCGATTTTCCACCTCATAATCCATTATATATAGGAAATGTTGGGACCCATGAGTCAAAAGTCCAGAGGAAATCTGTTAGTGTGCACATATATGTACATAACAGTCATAGTAAATATTACAGACAAAATGTGCACACTTTTTTAATCTCCTTTTTGTTGGGGTTTTAACTGAATATACTCAGCTCCCAGTTATTTAAGAATGGGATACCTATGGTAACTGAGGAACTTGTTTTGCCCGTTGTAACCATGTGGCTAGATCACAGACAGTGACAAATATCCACGTAGGCTTTTTAATCTATTTCCGACTGAAGTCTTAAGCAAAATGTGCCTGTTATTAGGATTAGCCAACATGATCTGTCCCCCTAGGAAGCACTGAGCTGGGAATTAGGAGAACTGGGTTCTAATCCAGCCCTGCCGCTGGGTTTTTTTCTGAATGGCTTTGGGAAGTCCCCGCCCCTCTCTGGCACTCGATTTTGGCATCTGCAAAGTGTGAATAATACCTCATCAATTGTGAGAAGTTAATGAAATGCAGAGTGCAAAGCACACGATAAATGATTGAATGCTGCAATAATGGAAGGGACTTTAATTTTGATTACTACCTGCCCTGGCCATGAGAACTGTGGATTTGTTTTTTTATAGGCGAGAGATGTCCTCCCAAATGCCCTCTTGTGGCATTTCAATCTCCACCCGGTGTGCCCCTCTTGGAGAGGCTTTTAGGAGGGTCCCCTTATCATCTGAAGTACTACCCAATCCCCTTCCCTGACTACCTTTCAACCCACTTCACCAGTTCGAGCTCCATCTTTAGCGCTTATCACTCCCTGGCATATTATGAAGTCTTTGCTCTTTCTCCCCTGTGCTAATGGAAGATCCATGCGGGTAGGGACTTTGGCAGTTTTGCTCAGTGCCTTTTCCCCAGGGCCTAGAACAAACAGTGCCTGGCTCATAATTCATGTTGAATAAGCACTTGCTGGCAGATGAATAAACACGAGAGCTCCTGAGGGAACGTGACGGTATATATATATATAGCAGGAGATGAAGGACCCATAGGAGGAGGAAGAGGTGACTCAGGGCTGGTGGCGATAGCTTGGCTGATCTACAAATTCAGATTTGGTGATCTGAGTGCAGGGTGTGAATGCCCAGAGATAGCTGAGCAGTTTTATCAGAGTTTTATCTCTAAATACCAGTGATAGAAAAGACCAGAACAGTTGAGTGTTGGTGGCTCACCACAGTGAGATGCGCTCCTGCTGCCATTTCATCCAGAGACCTGGGTGGAGCTAAGATGGTGTGGGGAGGAGCGGTTCATTCCTAAAACACTCAGGGCAGACAGGAGAGGTGAGGACATGAGGAGGGGGTCAAGAATGGGAGGCAGATTGGCCCGTGGCCCTTAGACACCCCTCACATCTCCAAGTGTGAGCCAGCCCCTGCTAGAGGCAAGTCAGGATCGGAGGCCAACTGTTGGCCCAAACATGGAAACCTGTCGATGATGGACTGTACCAGTGACAGTAATGGAAGCTTCTGGAAGTTTCTGGTTTTGTGAACCAGGTAAAAGGATTCACCCACAAAGAGCATTTGGAACACCGAAAGGAAGTGCACTTGGTTCTGCCTCTGAAATTAGGGTTAAGGGCAGAGATCTCTAGGTGACCTTGCTTTGAGTTGATTTTCAGGGTGTTGGGCTGATAAAACTGGCCATTGCCAGGAAGTCAGCTCGACAATCCTGACCTCTATGGTAGTACACAGGCTGTATTGTAATGTATGATGCCTCACTGTCTACATTATTTAGTACTATATATGTACATATGGACATACACACACATCTTCTGTGTGTGTCAGGAAAAGGCCGCAGACAGAAAGAGGCCAGGAGGCGGGGGGTGGGGATGGCCCAGATGTCCCAATGAGCAGTGCTCACTGTGGGCAAGGAGCATCGTGCTCATCCTCTCCTCATTCTGGATGCACAGCACACGGAGTGGGTCTGCGGCACTCTGCAATCCAACTCAAGGCCCTGCTTGAAACGGTCGTAACAGCACTTCCGAGAAATGAAGGAAAGTAGTGAAACACAGCTAATCCCTGTCTCTGTCCCAGGTGGCCGAGCTTGCGGAATGCCCGTTGCCCAGAGACCCACCGTGCTAGCTGACACAGGTTGTGTTTGCACGTTCCCCCCCTGCCATGTGCAGTCCACAGACACGGGTCTGCCTGTCAGCAATTCTGAGTCATTCTCTTTTCCATTCTGGTTTTGGGGCTGGGCCTCCTGAGGCCCCCAGGTACATCCATTAGGGGTTGCCCTCGGGGGCCTGGGGGATGCTAAGCTGTGGGTCAGCTGGCCTTTGCCTGGGCCTGTTCCATCCTGAGGGAACAGATGACACTTCTGGACTGTGTCTGAGTTTGGTCGATGGGGAGGAGGAGATAGGGGAGCCTGGTCCCTGGCGCTCGCTAGGGCCTGGGAAGAGTGTGGAAGAGCCATCCGCCCTCCCCACGATCTCATTCCCACCTCCCCACTCTCCTTTGGTCAACAGCAGGATTGGAGAAGCTCTTTCAGTGTGGCCGTGGGATTCCTGACCTCGACACCGTCCTCCTGCCTTAGAGCAATGGGGCCCATATTCGGATCTTTTAAGTTTTCTGTGAAGATTTTGGGGAAGCTGCTTTTCTCCTCAGGATGCTTTCTCCCGCCAGCCAAGTCATGTTCCGTTGAGGTCATGGGAGATGGATTATTTTACACAGGCATTTGCAAATGACGGCTCAAACTTGAATCTACAAGTAGGTGTTGATGGCAGAAACTTCCAGGCATCTGTTTCCATCCCTTTGGCACCCCCACCCCCAGCATCTGCTCCACACCTTTTGGGCTTGCAGAAACTTTCTGTTCTCCTTTGAGTGTGTCTTCTCTGGCATTCAGTAGGAGCTCTGACACGTGGAGCCCAGAGCTGGGGGTAGCCGGGAGACTCAGGGTCCTGGCGGTTGTCTGCCCGGGACAGTGGGTTCAAGGTTCAAGGCTGAATGGCATTTGAAGTAGCCCGTGGTGTCTACGGCCACACCACCCTGAACGTGCCCGATCTCGTCTGAAGTAGCCCGTGGTACTGAAACTCACCCGCCAACTGCCAACGTATGTGAGGAGGACCACACACCACTGTTTTCTTTTGTAATATACTCCCTCCTTGCCCCCCCACCTCATGTTAGAGTCAATGTTGTGCTATATCCAAGGGAGTTTTTCTTGGCACAATCATGGATTTGTCTTTATTTTTGACGTAAGTCACAGAACAATTGTTCGCAAAGACAGTGAAAGGAAAATGGGGTAATCATAACCAAATCCTCTCTACCTGCTCTTTCATTTCCCACCCCTCTGAAGAGGTTTAGATAGGACCATGGCTTCTTCCCCCCTCCCCTCAGCCCTGTAGCTTGCCCCTCCTCCCCTAAACTCTTTTAGTCTTTGTGTTATTAGATAGGAGAGTTTTAGAATAGCCCACAATAAAGGCTGGACAACTGTGCTAGGCTTTATTCTGACATCTTTTTCCCCTTAGAAGACTTTTTATTTGGATGAGGACTTCTCAACCTCCAAAGGCGCTAAGACTATGAATGTAAAGAGCACCACAGCTCCTCTCGTTTTCTTATCCAAATTGGTGGTCAGTTATTTCAGTGAATTTATACCCATTTCTAAAACTCTTCCAAGTCTAGTGCATATTAAAACATATATAAAAATAACATTCATTTTTAACAACAACATATATAAAAATCAGATCTTGATATCTTCTTCAAAAGCCTCCAAGGCCTCATGGCTACCTGCAGGATGAAGTCCAAAGAGTGAGCCAAGCTGCTAAATACAGTCGCATAGGTTGTATACTGCACAATGCTAAGGTGCACCATATTCTGCACAACCATACTAAGGCCCAGCAGTAAGGAAAGCATTCAAAGCTCTTCACAGTACATTTTTAAGCAACTCATCTAATTTTATGTTCCCTAAGCCTATAGGTATACTTTAACTTTAGCCAGTCTGGTCTCACTGCCCTTAAACACACCCTGGAATTCCTACATCTTGGCCTTTACACAAACTCTTCCCTGAGCATGAGGAGCATGGGTTCCTCATTTCCACTCAGCAGTG
This sequence comes from Neomonachus schauinslandi, assembly GCF_002201575.2. Lineage (NCBI taxonomy): Eukaryota > Metazoa > Chordata > Mammalia > Carnivora > Phocidae > Neomonachus > Neomonachus schauinslandi. The sequence goes on along the minus strand of NC_058410.1, from coordinate 104,683,628 downwards.
TCTTCCCAGTCCTTTAAAACCTACCTTAGGGGGCACCTGGGTGGCTCAGTCAGTTAAGCGGCTGCCTTCGGCTCAGGTCATGATCCCAGGGTCCTGGGATCGAGCCCCACATCAGGCTCCCTGCCCCGCGGGAAGCCTGCTTCTCCCTCTGCCACTCCCCCTGCTTGTGTTCCCTCTCTCGCTGTGTCTCTCTCTGTCAAATAAATAAAATCTTTAAAAAATAATAAATAAATAAAACCTACCTTAGGTTTCACCTTCTCTGCCCACAACCCCTGGAAGCCATTGCCATTGCTTCTGAGCTTCTAGAGTACGTGTTGTCAATAGGCCCCTTGAGACACACTGCATACAGCTAGAATTTCAGTTTTCTTCCCAGGAATTCTCTATCTCCAACTAGATTATGAGCGTTTGAAGATGGAGCCCATGTTAACATTTCCTGAATTTCCTAGAGCACCAGACACAGTGCCTAACATACAAAGTGTGCTCAATAGATTTTTGATCTACTGGCTGGTTGGTTCAAGTTGCTTTCTGAAGAATCCACACAACCTCTCTCTCAACCCCTTGTTATTTTATTCCAATTCCTGGAATTTCATAATAACCGAGATGGTTCCAGAAAGCTGATACAGACCATTTCCTCCAAATAAACCCATGTTTTCATATGACAAGCTGTGGAGCTTTCTATAAAAGAAACCCTCTCTTTAGGTCCCATCAAACACATGCCAGATAATAGTGATAATAAAACAACATCCATTTATTTAGTGCTTACCGACTGTATGCACATGGACTAAATACTTTACATACATGATCTTATTTAATCCTCAGCAAAACAAAGGATAGATACTTCTGTTTTCCCAGCTTTATAGATGAATAAACAAAGGCTCAAAAAGGTAAAGCAGTTTGTCTTAAGTCACAGAGCTAGTTATCCGTGGCCCCAGGATTTGAACCCAGTCCTTCTGAATTTCCAGGGTCTTAACCACCGTGCTGGTACACAAGGTTTCCCAGGTCAGGTTTAGAGCACTTTTGAAGGGCATCCGGGTGGTAAGACACTCTGTATTCAGAGCTGACCTTAATGTGGCCACAGGCCTCAATGTTCATAGCGTGTCTGCCAGAAACTAGTTAACAGGCCTTATCTTTAAGCGATTGGACTAAGTCCCTTCCTGTTCTAAGAATTTATGAAGCTACAAAAAAGTAAAGACACGGCCCTTGCTCTCAGGAATTTACAGTCTTGTTGGGGAGGGAAGATAGAAACCTTCGTCAGAGGAAGACCTAGCTAAGTAGAGTTAGACCCAGCCAGGTGAGTGGTGGAGATGGGTGGGTTCAAGCGCATGGCAGGGTCCGAGAGGCCCGCGCTGTTTCTCTGCAAGCAGAGTGAGCTTGGATCTGCCATCAGAGGGATGCCTTTTCTTGAAGGACAATGAGCTTGACCTTCTCAACAAGGCCCGGAGAGGCCTTGCCAGAGGACTGAGCTGTGCATATCGTAACCCCAGGATGTTTATTGGCCAGGCCGTTTTGACCCTTCAACAAGATGTTTCTTGAGCAAATTTTTTGGAATTTTGGTGGGCTCTGACCTGCAGTTTTCACTTCCAAAATAACTTGACTTTTCTAAAGTGGTAATTTCATTTTCATGATAATACTAAACTGAAGCCACATGATCTCTAATTGGAAGCAGGTCTTGGGCCGCAGAGTTGCCAAGAAGCAGTAAGAAACATGCTTATTCTACTACTTTGCTTGAGGCACTCAGCATTTTTGAATGCCTGGGCAGAAATATAGTTTTTTAAATAAAGCCAATCCCTGAGAGAGGAGGGGGTGAGTGGAGGGGAAAGCAAGGCAGGGGTGGGGGTGGTTAGAAATGGGAGAATGGGAAAAAACTGCTTTTTTTTTTTCCTTCTTTCTTTCTTTTTTAAATTCAAAGCAAGGAAAATCATACTCTTTAGTTTGTACTTAAATTCTCCCGTGTGTGTCTGCCATCTCTGGGTATTGGTGAAATCGGGGTATGTCGTTCGTCTCTTGGGGTGAGGGTGGGAGCATCCATCCATGATGTTCTTTCCACTTTCCAGGTTCCTGCTGTCCTGATTTCCTTCAGGCAGTGAAGCGCAGGGCCCGCTTCATGAGACACGCTGGGAATCATTCCTTTTTTGTTTTCTGGGTTTTGTTGTTGTTTTGTTTTGTTTTGTTTTCCCACATCACTTCACTTGTTCCCATTTCACTTGTTCTATTAATTGTATCCTGACGAGAGATGCAGTAACTCTTCCTCCAGTGGCAGTTGGAAGATTGTTTTAACAGGTCTCTCTGGAGGGAGACAAGAAAGCCACCCCAGCTTTTCTTTTCACAGCGCAGCGGAGAGGGTCCCAGGGAAGGCTCCAGAAAATACTGACTCGAAGGAAATCTTTTAATGACGTTTTTAAAAAGAAGCAAAACAAACCCCTCTCTGAAAACAGAAATTATATAACGGATTAAATGCATATCGGAACTTTCTGACGGAAGCCAAAGCTGTTTTCTAAATACATTTGGGAGCTTAGTAAATCACATGGTGTTTTCCGAGCGTCTTCCTTTCCCCGCTGCCCTCAGTTTCCTGCGAGGCACCGTTTTAGACAACCTCGCTGGAGGGGACTCCAGGCTCTGCGGGTGTCCCACCCTGCCAGTTAATATCTTCCCGCGAGCGGGCGCCCTCCACACCCCTGCCGGCCCGCAGCCCCGCGGGGACTCCTCCTCCAGCCTGGCAGCACCCCTCCCTGCGCGCACCGTCCCGCCCGCTGGCCCGGCCACTCCTGGACTTGCGCCTTTCTGCCAGGGCTGCCCGTGGCCTGGGCTGTGCCGGAAAAATCCTGGCATGATCCTTACGTTCCTTTTCCCACTTTGCACACCATACGAACGGCAAGATCTTTAAAAGGAAGTATGAAGAAGTGAGAGAGGAAGGGCCAAGTGAAGGGGAAAGAGAAAGTTCTAGATTTCAGCCGGTAACTGCGGCCTGTAAAAAAGCCACTACACCCTGGGCTGGGAAAGGGTAGCCCAGAACTTGGGTTGAAAGAGAAAGTCCCTGGGGGTGGGAGGTGGGGGTGGGGAGAATATTTAGAAATGCAACCACAATGCCTCAAGATAGATGTGACTCAGTGACTTCCCAAAACATGGATTTCAGATAAATATCACGTTACATCCTTCTTATACTTTTCACTTGATTTTTCTAAGGTAGTCGTTGACATTTTTAATTTAAACCTCGCTGTTACACACCCACTTCAGTTTCCAGGGAAGGCACGCAGGTGGTGAAGGTCCAGCGGGGACATTTGCTTTCTCCTGACGTCCCCAGGGACCCCTAGGCCTGAAGCCCGAAGAAGCCAGAACATCTGGTCCATTTCAGCAGTTTAATCGCAAGTTCAGCCTGTCATCTGGATGTTTTGTCTATGCAGTGCCAAACATCTGGGTTGACATTTTTTAAACCAGACTTACTAGATGTTTTGGCATTGTGTAGACAGGAATTCAATTTTTAAAGTTCTTTCTCTACTCATCGGAGATTCTAACTGGTGCTCTGGTACAATGAAGGACAGAGATACAAATGAAGCCTTTCCCCCCACTCCCTGATTGCTTTACAATTTTGGAGCTGTCTATACCACTCTAAATCAGTGGTCTGACTGCTTTACTTTTTAATTAGATGAACTTTTTTTTTTTAATTTTAGTGTTTTACTTTTTTATTTTAGTAGATGAAATTGACCAAAATAATATGATGTGTTCATCTGAACAGAAACACAACCTTAGATGTTCTAAATTCATTTTAAGATCATCAAAATTTTAATGTTTTTAAGCAGCTTGAAAACATGGAGGCAAGAGCTTAAAAATAGAGAATTGACTCCTGAAAATAATTTATGAAGGTTAGGTTACCATTGGATTTTCATACTTATTTGAGTAAGATTGTGAGATCCTAGAAGAGAGATAAGATTTTTGAAAAGCTTTATCATCTAACTGGTCACAGTTGTTGTTGGGGATGGCAGTGGTGGTGATACAGGCAGATGGAATGGGTGTTTAAAAATTTTTTTCATTTATTTAGAGTTATTTTATGCTGTTTATCTTTCACTTGGATGTTCTAGACTATGAGTAATAAAAATGTGATTTGTACCTTGAAAACTGGTGTTTCACAACACTCCCTAACTACAGAGGCCTTTCTTTTTCCTCAAAACAGTAGGAAAAGTTGATAACTTGCTAATTTTTTTATGCTAAATAGCTTCAATCTTGGGGAAAGGAAGAACTAGCTATCTGAAGAAAGCCTTGCTGTGGTATTGGATATGTTTTTACCATCAACTCTGTGTAAGCCTTGGACAAATTCCCTCTCAGTTCCTGAGCCCTAGTGGAGGCAGGGGGAGCTGAGAATGGTGTTGGTTGGGCTGGGAGATCCATGAGGTCAGGGGTCTTCTTGTAAAGTGAAATTTTCCCAACAGTGTGTTATCTATGGATAGTTGCTAGTTGTGAACGGGACTGAAGTCAGGAACGTCCCATGTTGCAATCTTGAGCACTCAGCTACTGTTTTCAGAGTCCTCAGGAAGTTACTATACCCAGCAAAGCCATCTTTCTGAAATGAAGGAGAGGCAAAGACTTTTCCAAACAATAAAAAACTGGAGGAATTGATCACTACTAGACCTGCCTTATAAGAAATACTGAAGAGCATTCTATAAGCTGAAATTGAAAGATGCCAGTTATCAATGTAAAAACATATGCAGGTGTAAAACTTATCAGCAAAGCTAAATATGTAGTCAGAGTCTGATTCTCTAATATTGTAATGGTAGTATGCAAATCACAACTCTAGTTTAAAAGTTAAAAAACGAACATATTAAAAATAACTATAATTGCAATAATTTGTTATTGGATACACAATATTGTAACATTAAAATCCTAAAATGTGAGAGGGGAGCAAAAAAATATAAAATATCCGTATGTTTTTAAATTATCAGCTTAAAATAGGATGTTATATTTTATGTAAGACTCATGATAACCACAAAGTCAAAACCTATAGTAGATATACAAAAGATTATGATATATATAGCAACAAATTGGACTACCTAGAAGAAATGGATAAAATCCTGGGAACATAGAACTTGTCAAGACTGAATCACGAAGAAACAGAAAATCTGAACAGACCATTTACTAGAAAGCAATTGAATCAGGAATCAAAAACCTCCCAACAAACAAAAGCCCAGGACCAGATGGCTTCACGGGTGTATTTTACCAAACAATTAAAGAAGAATTAATACCAATCCTTCTCAAATTGTTCCAAAAAATAGAAGAGGAAGGAATACTTCCAAACTCATTTTACAAGGTCAGCATTACTCTGATACCAAAACCAGATAAGGACACTGTAAGAAAAGAAAATTACAGGCCACTATCCCTGATGAACATAGATGCAAAAATCCTCAACAAAATTAGCAAACCAAATTCAACAATGTATTAAAGGGATTATATACCATGAGCAAGTGGGATTCACTTCTGAGATGTAAGGATGATTCAATATCCACAAATCAACCAGTGCGATACAACACATTACAAAATTAAGGATAAAAACAGATCATCTCAATAGATGCAGAGAAAGCATTTGACAAACCTCAATATCCATTTACAATAAAAACTCTCAACAAAGTGAAGATAAAGAAAATATACTTCACCATAATAAAGGCCACGTTATGGCAAGCTAACATCATACCCAATGGTGAAAAACTTTTCTTTTGAGTTGAGGAACAAACAAGGATCTTTACTCTAGCCACTTTTATTCAACATAGCACTGGAAGTCCTAGCTAGAGCAAGTAGACAAGAGAAAGAAATAAAAAGGCATCCAGATCAGTATGGAAGAATTAAAACTGTCTCTATTTGCAGATGACATGGTATTCTATACAGAAAACTCTAAAGACTCCACCAAGACACTGTTAGAACTAATTGATGAATTCAATAAAATTGAAGGATACAAAGTCAATATACAAAATTATTGTTTCTATATACTAAAAATAAGATATCTGGAAAAGAAAGAAAATGATCTCATTCACAATGACATGAAAAACAATGAATATTTAGGAAAAAATTGAACCAAGAAAGTAAAACATCTGTAAGCTGAAAACTATAAGATGTTGATGAAAGAAATTGAAAAAGACACAAATAAATGCAAAGGTATCTCATATTTCTGGATTAGAAGAATTACCCTTATTAGCCAAAGCCCTCTACAGATTTGAAGCAAATGTTCAGTGTCATTTTTTTTTTTTTACAGAAATAGAAAAACAATACTAAAATAGCATGGAGCCAGAAAAGACCCTGAATAGCCAAACAATTGCATTATTCAAACTATATTACAAAGTTATAGTAAACAAAACAGTATGGTATTGACATAAAAATAAATGCATAGATCAATGGAACATAACGGAGAGCCCAGAAATAAACCCACACATATATATCATTAAGAAAACACAACCCCAAACCACAATTGAGATATCACCTCACACCTTTTAGAATAGTTATTATCAAAAAGACCTTCTCATTAAATTTTTTACAACCTCTATTTAATTTTCTGAGTCATTTTATTGCATTATAATGTTGCAAGCTCAGTGCCTAAAGTTCTAAAGTATGTAATTATATATGTATGTATATAAAGAATATCAAAAAAGAAGCATAAAAGATATTATCCATATTGAAAATTTATTGAAATGTATATAAATAATATAAACACTATATAATTAAATCTAAAAAATCCTACTAGTAAAACAAAATATAGGTCATATGATATTCATGGGCAGTAATCCCAGTTTATAGTTTCTTGTTTGTGTTTTCACAAAACATTGATGGAGGCAATTAAGCTCCACACAGAAGCTACATTCTTCATAAAACTGGATTGCAACAGGAGATTGCGGGACTTGACTTTGACCTGGGGGACAGATGCTTATTCTGTAGGGCCATGTGACAAATGAAAGTTTAACAAACAGAGTGGATTCCCCTAGGATGACATTTTCCCAAGTTGAGTTGCATGGATTGAGTGCAGATGCCATTGCTTTCAATATCTTTTTTCACAATACTTAAGACATAGACAAAGATTTGAGGGTTTTTTCCCCCCTATATTCATTTATTACTATTCCTTTGGGGTTGTCCTCTAAAGGTGAAAGGCTTGGACCAATCTTGCTATGGGACATCAACCCTAAATTAGAACTCTCTGCCTCTTTCCCAAGTTCCTATTCAGCATTTTATTATAAATATGAAATCAACATTATAAGTGTGAAATCAGGTTAAAATGAGTCAAGCAAGGTGAATTGAAAACTCAGTACCGTATTATCACATTATGCCCCCTTTGGTGCCCAACCAGCAGGCCCCAACTTTTGGCTGACATCTAGGGAAGAGTCTAGCAATCCACCTTGCCCTAGGCTCTGGGATTTGTCTTCCAATAGGCTTCCCTTCCATAGAATGCAAACATGATTTCTTCAATCAACAGGTCTTTCCCATCTTTGAAGATTCCTCTCTCCAATTTCTACAGTGCAAGAGATGTAACAGAGCTTCCACGTTATTTTTTCTACATTTAAAATTGCTCTTTTGCTATAGAAATGGTGAGCGACATTTTGAAAAGATCTTTAAATTAATTCTCTGTAGTCTGACCTTCACTTCCTGGTCTAATGTTCCACAGGATCTTTAATCTGCTGAGCTTTCCCACAGGCCTCTGTGCACACATCACAGATGCACAAATGTGCTTAAGACAACCAGGAATGAGAAGAGACAAGCGTTAGAGAGTTCTCTAACTCAGGCAAGGGAGAGAAACTCAGCAAGTCATCTGAATGAAATAAGACAGAAACTCATTAATTTTCATTATCTCCCACAGGGTCTTCAGTCTACAAGGCCTTGGACTGGTGAATCTCAGTCAATGTGCTGAATTAAACACTTGCTATTAAACTCAATGGAATTATTTAAAATGACAGCAAGGCTGTGGGTTCACAGAACCTACCTGCTGAGAATGTTCTCTTTATGAGCTCCCAAGCCCGCCTATGAGAAGAATTAACTTCTCCTTGTATAGCAGTTTAAAAGGAGTCATAAGGAAATGACTTTTTCAAAATGTTACATCCAACAAAAGTAAAAATCTCCAAATGAATAAGTGATTGAGTCTTTTGGGAAAGAAGTTGGAATTCTCCCTTAGACAACTGGGTGACAGCATCTCAGAATTTAGGAAGATGCAAGAGAACACCTAGCTTGATCCTTTTATTAGGCTCAGAGTGGTGCAGTGGCTTATACTAACACCCCCAGAAACCTCTTGGTCCTTTATTCTGTCTTTCTGGTAGACCACAGACCACAGGTCTTTGCCTGTCATCCTTCTTCCTAAATAACTTAAACTCCTGGAAATTTAATTTCTCTGGAATAATTATGTGACTAATCAAATGCTCTGAGCCTTTAAAATCCATTCCATTCAAAGTCTTGATAACACCTGGGAAAAAGGAAGCTAAGAGAGAAACATGGGCAGTTCTATCCCTAAGTACACTTACCTGAATTCAGTAGCCAGATCTGCATGACTATTAGCAATAGAAGAAAGTTAAAAATAAAATTAATTTTAGAGAAAACACACTTTAGTAAAAAAATAATTCTCAAACCTATGATGTGAAAAAGAGGGATCCAATTATCCTTGTTAGGGAAAACAAGTATCCAAGTTTTAAGATCTGGCTCTTACAAGCACAGTCTTCTGTCAAATCCAGTAGAAAGGATAGGTACCATCCAGCTCTGTTCCTACACTGGTCAGGACACAGATAGTGTGACACCAGCTGCCTGAGACATCAGTTCTCTTTCATTTAGTTCTGAAGACCATTCCCTGTTCAGACATATTATAGTCACCATGGACATATAAAATGCCCCAATGCTATTTTGAATCATTCCATTCTAAGTCTTTTACCTTTTCAGGTTTTCTGTTTTCCACAAGAAAATTACAAGTTTTGTCTCCTAATCAAAAGCCAGTTTGAGATTTCAATCAAAAATGGAGAAGGAGAAAAAACAAACTGTAAAGTGAGGAGAATGAATAACAATGGCCCCAAAACTTAAAAGTCAAATTATGGAAGACTGGATAGATTCCATATTTCAGCCACTCAGTGGGATAGTATGTAGCCATTTATAATTATTCAGCTATTTGTCTGTTGACATGAAAGGATTTTTGCATTATGCAGCTAAGTGAAAAAAAAGATTAAAAAATGGAAGACCTGTTCTTTTCAGGATTTTATGATTGATTGCAAGGTGTAGACACCAATCGAAGGAGTTCTAGTAAATAAAAGGATCATTTTACTTCAATTAAGTAAGGTGATTATTTTAGCTCCAAGGGAATACTCATGGAAATCTAGGAATAGATGTTCCCCAAGACATTCTGGGAACAGGCATGCAGAAGCTATCAGACCCTGGGAACACCGGAAATACAAAACTCTCAGGTGTTATTTTAAGTTATTTCATTCTAAGACCTTTGACTACTTAGTTTTGTTTTGCAGAAAAGTTTCAGGGTGTCAGGGTGTATATTTCAATAAAAATCAGTTTAAAACCTTTAATAAGGAATGGAAAAAGAGGACTAGAGCTGAAAGCGAGAAACTTATTTAATATGTGAATATAGGGATGTTTTTAACATGCTTATAATTTCTACTTATTTTTTCAACTCTGTTTTTGTATGTCTAAATTTGAGAATTGTAATCACCTGAAGATCATATTATTATGGTTTCAATGATTACACATCTTTAGAGATATAATAACATCATTTGTTGAATAATCACTATGTACCAGGCAGTGCATAGATGCTCATTCTCTCTCTCCCTCTCTTTTATTTTTGATTATCTAGTCAACAAATAATTATTAGATACCATCTTTGTACTACTTTTCTGGACTCCAAATGTAGAGTGTTGAAAATTTTTTGTCTACTTTGTGGACTTACAGTCTACCTTGGAAGATAAAACAAGACAGATGTAATATGTTAGAAAGTCAAATTTCCTATGAAGTAAAAATAAGTTATCAGGTAATGGAAAGAGATGGGGATAGGAGAGGGACTATTTTAGCTAGGATGGCAAAGGAAGGCTTCTCTGAGGAGGTGATGTTTGAGCTAAGGCCTAATGAGGAGGGACAGCAACATGGGGAAGGGAATTTCAGGCAGATTGTATCAACAGCCAAGTCCCTGAGTCAGGAGTGGGTTTGGTGTGTTGAAGAAATGGCAAAATGCCCAGGGTGGCTGGAATGGGATGATTGAAGGTGACGAAGATGACCCTTGAACAGGTATTTCTCAAAAGAAAATAAATGAATGGCCAATAAGCACACAAAAGAGGGCCGAACATCGTTAATCATCCAGAAATGCAAATGGAAATCACAATGATGTGCACTATTCACCCACTGAATGGCTAAAGATAAATGCTGTCAATACCAAGTGTTGGTGAGGATGTGGAGAAACCAGAACCCACATACATTGCTGTTGGGAGTGTAAAGATGGTGTTACAGATTTTAGTCAGCTAGGGATACCATAACAAAGGTCCATAGACTGGGTAGCTTAAACAACAGATAGTTATTTTCTGGTCAAGGCGTGGGCAGGATTGGTTTCTTCTGAGGACTTTCTCATTGGCTTAAAGATGGCCGTCTTCTCCCTGTGTCTTCAAATGGTCTCCCTTCTGCACGTATCTGTATCCTGACCTCATAAGGACATCAATCATACTGGTGTAGGGCCCATTCTAATGACCTCATTTTAACTTAATTACCTCTTTAGAAACACCACCTCCAAAAATAGTCACATTCTGAGGTACTGGGGATTGAGACTTCAACATATGAATTTTGGAGGGACACAATTCAGTCCGTAACACCTCACTTTGAAAAACAGTTTGGCAGTTTCTAATAAAGTTAAACATACCCCTATCCGACGACTCAGTAATTCCACTCAAGTATTTACCCAAGTGAAATCACATGCCCCTGCACCCACTAAATGCCTTATATAAAAATATTCATAGTAGTTGCATTCATAATAGCCTCAAACCCAAATGTCCATTAGCAGGTAAATGGGTAAATTGCACTATATTCATATAATAGAGTACACTCAGCAATAAAAAGGAATGGTCTATTGAAACATGTGACAGCATGGACAATCTTACAAATATTATATTAAGTAAAAGAATCTGTATCATAGAAGGGTAAACAACATAGGATTCCATTTCTATGGGGTTCTAGGATGGGGAAAGTGAATCTGTTGCCAAAGAAATCAGAACAGTGGTGATTTCTGGCTGGGGAGAGGAAGGGTATTGACTGGGAAAGAACATTCTGAGTAAAGGAAGTATGTTATATCCTGATAGGGTAGGGTGTGTTACATTAACATATGCCTTTATCAGAATCAATCACGTTACATCTAAGATTGATAATATAGAAATTATACCTCTACTAAAAGCTTAAATAAATCAAAATCTAAATAATTACAAAAATTGCCTGAGAACTGGGACATGACCAAATCTGTATAATTGTTTTTGTGCAAGCTTTGTTTACAAAAGTGTGGGCAGGTGCTCTTGGGGCTGATCTGCCTGCTGACTGGGTGCTGGCCCAGGGCAACCTCCAGGCCCATAGGTCACCTCTTCACCTTCTCCAACTCCTCGGCCAGTTATGAGTGCAGCTTCAAGCAGAAGGGCCCCACATCATCAAGGTTGGAGCTGCTGAGAGCTGCACACAGTTCCTCTTTGTTTTGACCTCTCCCACTTCACCCCCTTCCTCCCCTCCTGACCACCCACCCTGACAGCAGACAGACTCATAGAAGCCATGCAACCTGCTTCCCTGACTATAAGACCCACCTGCAGAATGTATCCCATTCTTTATGTCACCATGAACCACGAGGAGACTCACAAAGAGTGGGAATCATTTCTAGGAAAAAAGTGAAGCATCGGGAGCACATGTATTTGACTTTTGGCAACTCTTTTCCTTTCTGTGTGACCTTAGCCGAGTCACCTAACCCAGGTGAGCCTACAAAATGTGGGGCATCACCCTCCTCTCATTATCTTGCTGAACGCCCAAGGGTGATCCAGAATGTCAATGATGATTGTGATTATTTCCTTCCTACCCTCTAGGAGGTGGTCTTACTCAACCTGGGGCCACAGAGTGGGTGGGTAGGTCTTTCCCAGTCTGTTTTTGGATCCTCTCAAGACCTTTAAGTCAGAGGGAGGAAAAGTTAAAATAGGGGCTAAATGGAAAAATGAGGATCGCAGGAAACAGGGAACTTGACATGCTGTGGGTTTTCATTTCTCATGTGCAAAGCACATTTTCTCCAACCTATCATTTCTGAAATAAATGATCCACAATCATTTAATGTGAATGCATCCCAGACCTGGGTTGGGCCCATGTAATTTAGAATCAAAAATGACTGACGGGTTGACAGAAAAGTCCTGCCAATAAATTACATACATTCTGTTAGTATAGTCTCATACCTAAAAATATCTTCAGAGACTGAAGAGAAATTGGCAATGGCTATGGATTGACTGAAAAAAAAAAATCTACCATAAAAACTAAGCAAAATTATATCCACACTCCCCAAGCTGTAGTTAAAATTAATTTGTTTTCGACCAAAGTCAAATATGCCAGTGCAACATGTCGGGCACTGAATCCATTCAGTGAAATGTTCATTCGAACTAGATTTTTGGTGCTGTGTAGACTTAGCGGGTAGGATTTGTGTTTTCTTCTTAAGAGAACTGCTGGATACTAACCTCCTGTAGATGTGGGCTGCATGTGACTCCATGCGATATTTCTGTTTCAGGAAGAAAAGGTGGGTGACTGCAATAAAGATAGCAGGACTCTCATTCTGGGCAATCAAATTTTCTTATTTGTTTCACTTGCTCCAGCCAAAAAGCAGGAGCTTTAATTCCTGTAATACCAGCTGTTGGCTGCCTTGTAGCTAGAAGTCACTTCTACACAACTGGACAAGGTACAATTTGCCCACAGGAAGCAATTTGGGGCTTTAGACCTTTTCAGAGCATAGGAATTGCCTTTTGCTTCCCTGATGGAAGACCAGCGTCTGGTTGCAAAGGCACTCAAGGTGAGCATAATCTGGGCTGAAATCAGGAAGTCCATTCCTCAGCCCCCACTCCCCATCACTGTTGCCAGTTCAGGTCAGGAAAAGCTAAATAATTTGTTTAACCCAAACCTCCTTTCCTACCTTGAGGGAAAACTCCTATAAGCTCACTGTAAACACAATTATGCCATGTGGGGCTTTCATTAATCTAGCACAAACCACAGCCTGACATACACTGGGCAGGGCGTACATGATTTTTTTCTTAGCTCATTTTCAGCACCAGCTTATCCTCACACTTCTTACCCAGAGGTGGTTATTTGCAGAGTGTGAATGTGGGGGAAGAGAAGAGTTACCAGAGCCAGCCTTTGCCATTGCAAAAGCATTTTCCAAGACCCAGAGACAGTCATGGGTTATTAGGGTAGCATTTGAAGGGACTCAAAGTTCATCAAGAAGTGCTGAAGACTCATTTTATAAGTGAGGGGAGTGAGTCCCAGAGGTCACCCAGCCAGTGAGTGGCTTTCATGTAACATATGTTTGTCGGACACCTACTTTATGCAGATACTGAGTGAAGCACGGGGATGTCGTGGTGAATAAAACTGATGTGGTGTCTATCTTCAGAAATCCTCTTTCCATTACATAGCCCTGTAGGCCCCAGACATTAGCTAGTGACAACCACAGCTTTGGGCTGCAGGAAAACTGTGTTTATCAAACTCGCTCGACTGACACCCACAATAGCTGACACTTAATATTTCATTTCAGTGCATGAAGAATATTTATGTTTATACATACAGGATATCCCTGTATATAGCTTAAAAAATGTGTTACTGTATATAAAAAACAAAAGTTCCAGAAACAATATTTATGTTTATTAAGGATGATGAGCTGTGGTATTTTCTGTTTTGTTTTTTTAGAAATGCTGGCTATGACCCTCTGCATTAGAAGGTGAAGGATTGGTTCATAGCTGAGCATTTCCTGAAGCTTAGGGGTGTGGTGACATTGGTAGAATTGTGATTTAATGAAGGCTTTTGAGGATTTGAAGGATTATGGTGTGGAGGATGAGGAATCAGATGCTTTTGCTCGCTTAAAGTGCTGGGGCCAAGCTGGAGGAAGTGGGCTTAAGTGGTAATGGCTCTGATTTAGAGTAGAAAGACGCTGCCAGCAGGAACATCTTCCTGGGAAAATGCCATCTGATGGAAATGCATGCAGTGGGAGCATGGCAGGTCCCATAGATCCTACAGCATGGGAGTTTGGGGATCAGGCTCATTGGAAAGCGGTCATGTGCCTCAGCTGCAGCAAGGACCCAATACGTACCCTCAGGGAAGCATGGTACATATGCAGAAGTTCAGGGACTCGTGGATCTAGCCTCTGGGAGGACTAACCCCCCCAATCTATAATGCAACCCCTTATGCAACCCATCTTGCTCAGTGAATTAAAGGAGAGACAAGGGAATACAATATTATTCACAATAGCAGATTGGTTCCTTTGAGCTCTATGAAGAAACAGGAAATGTGATTTGGAAAGGAAAAAGCTAAGACCCAACAAATATCTCTAAATACTAAAAACAACAACAATAACAAAAATGGTGACATGGAAGAATGAGTAGATTTGTTATGTTTCTTTGGATGACAAAACTAGAACCAACAGGCAGTAGAAATAGGGAGACAGAATTTAAGTCAAAGTAAGAAAGAACTTTCTAAGGAGTAAATGCTGCTCAACTCTGCAAGTGAAATCCAAATGATCAATTGTAAGCAATTGTTGGATTCATTTGGTCACTCACCCACCTTTACTGAGTTCCTCCTATGTGCAGTAAGTATACTGTGCCAGCCCAGGGAATACATTGCTTTGATGGTCTTATAGAAAAAAATTTCTGCATTGATTGAGAAATAGAGTTTGGTAATTTCTTAGATTTCTTCCAATTCCGGGATATTCTTCAAAGTTGCAAGTATGTCTATAACTTGGGAAGAATATCTGCTAAAACCATATGTGATGAGGACACCCGTGGCTACTAGGAGCAAGGACCAGCACTGACAGATGTGATCAATAAACTAGATTCACTTAGGGAATTTTGGATGACCAAGAGCCTACTTTACATTGTTTATCTTTAGGTGTTCCCTACTACTGATAGGATAAGTCTGAGTTGCTTAGCCTGGCCAGCTGATCTACCCAGTCTTTGCAATGTCATATCTCACTGCTCATTCTCCTCTGATGTTGGTGCCCATACTCATTCGTTCAGCTTTTTGGAAGTCTCTCCTCTCCTCTCCATTGTGCCTCTCATGCCCACAACTCAAAGCCCTCCTCCACGAAACCTTCCGTGACCTGCTGAGTCCACACTCTTCTTGCTCATTGCACACCTGCATACCTTATCTCTATCAGTCATTTGGTATTTACATTGTCTGATGACATCTCTTGGGTAGATTTTAACTTTGGGCACATGGATAATTTACCTCACCAATTGGATAGCAATCTTGTAGGCAGAGGCCATTCATTCTACTTTGTTCTATACTCTTTTGCCAGAGGGCAAAGCATGCTTTCAATTCATACGAAGTTGACTGCAGGTGGGTAAGAGCTTTCATCATCCATTCTTGTTACAACACAGTCACAGCTCAGGCCTATTATTTATATGAATGGAGAAAGTCTTGTAGACAACAATGCTGAAAACATTTTTAAGATGTCTCTGGCAGACATATTTCACGTGGGTTTTGGACAGTAAGTGTTTTCATTTTTATTTTATTTATTTACAAACACTCTTACAGCATTTATCATGAACCAGGCACTAGCCATCCTGGTCCACAAGGCTTTAAAGAGCATGCCTTTTTTGTTTGCATTGTCCTTGTCTTGGCCCATTCACATGGCATTGTGTGTTCATCGCATGTTGTTCACTGACTTCAGTTCTGTGTTGGTAAAGAACCAGAGTTCTGGAAGGATTGTAGAATCTTCTGAGGCAGTCTCTGTCTTTTTGTGGGTTTGCAGCTGACTAGAATGAGCACAGCCCTCTGACTCCTCTAGCAAGACTTCTAGTATTTCTCCACAGCCTACTTTTTACCACTCTCTGTGCTCCACTGTTTTCACATAGGACTTTGCTTTTTCTACTTCTTGAACCATTTCAGGACTGTGGCCTGTGGGCTCTACTCTCCAGGAGTTTTTCATCCAATAGTGGAGTGGAGGATGGGCCTTAAGAACATTCTCAGAAAGAATATTTCTTCTTGGAACGCTGTCTCATTAATAAACATGAACATGGAAATGTGATATGAAATGTGGTCACATCACATAGAAAATCAGTTTTCTTCTAGAATCAGGGGAGTTTAAGGGGAGTCTGTTATTAAACTCTTCCCTTAAACAACCCTCCTTACCTTTCCCACATCTCACACACACACACACACACACACACACGTACGCATGCATGGACGTGCACACACGCAGTCTTTTTATCTGGGCTGTAAGATATCTATGGAGGTGTAATTAAGTTAGGATAAGTTAGAAAATCTATGTTCTCAGATATAAAACTCAAAATCTCATTTTCTGGAAACATAGTATTTTTCTCACCCAATAGATACGAGAGGATAGAATTTTTGGATTTGGGTGTTATGACCTTAGTCCTCGTAACCTCTGCATTTTACAGATGATGAACCTGAGGCCCAGAAAGGCTAAATCATTCACCTGAGGCCACAGGTGCTTTTGTGATAGAACTGGACTCAGACTTTCCATCTCCTGTTTCATGCTTGGTTGCTCCTCAAAAAGGAAGATGACAAATCTAGATAGCTCACAGATATTCCTTTTCCTTCACAGGCTCAACACCAATGGTCATGCTCTGAAGAAAATTGTAGGTTGACTGCTCTTTTATTTGGATGCACTCACTCTGGGATTTGTTTTGAAATTGATTGGCACTGACTGTTTCCTAGTATCACAATAAGCTAAGGCTGGGTTTATTCTCTTGTTATTCAAATTGCATACTTTTCTAAGAGGCTTATTAGATGAAAAGTTTGGGAAACTAAATAGGTTGGACCTTTCAGAAAGGTTAAAAACACACACAGAGAAAGAATGTTTTCCAGATGACACAGAATGTAATCATTATTAGGGTCTGATCTCATGGATCCAAAGGGAACACTGAAGGTACCAAGAAGGCTTGTAGGGAGACCCGATTTACTAGCTCTTGCAATGAAACAATGTAATTAAGTTTGTTTCAGCAAACAACAACAAAATTTTTTTTGACAAGGCACTGTGCTGGACAGGATCTTTAGATGGATATAAGAGAGAATAAGACCTGGTCTTTGCCTCCAGACACTAGCAAACAAATGGGGAAATGTGAAGACATTTGAGAAACATTCTCCAGAATCATGCTCTTGGTTGAAGAGAACAACTTTTCCCTTAAGAAACTGATTCTTCTTTGGTCAAAGATATACAGAGCTGCATTCTTCTTAAATAAAGTTCTCACATTTACTTTTTCCCTAACCTTTCTTGGATGGATTTACAACATCTGTTGGAGAATAACAAGTTCCAAGCATTTCTTTGGGTGAATGTGAACATTATACCTGTGAGATATCCTTTGAAGATATTACTTTATTGGGTAGAATATGCTTTTTGTTAATCTCCATACAACTTTTTCTAAGCTCCTCTGAGTGGGAGAAAGGAAGCGAGCCATCAGAGAAAGCCCATGGCCATTTTGCTTTCCTTCATTATTTTGTAGATATTGGTAACATCCCTTCTCAGTGTTGCCCACTGAAGAATCTTCAGTTCTCTCAATCCCCCTCTTTGAAATACTTCAGTCTGTCCTTCATTTCTCCCTCCCTACCCTCTTCTTGTTTCTTTTGCTTTATTTTCTTTCTCTGCTTTCTGAGTTGCCTTGTCCAGCTCACTATGTCTTTCCAAGGTAGGAGAATGAGAACAATGCAAATTATCCTAGTTGGGTTGCGCCATGCTTTTATTCAGGAACTGGATAAAGTATCTGTATTTTTTTAAAGCAATCATACTGATGATGTGCCTGGAATTCTATTGGTCTTTTGGCCCTGGGTATACATTGGGATGATGTCTTCAAGGAATAGCCTATAGCGTTTCTGCATTCCTTTCTTGTAACTAGTTACTTGTGAGGATGCCAGTTGGGTTATGGAGCTAGTGGATGCCAAGTGTTTCTTTTTGTTGTTGTGGGGCTTCCAGCATTCATGCAGAAATGCTGATGTGTTTTGGCTCATTTTCCACCCACTTCCCGCACCTGTTGGTTGCCTGATTAGGTGTGCAAAGAAATTGTCCCCATGTTTCTTATGCATAAGGATTCTCTCCAAATCCCTCTAATAAGACTCCTGAATCCAAGGTTTATATCCTTCTTGTTGGAATCTTATTCTGTTAGAGTGGAAGGCACTTCAGCATCTCATCTAGTAGTATCAATTATTTTTCTTAGTAGCTGGGGAAGCCTTTTCACAAACCAAATTTTATTTTATTTTTAATTTTTTAAAGACTTATTTATTTATTTGACAGAGGGAGAGTGTGTGTGTACGAGCAGGGAGAGGAGCAGAGGGAGAGAGAGAGAACCCTCAACAGACTCTCTGCTGAGGGTAGAGCCTGATGTGGGGCTTGATCCCACGATTCTGAAATCATGACCTGAGCCAAAATCAAGAGTTGGATGCTTAGCCGACTGAGCCACACAGGTGTCCCTACAAACCAAATTTTAAATCTTAAATGAAAGATCATTGCAACAGCATTAGTTCATGTATTCATGTACCTGTATGTATTTGTGTGTGTGTGAGAGAGAGAGAGAGAGACAGAGAGACAGACAGATGGATAGATGGATAGATAGACAGATAGACTCAGCCTGCCACTTGGCTCAGTAGTGGCACACCCCAGAGTAATTATGGGAAAGGAAGAGATGACTCTGTTTTTCTTCACCTGGTTTTAGTTCCTTTGGACTTTTCACAGTATACATTCGGGTGATTTAAGGATTTTTTAAAGAGTAATTTTGGCTCAATGCAATTTCCCTTTATGAGCCAATCTTAAGATCTTATAAGTATAGATGCTTGGACTGAATTAGGGACAAGAACTCATATCCTGTCCTCATTCCTGCCTTTTTCCTCTCCTCCCTAATACAGGCTCAAAGAGTATGGTTTGTAAGTCAGTGAACTAGACTAATTCTATTTTATATGCAAGAAAACCTGGAATTAGAGATAGTGTTGACTTGCTCAAAGTCACACAGCTGGTTAGTATGAGCAAGAAATCGGATTTCTACGCCCTGAGACTCAAGGCATTGCTCTAGAAAGAGCATATTGTCTTTTCCTTCCTTCTTTTGGTTTAAAATCTCCTCTACCACTTTGTAAATATTTATTGTTCATGATCTGGTACCACTTTAGCTCGAGCTGAGATCACACTTCCTATTGATCTCGCCTTAAACTCTACCCACTTGCTAGTGTCCAGAACATCACTCCCCACCCATACCTCCCCATTATCTCACGCACTGAATCTTGGATTGGTCTTTGCCAACCACGGATCTGGGCCCTGCTCACGATGTGAGCAATGGTTCTGGAACACCTTGGACATTAAGTCTCTCTGGTGCCACGGCATTCATTAATTGTCTTCTATCTACCACTAGATTTCGGGAAATACTTACAATAGACCTGGCCCTATGTTAGGCACATTACAAGAATTGTATTAGTCAATGCTTACAACAACTTCTGAGGTAGGTCCTGTTTTCTATTTTCCAGATGAGCAAGTAAGGCTCAGAAGACCGCACAGCAAGCAGCAGGGCTGGAATTCAAGTCTAGGTTTGTCCGACTCTAAAGCCTGAGCTTGAGACCTCAGGCTCTTGAGACCAAGTCTCGGTCATTTGGAGCCAAGACTTCCTTACACTCTCCGCTCCCACATTTATTGTCTCAATAACCACAACGATGAAGGGAATGGTGTGGGTGGACTGCTGCTTTATGAACAGCCTAAATGATTTTAACCCCAGTTTATAAAGTAAAGACTGTGGATGGGCTTGCTCTTCAAATTCCGAAACACTAGGGCAAACAGGCAGTTTCGAAGCTTGAGGTAAATTTAGGGCAAACAAGGAAATAATACTTCTCCTAGCACATAATAAAGTTATGGAACTCATTACCCTGAGAGGCAGTACAGACAGGAAATGTAAATGGATTAAAAAAGACTTTGGACAAATTTATGAATGACAGAGTCATAAAAGGCTTCTAACAGAAGCTGGAATATACGAGGTGTGACTATAAAGCAGTGACAATCATTTTTTTTTAAACAAACACCAGAACTTATATCTCCAAATAAATATACTTTTCCTTCAAAGTAGTTGCCTTGGGAGAATACATGCTTATTCTGATATTGCTTGCTTGCTCAGACATATTTGGAACCCGTAGGAATTTAGAGGTTAAGTTCACCTGCCTCCCCTTTAACAGATGAGGAAACTGAACCCCAGCGCCATGACGTCACTTGCCCACGGTCACAACAGAAGCAGTTCTAGGGGTAGAATCCCAGTTGCCTGACTGCTGCTTTGTTGCACCCTCACCGCCACATGCTCTCTCCTGCTCTAGACTTCTTCAGAGTCTGTGACTAATTCTTCAGGATATCCTAATGGTGGTAAATCTTTGTCCTTCGTGAATGGGTTTCTGGGACAGCCAAAGCTGGTTAGTTTAAAGGGTGTGAATGAAAATGTTTGTTCAAGCTGTATATTAATATTATTTGTTCAAACCTGAAGCTTTTTTTTTTTTTTTTTTTGAAGAAAGAGGCAGTGAAATCATGTGCTTTTGCTCCCTGCGAACTGGCTTCCTGCTGGCCACCTTCTGCTGTCCCTAAAGAATGCAAAACATGCCTTCACCTTTAGGTCACTTCATAGGCCAGGTCTTTGAGCCAGGCCATGGTGGCACCTTCTTTCCCATGACGGGTAATGAAAGCACAGCCAAAGGAAATTGCTCACTCAAAGACAAAAGGAAGCGAGCAAAGAAGCAGCCCTTTTGGGGGCAAGAGGAGATGGCTTTGGAGCACTCAGGACCCCTGGAAGGAAGGCTGCAGATACTCCAGAGCCCCACGTCAAACAGATCAAAGACATTTTGAATAATGAGGATGGAGAGGAGAGACTTGAGAAAGCAGGGTTAAAACCTGAGCATAGACCGCCGTTGTCATTGCGAAGATAAAAGAGAATTGCAGAGCTCAGATAAAAAGAGGAGAGATGGCTGATCTCCCCAGAGGCAGCAAGTGTGGGTACGGGGGATGGATCTCATCAAGATCCAACCAAAGACAGAGGTCACTGGGAGCTCATTGGTTTGTGTTCATTCATGCTCTGCCAGTTGAATTCACTTTGATCACCAAATATCCTTTTCATTTGGATTTATAAGAAAAATAACGGAGGAGGGAGAGTGATGGAAGGAAGAGACAGGCAGAGAGAAATCCCAAAGTCCATGAAGTATGTTAGGCCAGCTTCACTAAGGCTTGGAAATGTTACTTCTCCAAATGGATTCACGGCCTTGAACCAAAGCTAACAAAGAAAAGACAAACATGTCACTGAAAGTAACATGTTGACATGTGTTGACGTCTCAGCCAAAATTTATAACATAACCCAGAAGGAACACTTGAGATGCCTGGCCATGCATTCTGGTTACTGGTGTGTTTCTGGGGAATTCTG
The DNA here is from genome assembly GCF_002201575.2 of Neomonachus schauinslandi. Lineage (NCBI taxonomy): Eukaryota > Metazoa > Chordata > Mammalia > Carnivora > Phocidae > Neomonachus > Neomonachus schauinslandi. Next base: position 104,662,038 of record NC_058410.1, on the reverse strand, counting down.
GTAGGAGATATCCCAGAGAGGTCAAGGCCAGAAAGAAAAGCTGGAAACAGCAGCTCTAGGTCCTATGACTGGAGCTGTTAAAAAAAAAAAAAAAAAAAAAAAATTAACCTTTGTTTTGTGATGTTTGAAGCAGACAGCAGAAAACCTGGTTAGGATAGAATGGAAAAGAACGGTCATCAGATTTGATGAAATCTTCGGAAGAGAATCTATAAGAGAAAAGATATATATGCACCCACACACACACACATGCGTGCACACACACACACACACCCACATGCATGCACGCTGAAAATGCTTATACAGGTAACCACAGTGCATGTTTGCTCTGGGGCTTGAGCAACTCTGTAGGCTGTGCAGGTAAGGATATGGCCACGCAGTTCTTGTGTGTAGGTGTGCAGATACATACGTGGCCCACTGTGCATGTGTGCACATGTATGTGCGTGTGCATATATATCTTTTTCTATCTCACGCAACAGAATTATTACAGATTCTTCTTAGGTAAGAAAGGGAGGGGGAGAACTTGAGCCTTAGCTGTAGGTGTGAAGTTGCTAATGGTAGGAAACTGCTTATTTGCAAAACTTCTGCAATTCCACTTAATCCCCCCTTGGCTCCCACCCAACCCCACAGAGCCTTGCAGATTTAGCAGAGATACAGAGGTTAAAGAAGGACCCTGGGATGCTATTTGGGAAAGGCCCTCCCTTTGGAGGGAAGCCACTGCCTCAGCTTTGTAGATGGGCTGCTGGGGAGGCTGCTACCGGGAGCAGCACCATCATGTTGGGGCACAGTTTGTGGGTGGGAGGTTGGCTTATTCTGCAGTGTGGGGAAGGTATAGTGGCTGTGGAGTCCTTGCTACTTTTACTTAGGAATGGACAGTCTTCTGGCTCCTAAAATTTTTTGGTGTTTTATGGGTCTTTCTCCCCCCCCATTTCTGTCTTGCTGAGCAGCAGGCTGGATAAGCCCCTCATCTTCTTCCTGATCTTTGGCCGATGTAGCTCTGGATCCTTGGTGGTCACAGGCCACAGTGGACCCAAAGATGCTTTGAGTTCAGAGGGGACTTCCAGCCAGAGCATTTCCACCTGTCTCCATGCCAACCTCTGACTACTGTGCCTTTGCCTGGGATCCAGTAGACCTCTTTTAAAAAATGGCAAATATTATTTCTTTAAAGAAAACCCTTCATTTTCAAATTACAGCACATGTTTCAAATTAAAAAACAAATCTTGACAGACACTAAGAAATGAGGAATAACCAATGTTTGCCAGACCCGAAGGGGCAGAGAAAACACTAGAATCATTTGGCCCATGAGTAACCTGAGGGCTAGAAAAGGAGACACCTACCATTCTGTCCAGCCAGTCTCATGTATATTCATCAAATGGGGGATTGATAAACTGTGAAACTTGTTGTCCTTTGATAAAATAAAATAAATTCCTCACCACCCCTTCCCACCTCTCCATTCTGGCTCATTGTGGCTCTCTTCTGGAGTTTAGATGGACAGATCATTGCTTCAGAGGTTCAGTTTCCACATGAAAACTTCATCAGTAAGAACAGTGAGGACAAATAGGGCTTCTGAGGGAATCTCAGAGTCCCACAAGCCCTAGCGAGAATTTTGCAGCCTGAGAACAACCCCAAAGTCCAGTGCAGTCTCTTCCCAGAGACTCTCCTCTCTAGATCTTCTTGCTACCCAATCTCAAGAGTTTCTCCCACCCCCTCAACAGCTGACCAGGTCCACATTCTTTAAATAATCTAAAAGGAGATTAAAAATAGAAATGGGTACCATGGATCCATTTACCTGATCCTTCTGTTATGTGAAAGAAGGCCATACCTGGCCTCCCTGAAATCCATGAATCCAGGTGTGTTTGAGGAAAAGAGCACCTGTCAGAAAAGAAGATTTACCTTGTAGCATCTTTTCAGACTTCATGTTTTTTTCATTTCCCAGTAACCATTTTTTTCCCCCAGACACTCTTCAGACTAGTTCCACACAATAAGCTACTGTGACATGAACACGAAAATTAAGGCATGACATGTTAAGGGACTTGTTCAAGCTGATGCATGACCCTGGACACTCAGAGGAGAACGGAGTCCTGACCTAGGTGTGGGGTAGAGAGACCGATGAGTAGATGACCTTGGGGCTGCGCCACTAAACCTCAAGTCCTGTAGGAAATGTGGGGGAGCATGTGGAATAGAAAGCCAAGCACTCAAGCCAACCAGAAAGCATGGCTTTGGAGTCCTGGTTCCACCACTGTCTTGCTTTTTAAATGTGGGCCAGTCATTGAATCTCTGGGCCCCGTCTGAGAAATGGGAATAATAGTGGGTAATATGGCAATTTGACTTGGCATTTTTGGTAACCATGGCAGAGATTTTGGTATTTGCACTAAATTTTATGACAGTAAAAGAAAAACATCAAAATGCTAGCTTTAAAAAATTATCAAATAATTTATGAGGAAGACACCCCCTGCCTTCCACCCATGTCTGAGCCTCATCCTAGGGATGAGAGGGGGTTTAGGGATGGAATGTGCTCAGAGAAGGGGGTAGGGGGTTAGAGATGGGCTGAGGGTTACAGATCAAATGGAACATTTAATTATATGACTTCTGAGCTTTATCAAAAGGGCTCTCTTTAAAATGCCCTTCCTTGGAGATGAATTCCATAGGTTGGGGGGGGCTGTTAAATGAGATAATGTCTGTAAAGAGCCTGTCACATGGTAGGTATGGCATTCGTGTTAGTCCTCCCCCCCCCCCACCACTCCCTTCTTCCACCCTCCACCCTCCTTCCCTCTCTCCCTCTGGCTGGTTTCAGAGCCCATGTCTTAACTCCAAGCTATACTGCCTCTTAAACTTAATATCTCAAAAACTGAGCCCCGTTGTGGCACAGAGAAATTGACATTAATTTTCTTGGCATCCACAGGGCACGAGGCCATTCAACTCAGTCCGTTAAAAGATTAGACCTTCCATCACCTTCACACCCTCTTCTCAAGGACCCTCTATGTCTATCAACTCTCTCCCAGTGGGGGTCACTAGTGAATCATTCATTTGTCCCCAGCTAGATGGAAAGAGGGTGTAAGACACTGTCCAGGGGTCTAGGAGCCCTAGTGGAGATGAACTGGGCTCACAAGGAAAAGCTGGCAAACAGTAGGGTCTTAATTAAGGGCCACATGGTACAGGATGGGCCAGGGAAACAAGGGAGGGAGCTGAGTTGACTGAGAACCCACATCAGCCTCGTTCATCTGAACTACTCCTTGGGCTCAGAAGGATACTGCTCTGGGTCCCACCCAGCACCTAGAAATAGGCAGTGGGAGAAGTTCACATTCTGTGATTATTTCAATATTTTAATTTTAAATTACCCATGTGTAGCAGGGATTTTCTTCCTCCCTATAGCCTACTTTTTTTCAAGCCCTCATCCCTGTTGGGGGAGAGGTCTTCAAGATAGACCTCCAAAGGAGACTTGTTGGTGAACAAACTTAGGAGAGTTACACTGCCCATGGAGGCCAACGTGGGCAAGAGTTTTGCTGGGTTTGTAGATGGCCCTATCCGAGGATTCCAAGGCCCTACAGCCTCCCCAGCCATGCAGAGGTCTTAGAGTTCTCCCTGTAGATGGGGCTGGGCCTGGGGCAGGTAGGACAGTCCCAGAGTTTGGGCGCTGGGTTGCGGAAGAGCAAGGTGGCTTCATTTCACTCTGACATAGACCATCATGCAACTGCTTTTGCCTTATCAAGTAATTTTGATCACCTTCCTACGCTCAGAAATTTATTTCTCCAATATCATTCTTAAGGCCTGTAGTGGATTCCATGGGACAAAGGCATACCCTTTTTAATTTTTAACTTCGTAGTTTTTCTTTCTGGGTCACTTGCAGTAGAGTCCTCTGACCCTCTGTGCATGGGTTAGTGAGCTGGGGAAAACATCCCCCAGGAAGAAAGCAAAGGCTGGGCTGCTGCCAGGCGCCCCTCCCAGGGGTCCATCTTGGCCTGAGCCCCTGCTCCTCACAGCGGCGCAGGTCCCAGGCCTCGATGTTTGCAGGCACAGTACCCATGCGGCATTTCAGCCAACACGCACAATTATCCTGTCCCTTAATTAGAACCCTCTCTTTCTACCAGAGAAAGCCTCAGCTGCTTGTCAACGAAAATATATTTGTACCGTGGCTTTAAAAACACACACACATAAATTGCCAATTATTCCCCATTCATAGACTCTGGCAAGACACAGGGGAGAGCTGTTTGCTTTCCCTTAGGCCAAATTAAGACTTGCCTTTCATGGCAACTTATTTGTGGGAGTAATTTTCCACCTCATTTAATTAGGCTAATTGATTCAGCAGTTCTGTCGAGGGGCGACGCAGCACTGGGTGCTTGGGGCAAATTACTCCCGTGCTCTTTGGACTCACTTTGAGCAATGACCTGATTAGCTTTCCTGTTTTCAAACCCAGGTCAGCCCAGACCCTGTGTATCTGACTTTGGGGCACACAGGTAAGTACCTGTGGAGAGCCATTCATTTATTAAGGGCTTTGAAGAGAGCTAGGTGCTGAGCCTAGGCGGTTGATTCTATCCAAGGAACAATTAGCCCACTGAAGCATGAGAGTGAGTTGTAATAACCGGATTCCAGGGAGCTGGTGAATTGAGCAGATTCCAGTGCAACTCAGTATTGTTATTCTCTTCAACTGTTGGTTGAAATTTTTATAGGGGCCATGTTCTAGTACATCCAGTTCATGAATTGTTATGAATGATTTTTAGGAAAAATAAATAAAGGGTAGGTGCTTAGATCTTGCTGAATGACAAATGAGTTTCTGCCCCTTTTCCAGGTTCTCCTTCTTTCCCCTGTTCTGATAAAGGTGTGTTTCATGCAATGTTGGGTGTAGAGAAATTGACTACACAATGAAAAGGGACCACTTAGCAGCCAATATGTGTTGAGGCCATCTATGGCCAGGGGCTGTCCTTGACTCTTTACATGGAATGGATACAAAATGTCTGTTCATTTATTTGATCCTCCTTACAACCTGATGAGCTAGGGGCAAGTGGTATCCCCATGTACAGATGAGAAAACTGAGACATGAGAGGTTATGGGACTGGCCCAGAGATATACACCTGGTGAGCATGGAGGCAGGACTCCAACACTGTGCTCTTTACAACCCCTCTAAGAAATGCTTGTGGGTGCAGAAAAACAGTGACATGATCAGAAGCAATGTGTTCTCCTTTTGCTTTGATATATAAATAGCCTGCTGTTAAATTAGTGAGGAAGATGAGATGGTGTGTCAAAGTTGGCCTAAAACGGGAATTGCAAACTCTTCCTGTAAAGGGCCAGATAGTAAATATTTTAGGCTTTGTGGGTCATGTATGGCCTCTGTTGCAACTACTAAACTCTGCCTTGTGGCACAAAAGCAGCCATAGACAATATGTAAACAAGTGTGTGTGGCTATGTTCCAATAAAACTTTATTTATAAAAACAGATGGTTGGCCAGATCTGGCCCACAGGCCACAATTTGCCAACCTGTGGTCTAAAAAATAGTATTGTATGGGCTTACACCATCACAAAACATTCTGAAATCTTAAAAAGAAAAGAAAACTTGTAACCCATCTATTTTCCTTATGATTTAAATGCATTCATGTTTTCATGTCCAGACTAACCGATTTCTTATGCCTCATTCTCTCTCTCTCTGCTTTCTTCTAGGTGACAAACATGGCCCTGAATTTGCCATTTTCCCAACCTAAAAGCAAGGGTGGTCAGGCCACCCGGGGCAATGGTGAATGGTAGGTGAGAGGCAGAGCCCCTTTCCAATAAACAACCTGGACTGTTTATTGGGTTTTTGAGGCAACTAGACCTCAGGGAAATTCCAGGAGCCTGAAGTTGGCAGAGACACATAGTGGGGTAGACCCTGTTGTCACTGACCACTGCAAATGTGCCTTCATTCTGTACGCCATCAAGAACACCTCTGTAATAATTTTCCTGTCCTCATTAAGTTTGAGTTTGCAAGGAGACTCTCTAAAGCCAAGTTAAATACCCTGAGGCTTTATGTCTGTGATTCAGGCGGCTGCCACCCAAGAGAAGGGAAATGCCTGGCATTAGAGCTTCTCCCACAGAACAAGATCTGCGGCGGGTGTACGGAGACTTTCTTCCCAGAGAAATCTACATAACACAGCCAATATTTTAATTAAAATAATAGAGCCTTAAGGGGAAAAAAAGTTAAAGCAACTTGAACATTCATAAGTACAAGAATCGACAACAAAATACAGGATCTATGGCAATCGACAGCAATAAAGAAAAATGTAGATTCAAAATGTGAAATGAGGGTGGAGGAGGGGGTAATACATTTTTTCTTATATATCTTTTCTATTTCCCTTGTTATACAAATCCTATCTTATTTTTGTAGGAAAGCATCAAATATAAACCCACTTAAGACAAAATAATAACTAGTAAGTAAAATAATGGCTTCACCCTCTATAATAAAGAAGGCCATTTTCCTTTCACAGTGGCTTTCAATATTATTTTTGTCATTGTCTCTGGAGTCAGATGCCTTCTAGAACAGAGTAGAGGCCCATGGCCATGTTAGCAGAGCTTGTGGAGAGTGGTACTCTGATATCAGATGGAGGAGGGCCGAGGTGTTCAGCCCAGCTTCATACAGGTGCCTCCACTGGTCCCAAAGATGTTGTTCTTAGAAATGGCTTTAGACAGGCATATGGATATGGCTGCACATGCCTAAGAAAGACCTAGATTGGAAGAGAAGCTGGAAGTCCCCGAGAGGAGAGGTAGCTGGGAGTCAGTGGGCTGTTACAGGCACCATAAAGTGCCACATACCTGGCACCCTCAGAGATGCTGTTCAGCAGTTGTTCTAGATTCTTTCCTGGCTATAGCCTTGCGCCTGTCTTTGGGTATCTTCCTGTCCTTTGCTCTCTTACTTCCTCTCTTCTGTATCCCTTCTTCCCACCCCTCCCATGATATTCCATTTCCCTGCTCCGTTTTACCCCGCAGCCCAAGAGAGACCAACAACGAAGAAGAGATATTGCAGTTTCTGCCTAAGTTCCTGACAAAGAATTGCCAACATAAGCCTGTGGATCAGGGCTGAAGTTCTGGGTAGAAACTTGAGAATCGCCAATGTTCCAAATGAAAGGCTCTTTCAAAATAAAACATGCTGCTTTGGTGCGGGTACGTTTTCAGCCAAATTATAGAAAGGGAACAGTCCCAAGCTTCCAAATTCTTAGTGCGTTAATGTAGGCAACTTGATTAACAAGACTATAAAATGTCTCCCAGAGAATGATTTGAACATTTTACATTTTTTTTAAAAAAAAAAAGTTTCCAAGTTGACATGTAAAAATTAACTACATTTTCAACAAGATATTGGAGCTTGCTAAATTTTCATTCATTCCACAGGTATTCATTAGGTGCCTCCAAATCTGAGAGACACCATGTTAGACTTCAAAATATAAAGATGTGCAAGACACATTTCCTTCCCTCAAGGAGCCTCCTGACTAATTTGTATTCCACTACATAATAAATGTATCTGGTACACTTGTCTAGCTACTCTACCTTCTTTGGAATTTTCCTTTTTTTAAGATTTTATTAATTTATTTGACACAGAGATAGTGAGAGAACACAGCAGGCAGAGTGGCAGGCAGGGGGAGTGGGAGAGGGAGAAGCAGACTCTCCGCTGAGCAGGGATCCCATAGGACTCAATCCCAGGACCCTGGGATCATGACCTGAGCTGAAGGCAGACGCTTAAGGGACTGAGCCACCCAGGTGCCCCTGGAATTTTCTTCAGGTAGGGTGAGTATACATCTCAATTTGCTCAGGACAGTCCCAGTTTATGCCTCTTGTCCCTGGGGAATTATTGGTAACCCCACCCTTTGCTCCCCAAAAAGCCTCAGTTTGGTTGATATGATGAGATAGTAATCCTAACCATAAGCCCTGATGAATGAATAGGCCTAAGAAGACATGTTTTTATCTGGTGACCTGCTCTTCCATCCACATCTGGTTAAGCCAGTAGTGAACATCTGTCTGAAGCAAAGCCAATCAGATTCCCTCCCTTGAAAATTTGCACTGAGACTTGGGCGTTGAGCCAGATGGGGTTGAGCAATGAAGCTGAGGTAAGGTGGAGTGGCCACCAGATTTGTCACCACAACAACCCAAAGCCATATCTGCTGGTATCCTTGTGAGGGAAAAGGAACCAAGAGCTCTGGGAAGAAGCCATGTAATGGGGAGCGAGATCCTGCTTTCTTACCACTGATGGATCAGACACCACCACTGGGCTCACAAAGGAATGTAGCTTCTACTATTCTCCATCCCTTCTCCCAGTAGGTATCAGAGGGCAACTGGGAGTGGAATGAAACTGCCCAGTTCAAGGGGTGCCATGAACCCCCCAAACTATCATCCCCCCCTTCTTCTTAGAAATGGCCACATATGCATCTCTAAATTGAGCCCTTCATCCACAAGGCTGTTGGAACTGCCACTGGATCATTCTTAGTTCATAGATACTGAGCCAAATCAGCAGTTATGACCCAGCGAGGTGAAGTCTGGAGAAGCCCGAAAGCTCACTTTAAGAAGTTACATACCTTCCATCCATCTGCTCTCCACCCCAACACAAGAGTGGAGAAGAGGAAGGAGGAGTGTGTGGGAGCAGACCGTGTCTCACTTTCCAGCCCCCAGCCAAATTCCCAGTGTCGACTACCCTGGAGTCAGGAAGGTGGAGAGAAAAGAACGTTCCCTTGGATATGGAGTTGAGGCTTGACATTGGCAGCACTGACTCTCACAGAACTGAAGTGAGGCTGCTTTGATAATCAAGGTGATGGAAAGGTCAGCCACTGCTCAGCTGTGGTTAAGATCATGGCAGCCTGGGGGAAAGGACAGTAGGACAGAGCCCAGCTGGTGGCGGATACTCCATAAAGGAAACCATCTCATGTTTATCTCCCAATGGTGGCAGATACTCCATAAAGGAAACCATCTCATGTTTATCTCCCAATGACTTGAGATTCCTCATTAAACCAGTTTGTGGAGAGAATGTTAGAGGCTCCCTCAAACTCAGCAGCAGCCTTTCCTGGCAAACCCTGGTATGTTAGCATGTTCAGCCACCACCAAGCAGCTTCAGTTTCCCTGCTCCCTGACATGACGACAGCTGCAAAAGTCCAATGAAAATGAATCGAAGAAGCCTCTGATGTGGGCAAATCAGATACACACCTTTCTTAGTACACTGCGATGGCTGCCCTTGAAAAGTATGTCATGGTTCATGTACCAAAAATCTGATAGAATCCAAGCTCAACACATAACCCTAGATTTTATATAATGTCTTAAATTAAGCTGGTCCATTTAAGAATGGCATCTGAGTCGGGTCATCAAATATTGCAGCAAATGGTGCCATGTAACTCACCCTCTTACTCCTCTTCCTTGTCATAACGGTGAAGGGACCCTGGAAGGTTGTATGGATGAGGAATTTAGGCATTTGGATTTGTGGAGGAGACACCCAGCACTGGGTGGGAGCCAGTGAGAGCCTTCACCTAGAACCTACTCTGGAGGGAATTCACGTTCCCAGAAGAGAATACAGATGAGAAGGCAACTGCCTGATTATGACTTTCCAGACTCCCTGAAACTGACTTCCTTTACATTTCCTTGATTGTAGTAAATCTCTCTTTACTTGATCGTGGACCGAAGTCTACCAATAGTCCCACCCAGATAAAGGAGAATAATTGTCATTGCAATTCTCAGGACAGGACATGGGAGCAAACTTAAAGGTGGTTTTAGGATATTTCTTTCTCCTGCTTTCGTGAAGAATTTAGATACTCCTTTATCTAGGACACGTATTCTTATCAGGGGAAATATTACTGCCAAGGGGGCAAAAATTGGTTGGGGGGTGGGAATTAGATATTACAATGATTTATGGCCCTCCAAATTTCAACCCTACCCATCAACATAAACAGATATACAATATATCTGTAGTATCCAAATTTCATGTGGGCAGGGGGACAATTAGGAAAGAAATGTATAAAAAGTCTCCCTGGGGGAGATAGAATGAAAAAAATTTGAGAAACACTGATCTAGGGAAGAAAAATAGAATATGGAGCCCTTTCCATCTAAAATGCTGGACAATGTTTTTCTACTTTCACTAGACATATATAAATTCCTCACCAGATGATTCAGGTGAGAGAATTAAATTTATAGATGACCTTTGCTTCTAAACAGACATTTGCCTTGGATTTCTGGTCTCCCTAGGGCTCTTAGGCACAGAGAAAGAGCCTCCACACACCAAATCTTGCCTGCTTCTTCCAGGCAGCTTGAATGTTATACAGACTCCGGGCTAGAAGACATTCTTTCCAAGCTTCATTTCTCTCAGATGCATTTTCCCAGCCTATGAGCAATGTTAGAGGTCTATGGGTATTTTTATAACTGTGCACTAGATTAATGTGACAAAGTCTGGGATTTGTTGAGGACAGTTTATTTCACACCACCAAAAATGTAGAATCAATTCCTAGAATATAGCAAGGCAAAGTAAGCGGATGTGAGTTTATGTGCATGAGGACTGCATTCCAACAATAGTTGGATGTGTTTTTCCCTCATGCCTTGTATGTTTATGGGCAAAATTAGACAGAATTAATCAGCCACATTGTTCTCCAATGGAAATTTCTGGTCAGGGGCACCTGGGTGGCTCAGTCGGTTAAGGGTCTGACTTAGGCTCAGATCATGGTCTCAGGGTCCTGGGATCGAGCTCTGCATCAGGCTCCCCACTCAGTGGGGTGTCTGCTTGTCCCTCTGCCTCTCCCCCTGCTCACACACTCTCTTTCTCTTTCTCTCTCTCAAATAAAGAAATAAAATCTTTAAAAAAGAAATTACTGGCCAACTGAAGGCTAGTACCTCACTGGGCCCCAAGGCAGCAAGCTTGGCACAATGCATACGTCTCCTCACTCAGTCTGATGTATCCACAGTACCCTCTTCCTTGGCATACTGTCCTGTGATACTTGCCAACATCACGGCCTGGTGATCTCTGCCTGGATCAGTGTCCTCTAAAGCCAGCCTTGTCAACTTCCCCAGCAGGTGAGGAAGTACAGTGGAGCTCAGAGAAAGAACGGTTTGGGTGAGACTCAAAGATACTACAACCAATTTGCGTTAATATTCCTTATCATTTGTACCTTCCAGGGATTCAAAGCTGTTTCAATAGTCCAAAATTAATCATTGTAATTCACCATATTATCAGGAGTAAAGAAAAAAAGATCACATGACCATATCAGTTGATTCAGAAAAAGCATGTAACAAAATTCAACACCTGTTCATGGCAAAAATACTCAGAAAAATAAGAACAGAAGGAACTTCCTCAAATTAATAAAAACCATCTTCAAAAACCCTGCAGTTCACATTATACTTAATAATGAAAGACTGACTGCTTTCCCCCCAACAGCAGGAACAAGGCAAGAATGTCTATTCTTTTTTTTTTCCTTTTCTTTTTTTTATTAATACATAATGTATTATTTGTTTCAGGTGTACAGGTCTGTGACTCATCAGTCTTACACAATTCACAGCGCTTACCATAGCACATACCCTCCCCAATGTCCATCACCCAGCCACCCCATCCCTCCCACCCCCCTCCACTCTAGCAACCCTCAGTTTGTTTCCTGAGATTAAGAGTCTCTTATGGTTTGTCTCCCTCTCTGGTTTCATGTTGTTTCATTTTTCCCCCCTATGATCCTCTGCCTTGTTTGTCAAATTCCACATATCAGTGAGATCATATGATACTTGTCTTTCTCTGATTGACTTATTTCACTTAGCATAATACCCACTATTTCAATCCTCGTTGTTGCAAATCGCTAGATTTCATTTTTTTGATGGCTGCATAATATTCCATTGTATATATATATTACCCATTCATCTGTTGATGGACATCTAGGCTCTTTCCATAGTTTGGCTATTGTGGACATTGCTGCTATAAACATCGGGGTGCATGTACCCCTTCGGATCCCTACATTTGTATCTTTGGGGTAAATACCCAGTAGTACAATTGCTGGGTCGTATGGTAACTCTATTTTCAACTTTTTGAGGAACCTCCATACTGTTTTCCAGAGTGGCTGCACCAGCTTGCATTCTCACCAAGAGTGTAGGAGGGTTCCCCTTTCTCCGCATCCCCACCAGCATCTGTCTTTTCCTGCCTTGTTAATTTTAGCCATTCTGACTGGTGTGAGGTGGTATCTCATTGAAGTTTTGATTTGTATTTCCCTGATGCAGAGCAATGTTGAGCACTTTTTCATGTGTCCATTGATCATTTGGATGTCTTCCTTGCAGAAATATCTGTTCATGAATTCTGCCCATTTCTTAATTGGATTATTTGTTCTTTGGGTGTTGAGTTTGATAAGTTCTTTATATATTTTGGATACTAGCCCTTTATCTGATATGTCATTTGTAAATATCTTCTCCCATTCTGTTGGTTGTCTTTTGGTTTTGTTGACTGTTTCCTTTGTTGTGCAAAAGTTTTTTATCTTGATGAAGTCCCAATAGTTCATTTTTGCCCTTGCTTCCCTTGCCTTTGGCGATGTGTCTAGGAAGAAGTTGCTGCGGCTGAGGTCGAAGAGGTTGCTGCCTGTGTTCTCCCCAAGGATTTTGATGGATTCCTGTCTCACACTTAGGTCTTTCATCCATTTGGAGTCTATTTTTGTGTGTGGTGTAAGGCAATGGTCCAGTTTCATTCTTCTGCATGTGGCTGTCCGATTTTCCCAACACCATTTGTTGAAGAGACTGTCTTTTTTCCATTGGGCATTCTTTCCTGCTTTGTCAAAGATTAATTGACCATAGAGTTGAGGGTCCATTTCTGGGCTCTCTATTCTGTTCCATGGATCTATGTGTCTATTTTTGTGCCAGTACCATACTGTCTTGATGATTACAGCTTTGTAATAGAGCTTGAAGTCCAGAATTGTGATGCCACCAGCTTTGCTTTTCTTTTTCAACATTCCTCTGGCTATTCGAGGTCTTTTCTGGTTCCATACAAATTTTAGGATTATTTGTTCCATTTCTTTGAAAAAACTTGATGGTATTTTGATAGGGATTGCATTAAATGTGTAGATTGCTCTAGGTAGCATAGACATTTTCACAATATTTGTTCTTCCAATCCCATGAGCATGGAACGTTTTTCCATTTCTGTGTGTCTTCCTCAGTTTCTTTCATGAGTATTCTATAGTTTTCTGAGTACAGATTCCTTGCCTCTTTGATTAGATTTATTCCTAGGTATCTTATGATTTTGGGTGCAATTGTAAATGGCATTGACTCTTAAATTTCTCTTTCTTCTGTCTTGTTGTTGGTGTATAAGAATGCCACTGATTTCTGTGCATTGATTTTATATCCTGCCACTTTGCTGAATTCCTACATGAGTTCTAGCAGTTTTGGGGTGGAGTCTTTTGGGTTTTCCACATAAGGTATCATATCATCTGTAAAAAGTGAGAGTTTCACTTCATTTTTGCCAATTCGGATGCCTTTTATCTCTTTTTGTTGTCTGATTGCTGAGGCTAGGACTTCTAGTACTATGTTGAATCGCAGTGGTGATAGTGGACATCCCTGCCGTGTTCCTGACCTTAGGGGAAAAGCTCTTAGTTTTTCCCCATTGAGAATGATATTCACTGTGGGTTTTTCATAGATGGCTTTTATGATATTGAGGTATGGACCCTACACCGTGAAGAGTTTTAATCAAGAAAAGATGCTGTACTTTGTCAAATGCTTTTTCTGCATCTATTGAGAGGATTGTATGATTCTTGTTCTTTCTTTTATTAATGTATTTTATCACATTGATTGATTTGAGGATATTTAACCAACCTTGCAGCCCAGGAATAAATCACACTTCATCATGGTGAATAATCCTTTTAATGTACTGTTGGATCCTATTGGCTAGTATTTTGGTGAGAATTTTTGCATCCATCTTCATCAGGGATATTGGTCTGTAGTTCTCCTTTTTGATGGGGTCTTTGTCTGGTTTTGGGATCAAGGTAATGGTGGCCTCATAAAACGAGTTTGGAAGTTTTCCTTCCATTTCTATTTTTTGGAACAGTTTCAGAAGAATAGGTATTAATTCTTCTTTAAATGTTTGGTAGAATTCCCCTGGGAAGCCATCTGGCCCTGGGCTCTTGTTTGTTGGGAGGTTTTTGATGATTGCTTCAATTTCCTTACTGGTTATGGGTCCGTTCAGGTTTTCTATTTCTTCCTGGTTCAGTTTTGGTAGTTTATATGTCTCTAGGAATGCATCCATTTCTTCCAGATTATCTAATTTGCTGGCATAGAGTTGCTCATAATATGTTCTTATAATTGTTTGTATTTCTTTGGTGTTGGTTGTGATCTCACCTCTTTCATTCATGATTTTATTTATTTGGGTCATTTCTCTTTTCTTTTTGGTAAGTCTGGCCAGGGGTTTATCAATCTTATTAATTCTTTCGAAGAACAAACTCCTAGTTTTGTTGATCTGTTCTACTGTTCATTGATTTCTTCTCTGGTCTTTATTGTTTCCCTTCTCCTGCTGAGTTTAGGCTTTATTTGTTCTTCTTTCTCCAGCTCCTTTAGGTGTAGGGTTAGGCTGTGTATTTGAGACCTTTCTTGTTTCTTGAGAAAGGCTTGTATTGCTATATACATTCCTCTTAGAACCGCTTTTGCTGCACCCCAAAGATTTTTGAACAGTTGTGTTTTCATTTTCATTTGTTTCCATGAATTTTTTAAATTCTTCTTTAATTTCCTGGTTGACCCATTCATTCTTTAATAGGATGGCATTTACCCCAGAGGAAGAAAAACTTACGTTCACACAAAAACCTGTCCATGAATGTTTATGGGAACTTTATTCAAAATGGTCCCAAACTGGAAATAACCCCTATATCCTTCAGTGAGTGAATAGTTAAACTGTAGTTTATGCTGGTACCATGCAACTTATTCAGCAATAAAAAGCAACAAATTGTTGACACATGCAACAACCTGGATGACTCTCTAGAGCATTAACCTCTAGTGAAAAGCACCAATTCAAAAAAGTTATATACTATGTGATTCCATTTATGCAACATCTTGAAATGTCCATCAGTGGTTGCTAGGGGTTAAGGAGGGGTTTCTGGTAAGAAGGAAATGGATGAAGCTGTAAAAGGGAACATGAGGGATTCAGTGGTGATGAAAATATCTTAGTATCAATATTCTATTTGTGATATTGTACTATAGTTTTGCAAATTGTTACCACAGGGGGAAACTGGGTAAAGGGTACAAGGACTCTCTCTGTATTACTTCTTACAGCTGCCTATGCCAACCTATAACACTTCAAAATATGATGTTTAATTAAAAAGGGGAGTTATGGGGCGCCTGGGTGGCTCAGTCATTAAGTGTCTGCCTTCAGCTCAGGTCATGATCCCAGGGTCCTGGGATCGAACCCCATATCAGGCTCCCTGCTCGGCGGGAAACCTGCTTCTCCCTCTCCCGCTCCCCCTGCTTGTGTTCCCTCTCTCACTGTGTCTCTCTGTCAAATAAATAAATAAAATCTTTTAAAAAAAAAGGGGGGGGTAGTTATGAGATGCCTAGGTGGCTCATTCGGTTAAGCGACTGACTCTTGATTTTGGCTCAGGTCATGATCTCAGGGTCATGAGATCAAACCCCAGAGCAGGCTCTGTGCTCAGCGTGGAGTCTACTTAAAGGTTCTCTCTCTCCCTCTCCCTATGCCCCTCCACCACCCCTACTTGCATGCTCTCTCTCTCTCTCTGAAAATAAGGGTGGAGTTATATGGTGAAAAGTAAATGTTCCATCTATCATTGTCTCCTGGTCATCCACACTCTTTCCAAGAGCAAATTTCCTGTGTATCTATTTAGAAAATTCTATGAATATACAAACTCAGGCAAGAATATATTTATCGTATTTAATATAATATATAATATTAATACATAACATAACATATATAATATTTCACTGTAGTTATTATCTTTATTGTGAGTTGAACATCTTTTCATATAAGGGTGATTGTATTCTTTTTCCTGTGAACTGTTCTTACCTTTAGCCTATTTTTCTCTTTGAGTCAGTCTTTTTTTTTTTTCCAGTAGCAACTTTTAGGGATTTTATTATATATTGAAGGAATTAACTTTTTATGACGTGAGTGGCAATTATGGTTTTTTGCATAGTTTGTCTTTAATTATCTGACTTTTTGTGGGGTTATTTTTCCCATGCAGAAATTTTTAAATTTTAATTTGTCAAATGTATTAATTTTTCTTTTTGTGGCTTCTGCATTTTATGTTACACAGAATGGCCTTTCCTCCTCCAAAACTATTTTGTAAATTTGCCACATTTCTTTTTAATAGTTTTATGATTTTATTTTTCATCAGGGATCTGGGCTTGTTCTGCCCTTCTCTAGAAGCACCCTTATTGTGTGGGCTTTGGTCTTTTGGGTCATGGGATGGCTGTGAGCTCCCAGGCATATCAAGTCCACTTTCTGAGAAGCAGGCACGGGGAGGAAAAGAAACAAATGAATGAAACAGTCAGGCTGTTGAGTCTGTTCCTTAGAAAAAGCTTTCTAGGAAGTCCCAGTGATCACTTTCTGCTTACACTCATTGGCCAGAACTGAGCCAGATGGCCGCTCCCAGCTTCACGGGAGTCTGGTGACAAGAATAATCTTAGCTGGGTACCTTGATATCCCCCTCCCCAAATTGAGGTTCTGTTAGTAAAGAAGAAAGTAAGAGCAATATTAGGTATGAAGCTGGCAGTGCTGTCCCCAGACTCCTTGCATGACACACAGGTGCATTTCCTGGCTCCCTCCTTGTCTCCACACGTGTGTGTTTGCACTGCTTACCTGACTTCCAGCATCAGCTGTAACCAACAAGTAGTCTGATGTAAGTCTGCTTCGACTTCCTTTATAAAAACTATCTTCTCGGGCACCTGGGTGGTTCAGTCAAGCATCTGCCTTCGGCTCAGGTCATGATCCCAGGGTCCTGGGATCGAGCCCCGAGCCCTGTATTGGGCTCCTTGCTTAGTGGGGAGCCTGCTTCTCCCTCTCCCTCTGTCAAATAAATAAATAAAATCTTTAAAAAAAACAAACAACTATCTTGTCTTCCAGAAGCTTTAAAGCTTTTTTCTTTATTTTTTAAAATTCTGAAATCTCCCCTACCCCTAGTTGGGATCCTTTTAGACATTCTGCTGAGATTTAATGGGCCCCTTCCAATCTGGAGAATCCTATCATTCTTCAGCCCAGGGGAGGTTCATCCCCCCCTCTTTTTTTATTGTTTTCTCCTCTCCTTTGTCCCTGTTCTCTCTTATAATTCTTATTGGACACACACTGGATCTAGTAGCTTTTTCTTCTATGTCTCCTAACTCACCTATCACATTTTCCATCTCTTCGACTTGTTGCTTTGCAGTATGAGATGTTTGTAGGTTGTTTATAGATCAATTTATAGGTGTTCATAGATCAGTAATAAATTCCAGACACTCACCTTGGTCTTTAGCCTACACTATTTTATTGTTGATATGATGGTTTTATTTTGAAAATTATTATTTTTTAATTTCCTGAAATCTTTTCTTGTTCTTTAAATGCTTCTTTCTTTTTAAAAATGTTTTATTTATTAATTTGAGAGAGAGAGAGTGAGCAGGAAGGAGAGGGAGAGAGAATCTGAAGCAGACTCCACACTGAACGCCGAGCTCAGCCTGGGGCTCAATCCCAGGACGTTGAGATCACGACCTGAGCCCAAACCAAGAGTCTGACACCTAACCTACCAAGCCACCCAGGAGCCCCTAAATGCTTCTTTCTTGCAGTAGCTTGCTCTTGATTTCTGAATGCATTATCTTCTTCAAACTCTGCAGATACTAATTATACTTCTGAAAAACATCACTTCCATTCTCTGAATTACAGTTGATCTCTTTATTCACCGGATTCTTCTCTTTTATGGAATCCACTTTTCTTCAGCGTTGGGTGATCCTTGGTTGTAGGGTTCCTCTGCTTTTGTTCAGAGCTGTCTGCCTCATGGGCCTCTCCCATGAAGAGGACAGGCCACTTGCTATGTTGACCTGGACAGAGCACGGGCTTCCCCATAGGGTGCCTGAGCATGGAGGAGGCTGGAGAACCCAGAGGGGCAAAATAAAGCGGGCTTCAGTTGGGGGATATTGCCTTTCAGTATATTTTACTCCTGGATGGAGCTGCCTTTTTGTTTCTCGAAGAATCTAATGGGGATGATGGCTACAGTTACCAGATGATTTATTTTAATATGGTCTCAGATTCAGACCCACACCTGGATCCTTCCCAGGCAGAACACCTATTGTCTTCAGGGATCAACGCTCAGGTTTTATTCTGGGGGCAAAAGTTGCCACCAGATGTAAGGTATTGTAAGAGGGGGTGAAGTCTCACTGCCTCAAGTGTTTAGAATACAGTTTTAAAATAATAAATACCCTGATGATGACTAAAAGTTCCTCAACAGAATCTGAAGGCCTAGTGAAATGACTGATGCTTATAATTAGAACCATCATGATTCATTGCTTACAGTTTATATTATGTTGAGAATTTTTTGTTTAAGAAGTTAGAGTAGTGTGTATTTTCTTTAAGAAAATTTTGTGATCTCAGTTAAAATATATAACTTTAAAAGGGTGAGCTTTACTCATTTGGCAAATGTACTAACAATAATGTCAGATAAATGAGGCATTAATCTGACTACAGCTGTGTGTGTGTGTGCATCTGCATGTGTGTGTGTGTACATGAACGAGCTATAGTTAACTTGGCTTCACTTAGCTTGGTCAACAGTCAGGCCTATTCTTCAATTACCTGTTAGGTGTTCAGCTCTGAGCTAAGTGCTGTGAGTAATTTCTAAGAAAGAGAGAAGGGGAACAGAGGCTCCAGGCCATATGCTTTTCATAATCTGGTAGCACATTCATTATTCAGAGTTATGTTTATATTTCTATTATGAACTTCTTAGCTTGAATAAGATTCTTTGTCTTAATGAGATATTTTAGATATTTACACACACTTGAGAAATAAGTGTACAATTTGTTTTAAACTAAGGAATCATCACTATTCCAAATGTATGATTCTAATTATCAGTAGAAATGTATGCATGACCCTAATTAATTAAATGTCCAATTACTTTCCCTTGTTTAACACCATTAGCCTAAATAAAACTTTTTGTAACATATAAACATATGTATAGCATAAATTATTATATGTCTTCATTGTGGATGGGCTTTTGTGTATATGTTGTATGTATGTATATATGTGTGTGTGTGTGTGTATAAGTACATACATATATATATATATTTTTTTTTTTTACAGAGAAGAGGCTCAATATAATGCCCTGATTAGGTGAATCATATGACCATAAGGAATACATGGATTTATAAAACTTCATGCGGATTTATTGATAGATTTTATGATTCAAGCTTTGGTCCCATCTTAAGAACTGATATTTCCCCTAATACTTCTATCACCAGTTTTAGTTTTGTTTATTTTGCCCAATCTATATTTATTAATACTATTGAAAAACACAAAAATAATTAATATTAACATTGTTGAAGAACCAAAATTTTTACATCACATAAAAATGTGTGTTTAAAAGTTTATAACCTTTGGCTTCTAAACCGACTGAAACTCATTGACTTTTTTTCTTTCTGTCACCAGTGTTCAAAGGTGAAGTCTGGAAATCGTTTTGAATCTTTCACAGCAGAGGTCTCTATAGGGGCAGATGACACACTCCAATTAGGGTCGGTTTTTGAGAGTTTATTTGTAAGGCCTTATTCCACAGGTACCGGTGATAGGTAGAGGCACCTCCAGAGAGAGAGAGACACACCTGAGAGCCAGAAGCAGCAGAGCCATTGCCACCCCTAGGCCTGGAGGGGGAAGAAGTGAGGAAAGTTTATCAGAACCAGAAAGGAAGGGATTTCTGAGAGAGAGAGAGAGAGAGAGAGAGAGAGAGAGAGAGAGAGGGGTGTGGCAGCCCAGGGCAACCTCACAGGGAGGGAACTGAACAAATAAATTTCCTAGGATACCTAGAATAAATAGAATAAGTTTCCAGAACCCACTCTCATCCCCGCCTAGTCCCTGTCAGGGTTCCCCACTGACCCCGTGGGCAGTAGAAGGCCCAGGAGTCTGTTGGCTGGGTTTATACAGGCCTAAGTCTCTGGGGTCAGAAAGCAGGGTGAGATGGATATGGAGGGTCAGAAGCACATTCATAACTTGTGTGTGTACAGGGGATGTGTATATGTGGGGAGGAGGCATGCACAGTTATATATGTATCAGAGGTGATCTTCCAAGACTGAGGCTTAGTTTGGCACGAAATTCAAAGGAGGTAAACAAGGGAAACTCTACTGGAGCAATAAAGATCTCAAAGGTTGTAAATGTCTTACAGATAAGGAATACAATGTAGGAATCTTCAAAAGTTAGGGGTGGACAGGACCTTACAAATCTTACAATTCTTCCATTTTGCAGGTGGTGATGAGACCCAGAATGATGAATTGGCATCGTGGTTCTGTGCCACGTAGAGGCCATCCCAGACAAGGACCCAGGCCTCCTGACTCCCTAACTTTCCTTCTTTCCATCCCACACAGCTGCCATTCTTCTCTAAACTCTGTTGACTGTCCAGTGCACTGGATCCCATGAAATGTAGATGGTTGGCCTGTTAATACACCCAGGCCATATGCTCCCACTTTCCTCTGGCTTTATTCTCTGCCAATCTTGAACCAGGTTACGGTGCTTTGTATGTAACCCTACCAAGCTGATCTGCAGAGCATCCCTGAAGAATGCAGATTTTACTGGAAATTAAAGAGGAGGCAATAAAAATCCGTGTTTGACCTTTATGATCTGCCCCAAAGTTACTCTTAGGCTATGCATTCTCCCTTTCTCCTGACCCTCCCAGATCTACTTCTTCGTCCCTTTCATTCAGCTCTTCATTCTCTCTCTCTCTCTCTCTACCTCTCGGTCTCAATCACACACACACACACACACACACACACACACACACACACACACACAC
>NC_058410.1:104526337-104641137 GCF_002201575.2 Neomonachus schauinslandi | reverse complement strand
CACACACACACACACACACACACACACACACACACACACACACACACCTGCCTCAATCCAATTTTTCAGTATTTTTCAAACTGTGGGTTGGTTATAAACCAAGAGTGGGTTGTGAAATCAATTTAATGGGTGAGAACAAATATTTTTTAAAAACGAAATAAAAATTTTAAAAAGTGAAATAAAAAGTGTGTGCGGTGTGGGGAGTTGTAGCATAAAACACATTACTTATTATGAGTCATAGTGAGAAAAGATCAGAAAATGTTGTCCTTTATCATACTGCCATCGAGATGTGAAAGCCCATTATTCTGAGAATGATAGCATGGGGCTCAGTTTACTAAAGATCATCTAGTTTCTAGGATTCACTCTCTATAGGAGACGTGGAGGGGGTCAGAAATGACAGATAACAAATAATATTTTCCTGTCACATATGTAAATGCGCCCATCAGTTAATGAGCAGCAACTGAATTTTTTAGGTTGTTGTTGAAGGGGATGTGAAAAGATTCCCTATCCCTGAAGAGTAAGGGGCAAGACTAAAGATTTGTACTGTCCTCCATGATGAGTAAATAGGGAGTAGAGGGTCAGGGGCTGGTCAGAGTGGGAGGGGGCACCTGAGGAGCATCCCAGAGGGAGGACCAGGCCATGTAGCTTTAGAGGGATTCCTCTTGGATATGGAATAAGAGCTCCGATGGTTGTTTAAGTCAGGGAAGGAGGTTCTGTGGATATCCAGGAGTATCACTTGGGTTATACAAGCTTTGCCTTCTTTACATTTTTTAATACAAATTGACCTTCAGTTCTGACTCTTTTACTTCAGAAAAAGATTCTATGATGGCAGAAGAAGGCAGAGAAGGTGGTTTTAAATGTGGAGGAATCCCTCTAAAGCCCGAGACACTGACAAGGTAACTATGGAGCTGGCTGGGACCCCTCAGGAAGGCACTCTTCATGTCATCATATATGTTCTCAGGTTTTTTAAAGAACCCGAGTTATGTTTTCTTAATGTCCAAATTGTTAGAGCATGAGTCCATGCCTGTATACTTGCTGGACACAAACCACCCCCAAATGTCCCTCAGATGCTGTGTTCTGAACAAATCTTCCAGTTTTATCTTCTCATCTTGCTTCTAGCTCAGTGCAGAACATTCTGAGATTGCCTTTCTGCTATCTCATCCAGGTTTCTGCTGTTGATGACCCAGCAGCACCATCAAGATGGGATGCTGCTCACCTCAAGTTCACAAGAACATGGAAACTTGTTCTTGATCTTTACTGGCATTACTGAAAATCCAGATATACCTTCTTGAAACCTGTAGGGCTTCATAACTGCTGCCTTGCATACTGGCTGCCTAGAAATGGACCACCTCTCTACATTGTCATTGCTATTAGAGCCTTCCATTGTCTCAGGGAGAGCCAATTTCCACCACTGGAATGGATCCAGTCTTACTATGTCTTAGAGTCTGGGTCCAGTGAACTTTAGCCTCCAAAAGAAACAAGAAAACTTACCTTCCAGGCCAAAGTGTGTCCCTCATTTCTTCCATTATTCTAACTTCTTTCCAGTGAGAGTATCAGGTCCTCTTGGGAAAATTTCACTTATATACACCTAAATGGATAATATCAAAATAGTACTATATTGGTGTACTTCACGAAGTCTGGGTTATCCTGTCTTATCCATTGTCACCTTGGTAAAACTTTCTAGAAATGGTCATTCATACTCACTGAATGGTTGAAGTTGCCTGCAAAATGACTTTACTAGGTACCATCCCTCTGCATTCCTCCTCATTTCATTCCCCTTTGTACACCTTCATTTTCTTCTTTTGCTTTGCAAACTATGAATATCATTCCCCTTCTCTATTCTACTAGGTCTACAGACTCACTGAGTCTTGTTGATATAGACTAATTCAACACATATATTTTTGGACATTTATTGTGTCCTAGTTACTGCTGCCAGACTACACAGTTTGCTCCTTCAGCAGAGAGAATTCATAAACTCATCTCGCCATTGTACCATGCATTCAATGGCCCATGTCTGGAAGCTGCCCAAAGGGAAACAAACATGGAGGAAGATCAGAGTCTCTAAGCCTGTGAGGGCTGCTAGAGATTTGTCTTCATTCCAAATGGCAGGAATAAAATCCATCTGGGCAGGGTGTATTAGGAAGCTACAGTAAACTAGAAGTAGCATATTCATGTAGATTTTATGGGATTCCAGAGTGAGGCCATGAATGAGTGTTTATTTTTAATCCCCCTCACAAGGGTCATTTTAATTAAAGTCTTAAGTTAAAGGCAGTTAGTGAGTTTATCAGCCTAACATCTGACCTAACGTATCTTCTGTTTCTTTGCAGGGCCATGAAATTCTTCATGCTCTGGGAGTTTTGTTTTCCTGTACCCTTTGACATAGAGCTTTCATTGAGAAGGGGGACATGAAGAAAGAAGTGGTGCCATGAATAGCCCCACCCTAGGGGGAGCAGCTCATGAACAGGGGAAGCGCCCTGGGTGAGTCAAGATGCTGCCATTTAGCTGACAAGAGGCTTACTGTAAAGCATGGAGGTAAAGGGAATTTCAAGGGAGGGGGAATGAATTGCCAGAAACCTGTCCTTTCCAAGCGTGTCCTAATTTCTAGTTTGACTTGTCTAAAATTTGATGCTGGACCAGCAACTGCCCAGCTCAAGCCTTTCCCACTCTGTCCATCAGTGAAGGGAGAGTTGAAAAATCACCTGGGGGGGAAAAAGTTATTAGGAATAATGAGAAAGCATTGGGACAAATTTGGTCCAAACTTCACGATTTCTGAGTTTCAAGCTGAGTTCAAATCTTCTGGGGCTCAGCTTTTTTTGTCTTGGCAAACCACAACATCCTTTTTCTAAGAAAGGAGCTTTAAGAAAGACTTCTTGACCATCAAATAGCTGTTAGAAAACAACATTTTGATGAGTTAAGTGTAAATGAATCAGAAACATGTGGATTAGATTTACCTCAAAGTCCAAGTGGGTTTGCAGGGAGAGGAGGAAAAGGCTTAGGCAGAATCACACTTGGTGCTTTGCTGAAGCTTATATGAATGAAAAATAGGTTTGAGGGGTCATCAACTGCCAACACTAGGAGGCTGTGGTTGGTCCCATGTGTATTGTTGTCATTGTTGTTATTATTATTATTGATTGTGTATGTGGGCATTTATTTTGTATTATTTCTTTTTCTTTTTTATGCTTATTGCTTAGACCCTGTCTATGACGTGAACTGCCCAGCATGCAGAAGGGTCAGTGGCTAAATTGGGCTTAGGACACAGAACTTACCCTTGCTTTACCACTGAATGCTTCTTTGTCTCTCTAAACATATGAGAAGAGAATGTATAAAAAAGGTCCTTACATTGTTTAAAAAGGGGTTTGTTTAGATATTATGGGAGGCTTTTCAATGTGAAAATTACCTACCTTCCATGACTCAAGAAGCCTAGTGGCCTCCCAAAGTATTATGGAAGTAAATGGAAATTTCCGGGGAGAAGAGGTATATTGATGGAAAGACTAAGTAATGTAGAAGTGGTTATACTAAATGGTCTTTGATATTCCTTCCATTCTCCCTCACCCATTCACCACCCAATCTCCAAACCCTTCTGCATCTATGCTCTGAGTCCTTTCTATCTTTCAATGGGGAAAGTGTTCTTCACTCCAGCAAAGACCAATCAATCCCCCTACTTGTGCTCTAGACCTGCACTATCCAATATGGTAGCCACCAGCCACAAGGTGCTATTGAGTGTTTGAAATGAATCTAGTCTGAATTGAAGTGAGCTCTAACTATAAAATACTTAGTATGAAAAAGGAATATAAAATATCTTAGTAATAACTGCATGTTGAAATGGTATTTTGAGGGCGCCTGGGTGGCTCAGTTGGTTAAGCGACTGCCTTCGGCTCAGGTCATGATCCTGGAGTCCCGGGATCGAGTCCCGCATCGGGCTCCCTGCTCGGCAGGGAGTCTGCTTCTCCCTCTGGCCCTCCCCGCTCTCATGTGCTCTCTCTCATTCTCTCTCTCTCAAATAAAAAAAAAAAAAAAGAAATGGTATTTTGAGTATGTTGTATGAAACAAAATATATTATTGAAATTAATTTTACTTCTTTCCCTTTTATGTTTTCTAATGTGGTTACTAGGAAATTTAAAACTATATATGAAGCTTGCATTATGCTCTAGACCCAACAGTCCCCAGGGACTCAGGGATATTACTCTTTTAATAATCTCATTTCTCTCCTATATCTTCAACTTTTTCCCCTTGTCTGGATCATTCTGTTAGCTTCCCACTTGTACAAATGGCTCTCCTTTGATACTATCACCCTCACTAGCTTCCACCCTGTCCCATTTTACCATCATAGTCAAGTTTCTTGAAAGCATTGTCTATACAGTCTGCTTCCACTTCCTCATCAGCCAACCTCAGTCTGTCTTCTCCTACTGCTAGCGCAAATTTGCTCTTGCTAAAGCCACACATGGCCTCCTCCATGCAAAACCCAAAGGGCACATCTTTCCTGATCATCTCTGCAGTGTTTGACATAATTGATCACTCCCTGCTTTTCAAAACTTTCTTTTCTTGGCCTTTTCCTAGATGCCTACATTCTGTACTCTCTCTGGCCATTCCTGTTCAATCTCTTTTAGATCTTTCATACTATCTCCAAATGCTGCAGTGCCTCAGTCCTCTTCCCACTCTGTATATTCTTTCCCTAGACAACTTGCTCCATTTTCATGATTTTAAATGCAATTTATGCTGACAACCCCCAGTCTCAAGGCATCTACTACAGACTTGGAAATACCCCGACCTCTCTTCTGCACTCCAACCACACATCTAAGGGCCTACTTGACTCTTTATTTAGGCATCTCTCAGGCATCTCAAACTTATCATGTCCAAAAAGGAACTCTTAGGCATCCCTTCCAAGTTTTGTTCTTGGGCAGTCTTTTCCATCTCAGTGAAAGACGTTACTACCCACTCAAGTTCCCATGTCGGAAATCTGGGAGTTATCCTCAGTTTCTACCCCTCTTCCACACACAAATATCACCAAGTACTCTCAATTATACCTCAAAGAATGTTTCTCAAATCCATCAGGTTCTCTCCATATGCCTGGTTCCTTCTCATCATTGTGATAGTAGCTTAAATGTAGCTTTAATGTCACCTCTGTCTGATGCTACCTGCTGAAACCAGCTCAGAGACAATTGTGGTAATCTAGGAGAAAGGTTGTGCCCCTTGGACCAGGCATAAAGAGATCAGAAGAAAGAGCATTTTAGGCAGTGAAAAGAGCAAGCGCAAAGGCCCTGTGGTGGGAAAGAGCTTGGTGTATTTGAGGACCAGAAAGCAGGCCAGGAAGGTTGGAGTAGGTGCAGAGAAAGAGTGTGAGCCTGCTTTGAGGGTCAAAGGCTACTGTGTGACAAGTGGATAGAAACGGAGCTCAGGTAGAAGCCTTAACAAGTATTGGGAGCCTCTGTGCTAAGTCAGTGGCTTGACCTAAGTTATGCTAACAGGGATGAAGAGTAGAAGTGGATTTATTTGAGATGTACTGTGGAGGTAGAACCAACAAGACTAGCCAGTGGGTTCGAAGCAAGAGAAAAGCAGGACTCCTTTTCTGAGATGGTGAATACTCAAGAATTTGGATTTGAGCTAGAGAAGCTATGAATATGCTAGTCTGAAGTTCGGAGAAGTCAGAAGTATATTTTAGAGTCATCGGTGCATAGATGGCATTTAAGGTCACAGGGACCGATGAGAATTTCTAGAGAAGGAAGATCAAGAGAAATGAGAAGAGGGCTCATTACTGATAAGTAAGTAGAAGAAGAGGAACCGGCAAAGGGGGATGAGAAGGAGCAGCCCCAGGGGTGGGAGAAAAACCGATGGAGGGCGGGCTTCACAGAATCTAGGAGGAAACTGTTTCAAGAAGGTGGGAGCAATACCCTGCATCAAATGCCACTACAAAGGTGATGAAGATGAACCCACGAAAGTGTCTGTTAAATCTGACTCAATGGAAGGTTGATGGTAACTGATAAGAAAAGTTTGAGTAGAGGGGGAGAGGAGTGTTCTTAAATGCTTTTAAGAAACTTGTTTTTGGGGTGCCCGCGTGGCTCAGTCAGTTAAGCATCTGCTTTTGGCTCAGGTCATAATCCCAGGGTCCTAGGATCCAGTCCCACATCGGGCTCCCTGCTCAGCGGGGAGCCTGCTTCTCTCTCTCCCTCTGCAGCTCCCCCTGCTTGTGCTCTCTGTCAAATAAATCAATAAAATCTTTTTAAAAATTTTGTTTTTAAGGAATAGCCAAGATAGGGGGGCCAAGAGAGTCCCTTTTTGCAGATGAGAGATGGTAGAGCCTGTTTACTCATTGATGGGAATGGTCCAGAGGAGACAGAGAGATAAACAAGGCAGGAGAGTAAGACCCATGTCCTCTGAAACTAGTGCTTTTAACATCTATTTGCAGAGTGACAGTCCCCATGGTCATCGCCTATTCCTCTTCCTTCTTGAGATCAGCATGGAGGGTGTGCATTGATTCCTTCTGGTCAGATGAGTCTCTTTGTGTATCCCCTTGCTTGGATATCTGAGTGCCCTCTGGCGACAAGTGTCTACCAGACTTCCCCGGGACTGAGCAAGGACGCTTTGGTCTGATAGAGCACATTCCAGGAACAGGGCTCCAAACCTGCAACTTTCCCTTTGAACACAATATAAATGCTACTGTGGACCTCAGAGGTTAATTCATTACAACCAAGCAATTAAATCTAGGGACTGTTTGGAAGATAAAACGCGGCGAGTAATAACCAGTTTGGAAAACTCAGCCATGATGGATTTCTATAATTTCCTCTCACTTCACAGAGCCACATCTAGTGACCCGAGGCAGGATGGTGTGACTGCCCGGTGGTGTCAGAAATGCGAGGGGGAGATTATTTTTATTAAACAAGTTACTTCTGAAAGCGTTGGCCTCTCTTGCTTCCCCTTTCTCTCTCAAGAAGGTCATTTGCCAGCTGGTAATGCATTTAACCCTTCCACATACAGTCAACCTCATGTTAGCCAGGAGGATCATTTTACAAAGGGAAGTGATCTAAACTGCTTTTTCTCCTAGCTAGTATTCTCGGTTTTGAATTCAGTCTGCTTCCCCTCCGTTGTTAATGCACCTATGTTGGTTTAATTGCTTTACTTGCCCACCCTCGGGTGGGTTTTGTATAAATTATTGAGAAATAAGATGTTTGGTTTGTCCTCTTCTTCATTACACTGCTTCACCCATGAGAAAGAAGAACAGCCGGGCTGGAGCTGGGATCAAAACCCTAGATTTGAATTATTTTTTTGGCTCTGTTCTCTGCACCTCTTTCGATCTGACAAAATGTGTAGCCATCCTGAATTGTTTGTTCCACAGACATTCCCGGGCACCCACTTTGTTCATGACACGGTGCTCGGCACCATGGAGCAGATCAACATTTAATCATGGGGCTCCCCTGCCCTCTGGGAACTTGTCCCCCCTCCGCTTTGGTGGGGAGCACAATGAGGTTGCTGACACAGTCATTTTAGGAGATTGTTTTCTCCGAGCCAAAGTGCCCTGTCTCATTAATGACAGGCTCAATTTCCATCAGGTTCCTTGCTGGGTCTTGCAAGACGTCCAAGAAGGAGCTTCCTTCCAGCGCAAATTGTAATTCTCTGCAGATATGTGTTGGCATCCACACTCAGGAACATAATGAAGTTAATTTTAAGAAAAAGCAAACACAAATATAACAGTGATCAGGAGAGCAGCCACGACTGTCTGAGCCATTTCGTCCTTCAATGGAGGAATTAGCTCGTTAAGTAATTTGCACCGCCTCCTTTTCCACAAAGCATTTAAGGAAGCAATTGTCCGGTTCAAAGGAGTAACGGTTTCAGGTTTGCAATCAGGAGACTTGAGTTCAAGCCCCAGCTCTGATTATTTGCACCCTGCCCCTTTTTAGCCCGGAGGGCCCAGATGTCATTAAATCATTTCTTCTACCTACTTCTCAGGGCTGGTGGGAGGATGAAATGAGATAGTAATATACATGAAAGGACTTTGTTAAGGAATAAAGAGCTATGCACATGTTAGTTATTATTTCAGAAACCAAAGTTAAGAAGAGATAAAAATCTTAATCGGGCAGGAATTTTTCTACAGAGCTAGTTGGCAGGTCTTCTCTTTCTCATTTCTTCTCTGTTTGCCTCTCAGAGAATTAGCAACCAGATAGGAAGGAAATGCCATTATTAGAATATAGGCTGTCTGGGTGGCAGGGAGGTTTTAGCTGAGGCATTTTTAGTGGTGTGGTTTCCAGGACTCTGATTTGCATACCTGCAACTGTCTAGCCCACTGATGACAAAAATATACACAAGTGACATATATTATGCTTTGGTTTGCTGGGGTATCTTCGATTTTTACCTTGAATCTAATTCTTTTGGGTGGAGGCACTGACTCCAGAGAGATGGCTCAGAATAGCGCTCAGCCCAAAGGTCTGTAGGGAGTCTGGACACCAGACGACCACACTTGGCCCCTGCCACCATCAGCTGCTTTGCCCACCCTGAGAGGTATCGCCCTGCGTCTAATAGGACCTGGCAAGCGGCTCATTAGGCTGTATTTTGTATTTTGTGAAATCCATGTTAGACGCATCTTATTTGAAAATTAAAATATGTATATGTGCATCCACACATATCCGCCTCCATTTATTTATTGTTCCTCTTTAATCTCTAATCTGTTCTTTTTGTTTGTTTATTCACCAGTTGGTGTTGACCAGTTGTTTGCTCACCAATTGGTTGTTCATCAGTGTTCTTTAAAAAAGTGTTTTCCAAAGAGCGGTACCATTAAAGGTTCACCTTTAGGAGAGTGACTTGGAGTGTTAATAGAAAATGCTGATTCCCATCTTTGAGACATAACAAATAAGACTATCCTGAAGGTGGGACCCAGGAATCTGCATCTGCAACAGGCTTCCCTGGAAGACATCAAGCACACTCGAGTTTGGAAACTCTTCTTTAAATATTGTCCAC
Source organism: Neomonachus schauinslandi (assembly GCF_002201575.2). Classification (NCBI taxonomy): domain Eukaryota; kingdom Metazoa; phylum Chordata; class Mammalia; order Carnivora; family Phocidae; genus Neomonachus; species Neomonachus schauinslandi. Next base: position 104,632,191 of record NC_058410.1, on the reverse strand, counting down.
ATGGCTTTGGTAGCTTTATTGCCATTTCCCTCGGGTTGAAAGTTCCTGGACTAGCACTCTTGATTTCATTTAGGGCAGCTGGATCAGCGCTTATTAGCTCTACATTCATCTTGAGCCTTGGTAGACCCTTAACCAATTTTGAGTTTATTCTTCTTGGCCTGAAGATCATTCTTCTTTTCAGACAGAACAAAAGCAAAACAGGAGTCAGAGAGCTCTGCTTTCATTCTACCATCCTTCAAATATACAGCACTGAAACCAATCTCCAGACCTTTCCCTGGGTAGTTAGTCCATGCCTGCCACAAAAAGATCTCTTCTGACTCTAGTATGGCCACTTGCGTCACTCACCATGGATCAGGGTGACTATTCTGGTTTATTCGGAAGTCTCCCAGATTTAGCACTCAAAGTTCCATGTCCTGGGAAGCGAGGACAGCTAGTCACCCCATCAAGACACTGACCTCCCTGACTCTCTCCTTCCAGTTCAGCCTAATTTGTATATTCATGCTATATACATGTTTGATTTAATGTTCATCTTTGTCCCTATTTCTTAAATACACTTCTGAGAGTTTCCTCTGCAAGAATAATGATTTATTTCAATGCATTAATTTTTTTTTTTTAAACCAGGTGATGATGTCGCTTGACTTCTGTCCAATGAAGGGATGCTTGGGACTTCTACATAAACCTCCTGGGCATGGAATCAGAGCTGCTCCAGGAACTGGTTGTGCTTTAGCCTCCTGACTTTTTGCATTGAGTGACACATAAGCTGGCTTGCTTTCCTTATCTATTAAAGTAGGGTCATCCTCTCGGTGTCTTATATACTTTATGTCATCCTTTTGGTCAAAGGTAGGATCTGTATGGTTTAGGATTCATCTGAAAATAAGAACCCAAGTGTCAAGCCAACTAGGAATTAAAGTGGAGTTTAACAAGCCACCAAGTGCTCACAAGGACACCCAAATATCTTGAAGGTGATCCCATGCCTTCGGCCAATATCCCCCTCCCTGCACCGTTTACTTCACCCTCTGATGTGGGTGGTTCCAATGTTATTTCAGGAAGGGGCTGAAACCACAAGAAGACTGTTGTATGGAGTGAAGAGAGGGGATTTCTTGAGATGTGAATTAGTCATAGTCCGATTGCACACATTTGCGACAGCCTTAAGACAGTACACGGTCTCCTCTTGTGATTCCTTGTCTTCAAATGGATAATAAAGTTCTCAAACATTACTTCATGCCAGACCAACTTTTAATTTTCTTTAGTTACACTAGACCCCCCACTATTAAAATGGGGTATAGGAATCAGTACCCTGTACTCATTTATTCATTTTATTTTATACTTAAAAATAAATAAACCCCCCAAATAAATGATTTGGCCGAATTGAGGCATTGCCTTCTTTTCCTTCACTTGAGATCAATAGAGAATTTTCCATCACAACAATAACTGCCTCCCCACTCCTTTTTAAGATCTTCCCACCCCCATGAGATGGGTTTCCTGCCTGACCCGCAAGACCATGAAATAATGCCTTCAAATTCTAGCATTGGCCAGATGCTCTGCTCTTGGCATGTCCCATCATCTACATCTGGGTGGCATCCTCCATGTGCTGCAGCTGACCACAGCCTCCCCCACCCTTCCTCGGGGCCTGGTCCCATCGTACACGTGTTCTTCAGCCACCTGTCAGCAGCAGCCTTCTGAATTCTAGGAGAGCTATCTCCTTGACTTGTGTTACGCAGCCTCCCTTTCTACAAAATAATCCTCTTCTTTTGAAGTCCGGTTTGAGGACTCACCCCGCTGAGACGGCAAGCATAGTCTGTATCACCTTAACTTCTGTTCATTCATACATCAAACAAAAGGCCATCTTAGTTTGTTAGGACGGTCTCCCCTTTCTCTTCCAGCTACAAGGACACCTTTAAATTCCACCTGGAAATGTTTTAGAAAACTAGAAACACTAAAAACCCTCCACGGTGATTGGAATAAATCCTTGGATTACCCTATCAGGGTGGAACCAAAGAAAGAAAGGTGCTGTTTTTCAAAGTTATAGTCATGCCACTTCTTAGAAGGAAGACAGACCTGCTATTAAGAATGGAGTTGCTCTTTTTTTTTTTTTTTAAAGAAAACAATTTAATGAGGCTTTGGTTATACATCATGTTTTATTTATATGGATGCATTTGAATTAAAGAGAGGCATAAAATAGCTTTGCATCATTTTTATGAAAATTTCAGTGTTGTTTGGGCTCGCCTCAGGGCTCGCCATTGGGGAAAGGGAGGTGGCGGCAGGTAGAAGCTTGGCGGAGAAATGTGGTAAGAGAGGAACTCTGGTGCAAGATCTGAAGCTGTGTCCTGGCCATTCAAGCCCTCATGAAGGGCTTAGACAATCAACTTCATTAATATCGGTATCTAATATCCAATTATAGTCACCAATATCCAGTTTTAACTGTAACCTGTCCTCTGTTGTAATCCCCCTATGTGAGCTCCAAACTGTCAAAGTCTGTTCCACACAAGGCAATGTTGGGTTTGCTTTGGGGAATACAAGGAGGCTGATCTGCACTTGGGAGCAGTGGTGTAGATAAGAACACAGACTGAAAACAGAAATGATTGGGATAAACCAGGAACAGGGCGTTAGGGCTGATTGGTATAGGCAAGCTCCCCAAAATTGTAAATACCTTGTAGAAATCCTGAGAAATACTTGAGAGTCACTGAATTCCCCACAGTTACAGAGAATAGAGGCCTGAGTTATTTTACATGAATATTAGACAGAAGTTTGTAGAAGGTTGTAGACCTTGGGTCACTTGGGTTGTATTATTTATAAGAACACTTCTTTCTCAAAAGCAGACAATCTAAAATCTTCAGGGAGGGCAGCAAATCTCTCAACAGACTTTAATAAGCACTATTGCTTGAACTCTAATCCACTGAAAATTTAATTTGTATAATTTTCTCATGTTTTGCTTTTCCTCTGACATAATCACAGATACATAGTAGTGTTCACGATCCGTGGACAACAATTCCACTTTTGAACATGCATCAAGCGCTTCTACTGCCATGGCTGCAAGGCTGTCCACCTTCTGAGATAGGACAGCAGAAGAGGGGAGCATGTCAGGAGGTGTAAAGCCAATTCTAGGACTGGCCCTCAAGGAGGGTGGCTGAGGGTCTCACAATGTCCATGCCTGAACTTGAGTTGAATGCCTGTTGATGAAAACACCCGAGGGTGCCAATATGGTGGATGGGTCTCAGCAGCAAGAGTATTTGGAAAGGGCAAAATTCTTTGTCTAGAGGGTGAGTGCCTTGTGCATCCAAGAACTTCCATCCATCATAAGCAGAACCCCAGCCCATAGGGAAGAAGATGGTGAATAGTCCCCTGAATCTAGGGAAAGAGGCCTCGCTAGAGCTATGTGTCTGTTGAAATGAATTCGTCCAAGATCATGAAACTCTAGTACTTGACCTGCTGCTTATTACTGCCACGAACTCCTGAGGTAGAGGGGCAAAGGGAACAGGCTTTATTTCTAACTCAGACTTTGGCCCCATTTTCTATTCTGGTGTCATCCCTGAAGATGTAAACAGTAATGACCCCATTTTTCTCCTCCAATCCAAGACCTAAAGTCAGGTCCCTTGGGCCTCTTATCCCTGGGCCTATATATGGTTTTACTTTCACCACTCTGATAGTGAGGATGCACACAAAAAGAAGAAGCCAGGAGAAAGAGAACACTGGCCACGTTCACACCATTGGCATCTCCTCCCAGCCATAGCTTCATTGCCTGGGACTGAGATCTAACTTGGTCCTGAGACCTCATGATCTCAGAACTCTTTCTGTTGGAAGTGGCAGAATTCCCCTCTAATTCTGGAGAAGAGGGGAAGCTTTGAGCTACTTCTAGGGGTCACAGAGTATCACTAATGTTACGTGAGGGTAGAGACTCATGTGAGAGGGCTGTGGTTCAGAGCAAGGCATTCATCCCCTTGGAATTAATGGGATATGGAGGACTAATGACTGAGAGAATGAAGCTAATGCTAAAGGCTTGGGGGCGGGGGGGGTGCACAGAATTCTCACCTCATTCCTACAAGCCATCAGTTTACATGACTAATTCCAAACAAATTCCAAACATGCCCATTAATTGGCATGGGGCTTCTAACTTACTGCCTGGCTTCATTAGGGCTGAGTTGGGACCAGAATAGGCTTGGGGCAGTAATGGAAAATGTTCAGGTCTTACAGAACGTGAAGCTGGGGCAGGAAGGAGAGATAAAGTAGTCACCCGGAAGATGCCTGTGGACTCAATCTTTCCCCACCAGGGAGACTGACATTAGTCCTCTTTAGCTTTCCTGCTCAGGCAGGATTGGGAAAATAAACATTGATCAGTAGCTATTTTGCAATGACATCTCGGACATACCTGGGAGAGGGTCCTATTCTCATACAACAGGAGGAAGTTTTCAGATGAACTGCTCATTGCAGACCCAGCCATGGCTTTGGCTAGCTGTCACCCAGTTATTCTGATATATTATCTGAACATGTTGGTTTCTTGGCTCCATTTATTGCGTTTAATACGTTTGCAATATGTAACAATCAGCTTGACGCCGACTCTAACAATCAGGAGGGATGTCAAAGCCAATTGAATGGATGCCGCACCCAATCAGGATGGACACCACGGCCAATCAAAATGGAAGCTGACCAGAGCAACGGATGCGCCTCGACAGTGCCGACCAGCCGAGGACCAGCCCGGTTCCGACGAGCGCTTGGAATAATTAATTGCAATAGGAGCCTTCTACTAGTGAGAATTTCAGCTTGTTGAGTTTGTGGTTCTTTAAATCCTTGCAAGAGCTGCCTCGAGGCAAAGCTGGTCTCCTTAGCACGTTGCATGGCATATGCAGCGAAACATCTTCATGAGGGTAAGGCGGCAGCCAGAGCTTGGCCCCTAGCCACCCCTCTTCTGCTGCGGACTTGAAAGCAAACGTGTGTGGGGGGTGGAGGCAAAAAGATACATGCCAAGATTTAGCTTGAATTCCCTGGAGATGGGTCGGAGGCCCGTATGCACACTCACGCTCATGTGCCGACGCTCACATGTGTGCGCTCACGCGGCACTCCGTGCCGGCTCGTGCTGGAGGGCTTCAAGGGAGCCTGGCCCAGGCGGAGCCCGCGGCTGGCAAAGGCATTGTTCATTGTATCGTGAGTGACATGAAATCCACCGTTTGACAGCCAGCCCACATAGCTGTGGTGATGTGAAAGGCTCACTTTAGATCACGCATTCCACTGCTGTGCATGGATTAATATGGCTTTGAAAGGGCTTTTCTTTCTTTCTTTCAAATTTAATATGAGAGTATATGAGGAAGAACATGGTAGCAATTAGCTGCTGCCATGAATTTTATGAGCAGTTTGCTAGAAACCACATTAATGACTCCACGGGTAGTGCTGAGATCAGTTTTGCAATGTTATTTTTTCTCTCCACCCGCACACCGCCCCCCCCCCCCCACCTCTTTCCCTCTTAAAAAGGCCAGTTTGAAGCTCCAGGATGGTATCAGGTGGGTGGGCCTGATGGCCAAGATTCTCTTTTCCGAGACAGGTAGCCCATCTCTGCCTTGGATCCTACACAGAGCCTGGTGGCTGATTCCAGCCTTGTTTTGGAACCTGGAACAGCTGTACCGATAGGAAATTGGCTGGCCTTGGTTCTGACAGGTGGAGAGAAACCAATGTAAGAAGTGTCCACAGTGAAGTCACTATCAAAGAGAAACTCAAAGATACTGCATGTTTCTCAGTTTTAATAAGTGGAACTAGAATAAAATGTAGGCATTAGCTAGGGAAAAAAAATACAAGTGAATAGTCTATAAATTCTCAGGAGGCATTGGGTGGAGAGGGTTTAAAAATATTATAGCCGAAGCCAAGGGAAAGAGTTGGTATTGGATAAAGGGACCAGATGCAGGAAGCCAACCTCTCTGCACAGCTTCTTGGGCACGTGTGATGAAGCCAACTGAGGTCTGTGTTCAAAAGCGACTTCATCGGTTAAGCGTCTGCCTTCAGCTCAAGTCACCATCCCAGGGTCCTGGGATTGAGCCCCGAGTCTGGCTCTCTGCTCAGTGGGGAGCTTCTCCCTCTCCCTCTGCTCCTGCTTGTGTTCCCTCTCTCCCTCTCTGTCAAATAAATAAATAAAATCTTAAAAAAAAAAAAAAAGCAACTTTAAGTCTGCAGAATCTTGAAAGAAACAAAATAAGTTTGTTACCAAGTCACAAACCTTGATCAAATCGTGAGAGGAGGACCCAGAAACAGGAAACAAGTCAGATACAGTCCCAGCCACACTAGGCAATCTGCTGGCAGGAGAAGTAAACAAAACAAAACAACAAGTGAAAAATACCTTGGTCTGCTTGAGGGAATATAGATAACGAGGGTGGTGAGAACACGGCTTTTACTTCTGATTCTTTTCTAGGACATTGAAAGTTAGCAACAGAGAGCTCTGGAAGAAGTTGAGGTGAGCTGGTAAACTGAGGCTCCTTCTGGGTCAAGGAGACAGGCCACCTGTGCAGGGGAGAGGCACTGACGGCTGCCTCCTGAGGACAAGCCTCTGCACCTCCCTCCCTGTGAGCCCAACTGAAAGTTGTGGCTTCTTGTCCAGGAAAACGTCGGGCCTTTGACTCAAGCAGAGATTCGGGTTGACCATAAATGATGGGCCTCGGATCGATGATAAAACAACACCTCGCTAGCACATTTTTTTCCCTAAAATATTCAAAATGACAGTGGTCTGCTGAGGTCGCTTCATCTCAAACGCTTTCACCGAGCGCCATCTTTTTGACCAATGAGAAGTAGAAAATTCACGATAATAAATCCACGGGCGGCTTGAATCTTTCATGCAAGGCACATCTGATTCTTGGCAGTTTGTTTGGATGATGGAAACAATACCATCAAATATTGTTTGATAGAAACATGATTAAATGGCCTGTTTCCTGACATTTCCTGATGAAAACATTGTATTTTAAGTTCAGAAATGAGTATTTCAATAATCGAGAACTAGACTGTTAGTAAAGTTGGCTCATTGAAAACATTCCCCATTTGGAGACTTTTTTGATCTGGGTTCAACTTTTTTTAGAGTGGGCCATCTTATAAAACTTTTGATGCCTCAGCTAAATATTGTCAGATTTGAAAGAGACTCGGTAACAAGCACGTGTGTAAGAGTTAGAAGAGCATCATTGGTTTAAAATGTAGTCTGTGCGATGTAAATGTAAATGCAATTTAAAATGTGGGGCGCCTGGGTGGCTCAGTCGGTTAAGTGTCTGCCTTTGGCTCAGGTCATGATCCATGATCCCAGAGTCCTGGGATCGAGCCCAGAGTCGCGCTCCCTGCTCAGTGGGGGAGTCTGCCTCTTCCTCTCCATCTGCCTCTCCCCCAGCTCATGTTCTCTCTCGCTCTCTCTCAAATAAATAAATAAAATCTTAAAAATAAATAAATAAAAATAAAATGTGATCACTGGCAAAATGACCCTTCGCCTCCTCTCAAATAAAGCAAAATCAAACACAAGATCAGTGTTAACAGAAAAAAAAAAACTGGCACTGGGTGCCTGAGTTCTCACATCTTTTGTTTTTTAAACTGTGCACGTAGGGGTGCCTGAGTGGCTCAGTCGTTAAGCGTCTGCCTTCGGCTCAGGTCATGATCCCAGGGTGCTGGGATCGAGCCCCGCATCAGGCTCCCTGCTCAGCGGGAAGCCTGCTTCTCCCTCTGCCACTCCCCCTGCTTGTGTTCCCTCTCTCGTTGTGTCTCTCTCTGTCAAAATAAATAAATAAAATCTTTTAAAAAATAAATAAGTAAATAAATAAACTGTGCATGTATGTTATACAAACTCTTTTTGATGCCTTTCACAACAAAAAAAAGTGTAAAAACTTAACTTGGAACTCTGAGCCAAACCTCCCTCCTCCACATCATCCCCCACCCCACCCCCGCCACACACACATACACACTTAGTATTAGTCAAATCCTCATATGATTTCTACTTTGGGCCTTGACCATTTGAGTGACAGGGCGAGTCATGAAAGTAAGGGCTGGAAATCCACAGGTATGAGGGAAAGCTGAGGGCATGGGCATCACTTAACCTGGAGAAGACAAGGACCCGGTTGATTTAATAATGGTCTCCCCGTTTCTGGAGCGTTAGTATGCAGAAGATGGTGTCCAGCTGTTTTTCATTTCTAGTGAAGACAGAGAAAAAAAAAACCCAGGGGCTGGGATTGCATCAGGGGGAGAGATCAGGGTTAGGGCTGAAGAAGCAGGGCCTGGTGGAAGGGTTAGGAGACATTGGAGTGAACAACCCAAGGAAGATTATGAAATCCCCATCTTAGGAAGTCTGCAAATAATGTGATCTGTGTGGACCAGCGCGGTGGAACGGGTTGGTTATCTGCCTGCTAGCGAGAGAGCGAGGGCCGGCTGAGCAGAGGGGGTCTGCGGGCCAAGTCCCCTGGTCGCCATGACTCTGGGTGGCGAGAATGGCCTGCGGCCGGGAGCCCGGTGCACAGAGCCAGGAGCCTGGGGCCTTGTGGCAAAGCCTCTTGTCTGTGTGCTGGCGAAAGCTGACACTTCACGTTCCTTTCCACTTCAATGGCTCCAGAGTCGTTTAGGATCCTTCAGACTGCCAACTGCCACCTTGAAATAGGGCAAGTATCTGAAACAAATCCTCCAGGACATGCAGGCCCGGGGGGCATGTGCAGCCCTGGGGAGCTATGGTCACCGGACACCTCACAGAGGTCCCTGAGAACTGTTAGCCCAGCGGGAAGCCCCACAGAACAGAGATGTGGGAAACAGGAAGATCTGGATAGTAAACGTATCTCTTTCTCTTTTTAAAACATTTTTTGACACAGAAGCTAAATTTTCTTGACGACCAGATTTCTCTCTCTCCCTCCCTCCCTCCCTCCTCTCTCTCGCTCTCATTTTTCTTCCCCTCTCGAGGTCTTTCAAGCTTCCTTTACTTAAAAACAAAATATTTAAAGTATGACAATTAGGTCTCATGGATGCTGAGAGGCAAACCCAGAGAATGTGAAGAAGGCAATTTAATTTTTTTTTGTTAAAAAAATAAAAGCCTAGAGTTTTGCTTCACTTAGAAAGGATACTCTTACTTGTGTCTGTTTTAAATATATTTCTTAAGGTGATGAAACATCCCAGGGAACAGAGCTGTATGTGAAGCGATTTGTGTGGAAAGGAGGATTTTAAAAAGTTTTGTTTTTTTTTTCATCTTCCCAAAGCAACCCAACCTCATACTTCAAAGGAGCTGAGCAGAACTTCTACCTAAGGGAGGCCTTGCCTCCCCCAGCGGGCTTGGTTTCCATACCATGGTTTTTCTGGAAATGTCCTCTTTCCATACGCTACCTCTGAGTCACGCCTCATTGAGAGTGATGATTATGATCTCCTCTGGACGTTCAGATGCTGCTGAGAATCGGGAGGGTATTTTGAGCCCTGGAATTTGGGCTCTGCCACATGTTTGGATTAACAACCAGTTAAACCTTGCAAAGGCAATATTTTTCTATGCAGTTAGTTTTTATACCAAACAAGGTTTGTAGTAATTGGATGCCCTACTTGAGCAAAACTGTTTACCAGAAAATAAATCACTCCTGGCATTAAAAAAACACAAGGCCCGGGATTCGCCAGCACAGCATCATCCCGTTCATTTCTCATAAACCTAGCCCCAAACATGTGCATTCTCATCTATGATGACTTATGCTTTGAATTGTGGTCTCTTTATTTCCATGCCCATTATAATGCTTACCTAAACATTTCCCTCTGCTTAGCTGCAGTGCTTCTGGTAATGACTTCTATTTGGCTGCTGGGAAGCATTTGCCAGCTTTTAGCGAGCCCTATGGAAGAGAGAGAGAGGGAGGGCAATTGGTAGAGGGAAGGCAAGGAAGTAGGGAGAGCAGAAGAAAAGAGGCATATTTTTTCCATCACTGGCCACAGAACTGTGGAGAACAGAAACTTGAAGCAACTTCAGGGTCATCTAAGTTAGCTCTGTGATTTGTGGATGAGGGCTGTGGGAGCATGTTGGCTCTAGGTGGCATAAGCACGCAGAAAGGTAGGATGTGGACCCAGGTCCTCTGACTCCCGTTGACCCTTGCCCTCTACTGGAGCTCCTTCTGTCCTCCAGGAGTCTTCTCTTTCTCCGGACATCTCGGATGCCTAAAGATGAGGTTACAAGAGCAAGATGAGAGGCCAGGTTCTCTTGGAAAGAGAGTGGAACTAAGCTAAAGTTAGAGGGTTTCCATCATGGTAGCCAAGAGAGTCAGCGAGTTCCAGGGAGCAGGAGGACCACATGCTGCTGATATGTAGCTGGGCCTCCTCTGAATGGTCCTGCTAAATTGCTGACAGACATTTAACACCAGTCAAAGCCGTGTTAGAAGAAGCTATTAGGAATGCAAATGTCAGGACAAAACAGGAAAATGATCAAAACATGTGAGGTTTTCAGACTTTGAGAAATTTGTTGCAATTCCTATAGAAAATGGAAGAACAGCCTCCCCTTGAGTAATGATTTATTTACTCTACTGACCTCAATCAGAGCCGGTAGCTCTAGTCATTTGGAATGAATCTAATTGGCTTTCAGCTAGTGGGGGGATCTGATCCAAGTCAATTCTGGTCCTAAACCATAAGTGCTATAAAAGGGGACAAGAACCCCGAAAGTAATCCAAAAGATTTAGAATTAGCTCCCCTCATTGTTTTAGTTTGACTTTGGCGTGTTGGAATACTTTGGGAGCATTTGTCAGCTCATGTGTATTTTTGACAATAGGGGCAAACTCGTGGTTTTTGAGAATCCAAAAATGAGTTGTTGAGCATGAGAAGATTTAGTCATTAATGAAGTAAACATATTTTTTCTTCCAAGTAGGCTTTTTCCTTCACTTTAACCAGGTACTGTCATTTGCAGAGAGACTGGGGTCATGAACGTAGCTTCAAGGGAATTCCCCCCGTTTGCTTCTTTCAATGATAAAGTCATTCACATGGAACCACACTGCACTTGGATTCTAGTGGTGAAACCACTTCTTCAGGTCCAATTTGCATAGGCTCGAAATATCTTGAGAGCTGGGACAAAAGTATTGAACCAACCACATTATCTAACATTTCTCTTTGCAAAAACTAGGTGATAAAGACACCTTGGACGAAGGAATCCATGAACGAATGAAGGTCAGAATGAATCATTTGACCATAGGACAGACAGATGTTCCCACTCACAGTGACTGTTGGGTCCCTGCTGTGTGCAGTGCAGTGTGAAAGGCACAGAGTGAGGCACACAGACATGGTATAACAGCAGATGGTTCTACCCTCGAGTAGCTTACACACTGCCCAGGGCAAAGCCACAATTTGCACCATTTGCCTCTCGGTGACATCATGGGTCAGGTCAGCTGTGGGGTCACCACCATCCTCAGTGGTCCCCTAGCACTGTAGAGACCGGAGCTCCTACCTTTTCTCCTTGTAAGCCTTCCACCCACTTCCTATATCAAGGCAGTGCCGATGGTGTGGTTCTTCATCTACTTGACAGTTTCTGAATATTATTAGGGGAAAACCATAGGAAACTGTAGGTTTTGTAGGTCAGAACGGCCAGCTATCAACAATGTCATATGGTACAATCAAATTTCGGCATGTTCGTATAAAGTAGATAATCCATAAGCTTTTGGAAGTATTGTAGATTTTTCTAAGCAGTTCTTCCTCTAGGACTCCTCTCAGCCAGCCAGACCCAGAGTCGGAGGATGATGGTTTTTGGTTGACTTTGCTTCTGGGAGGTGAAAGTTGATGAGGTTTTGTCAGTTCCAGCTGAGGTACCCTAAACTGGAGGGATGCTTTCAGTGTGAAAAGTATTTTGAAGACACCCTGTGTTTGCCAAACAACCTGATTGGGATAAATACAGCATAAAAATGTCAAAGTAAATACAATTCTATGAAAAGATCTAATAGCAAGCAGAACATGATGTGAGTTAGTGAGGCCCTGTTTTTGCTGTAATCTCTCCTGTTTAAACCCAGGCTCCCTCCTGCTGGCTTGAAAATCTACTGACTGATTTCATTTGGACTGAAAAACATCCAGTTTAAGAAAAAAATAATTCAGGTTGTAGATGACCATGATATTAACCCCCCCCAAATGAAGAGTAAGAATGAGAATAAGAGCAGGAGGGTTGGAGGAAGTAAATCTCTACAACCACCATATAGAGCTGCTTTGATTATTTCAGTGAAGATGCTTTTGGACTTTTTTCCAAATGGGTAATACTTTGAAAATGCAAATATTCTTGGGAAGTTGAGGGGAAACTATTAATCACTCATAATTTACTGGGGACTAACTTATATCAAAGGCTTTCGGAACTGGAAGTGACTTTAGAAGTATTTTAGACCAGTTCTCAACCAGGGGGGATTTTACTCCCAAGAGATATTTGGTCATGTCTGGAGATATGTGTGGTTGTCGTAGCTTAGGGGTGCTCCTGAAATCCAGTGGGTAGAGGTCAGGGATGCCGCTAAACATCCTACAGTGCATAAGACCATCCCCCACAACAAAGCATAATTGGCCCCAAATATCAGTAGTATGATTTGGTGAGAAAGCTTGTTTTCAACCAATTCCCGTCCTTTCAGAGTGAGATGCCCAGAGCTTGAAGATGATTTGCAGTCACTCAGCCAACGGGTGGCAGGAGAGGGGTGTGAATCTTGCCCCCTGCTCCCTGTCCAGGAGCACTGGACAAGAGTCTTTTCACTGCACTGGAATGAAAGGCTTTTCTCCCAATATCTTATTGAGACCAGCAGTATGACTTGAGAAAATACAAATTTTGATAGCTAACGGGGGATTCAGGAAAACGTGAGGGGATAATTCTCAAAAAGAGCTCTGGGAGGAAAGACAGGTACGAGTAGTGGGGGAGGGGAGAGTCTACAAGCAGGAGAAATGAAATAGCCAGAGAGCATAGTGGGGGAGATAGAAACCAATTCTAGAGGAGGCACGAAAGGAGCAGTGGGGATATACCCCTCTCAAAAATTGCTTACTTCGCAGTTTAATATGAATATTTTTCGGGTGACTAACTCATCCCAATGTGCCTGAGACTAGTTTTAAGACTGAAAGTCCCATGTTCTGGGAACCCCCTCAGTTCCGGGCAAACCAAGTATGTTGGTCACTCTAGCTCCCATTCCTTCAAATGAACAGATTGATAAAAGTTTTTCTGCCAAATTGCATAGTAGTTTGGTGAATTGGATGAATTTGGTGAAGAGTGCATGGGATCTCTTCTGTACAATTTTGCAATATTTAGTTATTTCAAAAAAATTTAAATAGTTTATTGAATGTGGTCTGAATGAATAGCTAACCTTCTCTCAACTGAGACACCAGGGCATTTTGATGGGGCCAGATGGGACACCCAGAGTAGAAAGTCATAGGATGTCATGCCCACTGTGGGCAACAGCTTCGTAGGTCATGAGGGTGTCATCTGGTCACAGGACAAACGGTGTGGTTGCCATTTAGGCATGGTCAGAGGGTTACTTACTCCTGAAATAGTCCAGATATTCTTGTGGTGGTAAATAGTGCAGTTTGGGCTATAAGCAAGGCAGGATGGTTTATATAAGAAAAAAATTACAAGAGAAACTTCCATTGAGACAGTTGTCCATTCATCCATCCATTCATTCTACTGCCAAACACTCTGCTGAGTGATGAAGAATTCTTGTCTCTTGAAGGGTTTTTAGTTCAGGACTGAAAGAAAGGTATGGAGCAAAAATGCCCCATTTTAACTTGGAACAATGTAAAACACACTTCTTTCATAAAAGGGAGAAGGGGATATTCATTGAATACCTTCTATGTTCATGTTATTGTGTTCAAGTTAGATAGCTCAGTATCTTCAGGTAGATAAAACTGGACTTTACAGAGGAACCTGGGGTTTTCAATGTTTGGACATCTTTTTTTTTTTTTTTTTAAAGACTTTATTCATTTATTTGACAGAGAGAGACACAGCGAGAGAGGGAATACAAGCAGGGGGAACGGGAGAGGGAGAAGCAGGCTTCCCGCGGAACAGGGAGCCCGATGCGGGGCTCGATCCCAGGACCCTGGGATCATGACCTGAGCTGAAGGCAGACGCTTAACGACTGAGCCACCCAGGAGCCCCTCAATGTTTGGACATCTTTAAAAGAATGTTTTAATATAATGGAATTTCCATTTTTTTTTAAGAGGAACATCCACAGGTAAAAAAGTGGCCTGATGGGCCTGGGAGCCTGAGCATTGGATGGAAGTGTTTGGCCAGAAGACTTCTCAATCCATTCCAAATTTCTTATCTTTTTAGGTTAAATCCTGGAGAAATTTTATCTAATTTTCTACTGGGGGTCAAGGGCATATGACTCTTCCAAATGGCCAGGGTAAGTACTAATCTATAGGGTTTCATGTCAGCCTTGTTCCTGACTCTTCAAAGTATCCTAAACTCTTTGTCTGGGGCCTACGACTGCTTTCTCAGGGTTAGAGGGCCTTTCGTTTGACTGTTACAGGTCATCCTTCCTGAGACCAGAAACCCTCTAGATGAATTCTCTTTCAGTTGCAAATGAATGCTACTGTATGTGTTACCAAAAGCAGAAGAAAAGTAGAGCAGGCACCAGCCTCTAGCAAGCGGGTCAGGAGAGAAAGGAAACAGGCAGGAATGGGAGAAGGAGGAAGGAAAGCATAAATATGCTAAAACAGAAACTAGAAGTCATGGAGGCAAATCGTGGCCTCTTCTTTCCATTGAGAATTGCTCATGGTCAGGAAGTCAGACCTGCCATCTTGTTTTTAGAGGAGTCCCTCTCTAGGGTTTTGTCTTTAGCCTTTAGGACAGACAGAGCTAGAAGAATCACTGGGGGAAGCTTTAAAAATATATATACCTACCCCCAAGCTCCATCTCCAGAGATTCTGATACAATTAGTGCTGGATAGGACTCAAGCACCCATATATCCTTGAAGCCCTCCAGGGGAGAGCCATAATTGAGAACCACTAATTAGCATCAACCTCTAAGTTTTACAGGTGGAGAAATCAAGTCCCAGAGATATTAGATAACTGACAGAGGCTCACACAGCTAGACATAGAGGTGGACCCAGCACTCAAGTCCCCTTCTTGCTCCCCGTGTAATAATTTTCCAATACTGCATTTCAAATGCCTCACATATGAAGTATAAGACCAGGCACGTATAGATGTCAGAAAAGTGTCACTTCTTTCCCTAAAGGACTTCTTTTAAAAAAAAAAAAACACCTAACATGGTACCTGGCACAAAGCAGCACTTAATAAATATTTGCTGAATGAAGGAGCGTGGCACATGTTTCATTTTCTCCCCCATGCCCACCAGAAGCATTACAATAACGGGTTCTTAGGCGCTAACGTGAAATGGAATGCCTTTCACATTCAGTCCCTTTCTTAGGGGTCGTACCTTTTTGTGACTCAATCTATGAGCCTGTGATTGAGTGGATCATAGAATTCAAGGGGATTTCCATTAAAGTAATGAAGTAGCAGTTGGCTTTTCAGCTTCAAATTCTTTCCCTTGTTAAAGAAAGTGAAACATTATCTTGAGTAGGGTTGGCTATTTAAATCCCGCTGAATGGATTTTCAATAGAAGTGATTGAAAAAAACATTTTTAATTTTTTGGAGGAATTTGTTCCATTCTGTCTTGTGTTTCATTATAAACAGTTTTTTTTTTAGCAGAAATTATTCTTAGTGCCATAAATATGTGGTGAGTGCCTCCCAACCATATTTCCACCCAGACCACAAGTCTTTGCCAATTTTTTTCTATGTAGAGCCCCCACTGATGATGGCTCAGAACTGAAACCCGATCTAATGCTACTAAACTCCTGGATTGAGAAGGGTCTTAAAATCAACTTTGGCGGTTTAGACAGAAAATTAACCGAGAGCCTCTGGTTTCTCTCTTTTACTAGGATTGTTGATGATGCAAGACAAAGGCTACTTCATGTTGGATGGTAAGCCTTTGAGGGCAGGGATCAGTTCTGTTTTCCTCAGTTTGCTGTCCTGCACACACAGTCAGTTCTCTACACCATGCATTCTCAATGGAGGTGACAGTGCCCCCCCAGGGGGAAGATGACTCTTAGGGGAGGGGCATGAGAAAAACCTGAGAAATGGCTTACTGCCCTTCAAAGGGCCACAGTCCATAAGTAGATATACAGTATATTTGTGGCATTAAATTTTCATGGGAGAAATGGGAAAAATATCTAAAAATGCTCCTTCGGGGAGTCATAATTTCAAAAAAAGTTTGAGAAACACTGTTCTAAACATATTTATTGACTGACTGAATGAATAACCTGCCATCTTGGTAGATTACTGGAGAGAGTGTAGGATGATAGGCCATTCCATGGAAGCCTTTGACATTCCAAGACCTTCAGACTAATCCACTGGGAATGTGGATACAGTAATTCTGGTCCCTAAAGAGCTTTTCACACCAAGGTAAGGGGCAGTTACACTTTCTTATTTTTCCAGTTTTCGGGAGTATTACAGAAACAGATACACACATATGCATACACACACACACACACAGCGGAATCTTCTGAAGACAAATTACTTTTCAGAAAAAATTCCAGTTTCAACCCACAAAAAAAGAAACACTTTTTTAACCACACCATCATCTGGTAGGCTGCTTTTCTCATAGCAGAGTTCATGATTCAAGTATTAAAACAGAGTAGTTTGTTTGTTTTCTCATTCATCTTTGACTTTTAAAAGTAGTCTTAGACCTTTTGAGCATAAGGAATTTGAAGCATTGGAATTATCATTTGCAACAGTTTAATTAAATTCCTGGACAAATGCCATCTTCCTGCCCCATCCCTGTAGGGAGTGGGACAAGTTTCTTTCTTCCCCTTGAGGCTTATTTTCACTTCTTTCCAACATGCTTCCTCCTGCTCTTCTGTGCTTCAGTGCCTCTGCCCATGCTGTTCCCCTGACTAGGAATGCCCTTGGAATGAGTTTTTTCATCTTTCAAGACCCAACTCAAGACTCACTGTCTCTGTGAAACTTTCTCTGGCTTCTCTGGCCCACGCTGTCCTCTTTCTCTGACCTTCCACTATGTTCCACAAAATTGAATAAATAATTGTTTTACATGTTTTTCCTCTGTTGTCAGTGTTACATTTGCCGGTACACATAGTAAGTGCTTTATACATATTTATTGGCTGAATGAATCTCACCAGATGGCTAGACGTGAGAGAACATTCTTGGGTAGTTGATGAGAGCTGGTGTTTCTTCAAACTCTCTGGGAGCAAGAAAATTTACCATATGACTCTTCACTCAACTTACCTAGCTTCTATAAATCTCAGCTTGGGTATAAAATGGAGGTAATGGAACAACCATTTTGTCCATTTTTTGGAAGAATCAGGAATAAGAGAGGAAAAGTGGCTAGCTCGGTGCCTGGCATATAGCAGGTGCAATCAATGGTAACTGTCATTACACTACTATTGTTGTTGCTACAGTTATTCTCCGCAGTACCTGGTACAATTCTGGGCATGTTGATTGGCTATTTCATCCTGGACGATGAGGCTGTTCAATGTCCTTTGGTGTCCTTCACTGGTCTGACTATTTATGTAAGATTTGTTCAGGGTGCAAGAAATCTGTTGAGGGAAGTAAGTTGGAGGAGAAACAGGAAGATCCAGTAGGAGTGCCATATCCAAGCATCGCAGCCCGAGCCAGGTAGAAATGAAAACTTTCCCACTGAATTGCCTGGACTGACCTGAGGTGGTGCACCCATACCTTAGCTCAGACTACGTGAGGAGTGTGATAAACCAGGACTCTGAATAGTGGCTTTCATGAAGTGGCTAAGATAAAAATCTTACCATTCAATTTTTTATTTACAACTTAGAAATTCTAGATTGGTTGATGTTGGCTCCATACGTTAAACCAACTGATGGGAAGAAAAATCTGTTATTGATTTACTGGCTTTCTTTCTTCCCCCTGCCCCACCTTTCCTCTGAGCACTGACTAAAATTCTCTCCAAAACAAGTACTGGGGGCCTCACAGTCCTCAGGGAACTGAAGAGGGAGGTGTGGGGGGGGGAGGCATTTGCATCTCATTGCTGGCTTCTAGGGTTGTGTCCTTCCTTCAAGTGTTCCCTCTGGCAAACCACTCTTCTTCCCCATCCCCAGGGAAGCCCTTGCCCAGCAGAGGGTCCCAGAAGCAGGACTCAGCAAACTTGGATTCTCTTCGAACAGGGATCCCTCCACAGCCCCTCCCATGAGCTATACAAGTCTTAGTAGACTCCTTTCCTGGACAGTCTCCTACCTTTGCCATCCTATCCCCAGAGGGAAGGGTCTAGAGCTGGAACATTCCCATCAAGTAGGTAAAGTTACAGGGAAAAAGAAAGACTTTGATCCAGCCACTGAGGGAGCCTCATACTCTGTGTGAGGGCTAAGTCTGAAATAGGGCACCCCAAAATGAGTGCCAGACACCGTGTTAGGTACTCAGCATGTGTCATCTTATTTATGTTTCCTAACAAACCCGGATAATGGAACTTATAATCTTGAATAAATTAGGCTTGGAAAGCCCAAGCAGTTCACCCAATATCATATGGCTAGTAGGTGGTAGAGCTGAACAAAGCATTTCCCCTGTGCTTCGATCTCTCATAGGAGTGGGTTGCTTGGACTTCCTGGCCTCAGTAGGGACATACAGGTCACTACGGAGAATTGTGCTCAAATAAGCTGGGAAAAGAACAGGGCCTGGGGCCTGGGAGGTGGAGCCCTGTTCCTCACCCTCCACTACCAATCCTTCAAAAAGCTGGCCTTGAAACAAATAATACATTATATGTTAAAAAAAAAAAAAAGAGATAGCAGGAGGGGAAGAATGAAGGGGGAGAAATCGGAGGGGGAGACGAACCATGAGAGACTATGGACTCTGAAAAACAAACTGAGGGTTCTAGAGAGGAGAGGGTTGGGGGGATGGGTTAGCCTGATGGTGGGTATTAAAGAGGGCACGTTCTGCATGGAGCACTGGGTGTTATACGCAAACAATGAATCATGGAACACTTCATCAAAAACTAATTATGTAATGTATGGTGATTAACATAACATAAAAGAAAAAAAAAAAAAAAAGCTGGCCTTGGACCAGGCCCAGCTTCACTCCCACTGTATCTTACTTGATAAGGAGCTGCGGAACCTACAAGATGCAAGGGCAGGGACATGAACTTCGCCTCTCCATGCAGAATATGGCAGTAAATGTGTGGTTATATTTAATCCACACTGGGTCTCCAGAACAACTTGTTCCCAGGGGGTGGTCTAGGGAGCTGAGATTTTTTTTTTTAAGATTTTATTTATTTATTTATTTGAGAGCAGGAGAGATAGCAAGCGAGAGAGAGCACGAGCTGGGGGGAGGGGCAGAGGGAGAGGGAGAAGCAGGCTCCCAGCTGAGCAGGGAGTGGGGCTCCATCCCAGGACCCTGGGATCATCACCTGAGCTGAAGGCAGACGCTTAACTGACTGAGCCACCTAGGCGTCCCTGGGGGCTGAGTTTTTTACTGTACTTCATTTTCATGTTGTACTTCATGCTCTGCAAAACATCTCAGGAGGTATTATTTCATTAGTTCTCTTTTCTAAACACAGCAGCAGGAGAGATTCTTTTTCAGACTCAAGTCAGATTATGCCATACCTTGGCTGAAAACCCTCCAGTGGCTTCCATCCTACTCAGAGTCAAAGTCAAAAGCCTTACAAGGTCTTAGCCCATCTGGTCCCACTTCCTTAGGTCCTCAGAGTGACTACACCCCCCACCCTCATCCCCTCCATTGTTCTGGCCTTGCTATTTTTGAATGTGCAGAGTCGCCTTTGCCTCAGGGCCTTTGCACTTGCCATTCCCACCACCTGGAATGCTCTTTCCCTAAATGTGCACTGGGGTTGCTTCTTTACATCCTTTGGGTATAAGGCTCAATAGCAACCTCTTAGAGATGCCCTCCCTGATCTCTTTCCAGCACTCCCCATTCTCCTTCATGTTTTACTTTTTGCCAAGAAATTTATCACCATTAGAAATTCTGTATGTTTAGTTTACTCACTTATTTATCTGCTTCCCCCAGTGGAGCTCTAGGGAGAAAGAGACTTTTACCTGTTTTGTTTATGACTGTACCACTCTCCCTTACCCCGGGACTGCAATAGTACCTGACCCTGACTGATGATCCATAAATATTTAAATTCAATATGAAATATTGAATGAAAGCATTAATTCTTACAGGAAGGATATCTTTTAGTCAAGGTAAGTATTGTGTTCTCAGCTTTTCAGATGAAGAAACAGAAACCCAGGAGTTTCCGTGACTGGTCGGAGGTCACACAGATGGTAGTAGAGCCATCTAGAACCCAGGGCCATGACCCGTAGCCCTAGCTCTTTGGGGAAGTCAATTGCAGCGTTCCCGTGTGGCTATTTCCATGCAGGGACATGAATGACTCTGATATGGGTTCAGGACAGACCTGATCCACAGACACGCAGGCTATCGCTGCAATGAGAAGAGAGTGCCACACTGTTGTCATTTCCTGGACAGAGAAATATGCACCTCTGCCCACTAGGTTCAGAGCAGTAGTAATTACGAGAGTCTGGAAGGAAGTGAGAAAAGCATCAGGGACATTTAACAACCTTCACTGACCTGCAAATTATTATTTACAGTAAAACAGAGCATTTCCTCTGCAGAGGCGAAGACATAGACCATATTATACATACATATATATATATATATATATATTTATATATATATATATATATATATATATGCCTGAATCCCCATAGCACGCTCGCTCCGGAAGCAGACAGAGAACAGAAAGAATGAATGGGCAGGTCAGAATGGACTTAGCCTTAGGAAATGAAAGGTATGAATCTTCACTGTCCTTTATTAAGTTCCTCCTGGACACTCTCCGAAGATGATATTAGAAAATCTGAGAATCACACTGTAAACTCTTCAGAGGCTGGGTCAGGTCTTATGGTTCACGCATCTCCTGTTGGTTCAGTGCACTGCTTTGTGACGGCAGGTCTGGAGAAGTGTCTGAATTGACCGCCAGGACTGGAAGAGGCTTTGATTCTCGGCTCTTCCAAACTTGTCCACAGGGCACGGACAATCCCTGGCCTGAGGCTGCCTGCGCTCTCCACCTCGGCTGATAGGGAGCTCATTACCAGCTACAGCAGTCCTTTGTCTTATTACACTTCCTGGGTTGAACTACTGTCTGCCTCCTGGGAGGCTCACCCTTCAGTTCTAGTTCTGGGCTCTGGCGTGAAAGAGAGTAAATCTACTAAGTTAGCATCAGCTAAGCACTCGTACGTACAATAAACGTGTCCTCAGTGTCTCATAGGCTCTAAAAGATAGAACTTGGCAACTAGCGGTTCTTCAAAGCAGGAGTCTCTGAAAGTCCTCCCAGGATGTGTGTGTGTGTGTGTGTGTGTGTGTTACAGGTGGGGATTGTGTTTCTAGTGTGATGGTGCAGAGCATGGTGTTGGAGTCAAGCTACGTGGGCTCTGCTCCTGGTTCTGTCACAGAGTTGTGTGGCTCAGATATGAAACTCAGCCTCTGGGTGCCTCAGTTTCTCCATCCATAGAATGGAAATAATAATAGTGACACCTTCCTGGGGTGGTTGTGAAGATCAAATGGGCTAATAATGTCTGAAGTATTAGCCCAGTGTCTACCTAGCCCATTGGTAGCGCTTGATCCAGTGAGCTCATCTATGCTGTTCCATCCTTTCCCAGACCCCTCCCCGGCAGTCTGCTCCCAAGAGACTGTACTCCAGCTGGACAGCCCCTCCTTCTAGGGGGTTGTGGCCCACGACACTTTCACAGGGGACCAGAGAAATTTGAAATTCTTCAAGGTCCAAAAGAGTGATTCAGAGGGTATCACCTGAGTGGTACAGGGATATTTGGGGGGATAAAGGGAAAAGTCTGTCCCGTATCCCCTCATACCTCCTTAACTCACCAACGTGGAGCATTGGTTGGATGTGTCAGCAGCATCATCATATTTTTCTCAAATGCTTTAAATGTGACATTCTTGGGGCACCTGGGTGGCTGAGATGGTTAAATGTCTGCCTTTGGCTCAGGTCATGATCCCAGGGTCCTGGGATCGAGTCCCAAGTCAGGCTCCCTGCTCAATGGGGAGTCTGCTTCTCCCTCTCCCTCTGCCTCTCCCCCGATCATGTTCTCTCTCTCTGTATCTTTCTGTCTCAAGTGAACAAATAAAATATTAAAAAAAAATAAACGTGACATTCTCTACCTCTCAACTCATGACAAGCCCTCTGATATGGCCAAGCCTGCACATTAGAATGAATTGCCAAATTCATTTAGTCAGAATTAGTGCTTATCACATAAAATAAGAAGAAAAAAACAATTGACAAATGGTATTAATGTTCCAAATGTTGGATGCGTTAAAAAAGAAATGTAAAGAAAGGAAGCTGATACTTTTGAGGGTCTGCCATCACCAGGCCTGTGTGAGGGAGTTAGCATCCACCCTCCTTCCACAGCCCATAGTCTCCCTATTTTCAAAGATGAGCAGTGAGCAGCCCAAAGTAGCCTGCATTGAATCAAGAAATCAAGAACCCCAACCCCAGTCGGTCTGCATCTGAAGGGAGAAGGCTCAGGGAAGTGGGGGGGAATTTGTAGCCAGGGGTCAGGAGACCTGGCTTCTAATCACAAGTATGGATGCAGGCTGGCTTCTGCTCCTTCACATATAAAACAGGAATGAGAATCTACTTTACATCTCTCCCAGCGTTTGTAAAGTTGTTTTTGATCATTTTATTCATTTATGTGTGATATTTCCTTATATGCACATGAACGGAAACGTGCCCCCCCCCCCCCAGAACTACCAAGAGCTATGTATGGAGTGTAGGTCTGTTTCTTGGGTGCAGCGCTGGGCCCGCGCCCCAGATGTAACTCCC
Organism: Neomonachus schauinslandi; assembly: GCF_002201575.2. Taxonomy (NCBI): domain Eukaryota; kingdom Metazoa; phylum Chordata; class Mammalia; order Carnivora; family Phocidae; genus Neomonachus; species Neomonachus schauinslandi. The sequence continues at coordinate 104,609,420 of NC_058410.1, read as the reverse complement.
TAACTCTGTCGGTATTTGGTTTTGGTGATTCCTACCAGACGCTTAGATAATTCCCTTCTACTGCTGGGTCTTGAGCTTGTTTAAACCTCATCCGTTCCCTCTCTGCTATGAAAGGGATTTTAGCACATTTATACTATCTGTCCTCTTCTCTGTATTTGTGTACATGATACTGTTGTCTTCATAATCTCATGGTTACTTTCATAGTTTTCAATAATATACTTAAATCTTCGTTTTGCAATTCATCAACTTTTAGGGAGTACCTATTGTCTTGCCACTAGAATAGAAGTGACACAGGGGTGAGCCTGTCTCTCCTTTCGGCTCCTTGCTGCCTCCCGGGGCCCAGGACCCTCCTGACACAGGTAGGCACTTGCTTGCTCTTTGTTGCATGGAAGACTGTAAAACGAGCCAAGAGCACACCTGCGCTTCCTTTTCCTCCCCGCCTTCCCCACTTCCTTCTCTGAATGGTAATATTCACTTTACCTTTTCAAGGTTTTTAAGATTTATATTCTAGGTCTTCCAAATTGCGTCTGTAGGTTGGTTTGAAAACATAAGAAGCAACACACAGCATATAAAATACTGTGATTATGAAAATATTAGATACTGCAGAACCAAGAAGTATGACCGAATCTCCACCACTTAACAAGGGGACCTTGGGTAGAGAACGTTCCAGAAGCTAAGGCCAAATGGATTTTTTTCTTTTTTTTACACAGGCAAATGCCGTTGCAGCCAGTTGTTGTCTATGGAGAAGGGTTGGGGGCTGTAAAACTCAGAAAGGCCTTTAAATACTGACTCCTGGGTGGCTCAGTCGGTTAAACGTCTGACTCTTGATTTCGGCTCAGGTCATGATCTCAGGGTCATGAGATTGAGCCCTGCATTGGGCTGCATGCTGGGTATGGGGTCTGCTTAAGATTCTCTCTCCCTCTCCCTCTGCCCTTCCCCTCCCCTATCCAAAATAATAATAATAATAAAAGCAAATACATAGTGACTCCGTAACCCACCCCTATTCTTTGTAGCCGTGGCTCTGATTTGGGAGTCTCTCCAGGGCTTTGCTGGGAAGGGCGCCTCCTTCTCCAGGCTAGTTCTCTTCCTGTATGTGTTTTTGGGGTGTAGATTATTCCACTCAGCTTTATGCATCAATATGATCTCATCTTCCTTGTGTTCTAGGCATTTGTGAAATCATCTAGATTGCTGCTGGGATCCTTTCATGCTTGTTACAGATTTATTCTTCTGCCTTCAGTTATTGTTATTTCAATGAGATGTGGGAGGGAGTAGAGATAAAGTAGGCCCAAGCTACCATTTTGAACTTCAGCATTTATTTTGAAACTTCTGAAATTGATAAATATTTCTTCAATGAAGAACCATGAGGCTTTACGTTTCAGGTAAGGTGGGTTGTTATGAGTGGGTGTTTGACGGGGTCAGAGAACCAACCCTTGCATCCTAACAAACAGAGCCATTTTGTGTCCTTATAGATGAATGAATATTCCCATCGGGACTACCAAGTTCATATGTCCATGAGATGAGAATAGAGAAAAAATTATAGGGATGAGAGGAAGAATGACAGAAGCATTTAATAATTTTATTGTAAAGTACCAATCATTTGTATACCTGGAGACTCATTTTGCAGGCAAAAGAATCAAGACTCATCGAGCTCACGTGACGTAGCACAAAGTGTTGCATTGGTGATAAGCAGAAGGAATCCTGAAACCTAGTTCCGTCTTTTACATCTTCTGCAAAGTGGGTACAATAAAATCGGCTTGGTGGGTGTGGTGAGGATTAAGCAAAGTGCCACGTGGAGAGCACCCGGCACAGTGTGGGTTCTTTGCAACTGTGAAACCCCATTCTTTAGAGGCTGTGAGATGGTCCGGCACCGAAGAAAGAGGAAAGATCTTTCTACTAGTTCTGTGTGGTTTATTGCATCAGTTTCGTATCTTTATTCTGTCTTTCTGTCTGTTTTTGTCTCTTTATCTCCCTGTCTCTTCTCCTCTCCCACTCCAACCCTCAGAGCTAGTAAAATCTTTAAGCATACTTGGAAAGAAAATTGCATGGTATCCGCCACAGGAATGTGCTACCATTTCTCGGTGGCCGTCCGCAACTCTCTCCCAGGACCCCAGATGGAGAATCCCAGCTGGGCAGAAGAGCCTGTACCCGGTCGGCGGGGGAGGATGGGTGTTTCCCAGATGATCTTCTGCCCTCTCGGCCATTTCCCTGAAGATAAAATGATCCCCCAGTTATGGGACAAATTAGGCCCCTGGTCCAAGATGGTCACCTTCCTTCCATGGCCAAAGGCTATGACCATGTCCTACTGAACTCCTCATCACTGGACTTCTGGAAGTGTCAGCTGGAAAATTCCTGTCAAGCCCTGAGAGAAACACAGTATGGAATCATCAGGGCTTGGCAGAGGATGATTTTAAAAGTGCTTTGTTTTTTTCTACACAGTACCTTTAGAGGTACTTCATGTTGTTCATTATTGGTACCTTCATTATTGTTCTGCACTGCCTGGGGGCCCAGCAACAGTTCCCAGGTCCATGTGACCCCCAGGAAAACTGGCATGTCCCCGGCCCACCAGAGTCTGAAGAGCCCTGTCTTGTGCTCACCAGCCTCTTGTCTATAGACACTTTTTTCTAGTGGTAAAGCAGATGCCACCCCAAGTTCCCCAAACTCCCTGAGGTCAGCCTCTCCCCCAGTGAGGGATTGGAAGCACCAACCTCATTAGCTGTGTGACTCTGAGCGGGTTACCTAACCTCTCTGTACCTCCATTCCCCCAGCCCCAAAGTGGAGTTAACAGTAGAACTTATCTCAGAGGGGGTTGGAAAGGGAATTCAGTGTGTCAATTTATACATGAAAAGCCCTAGGACAGTGGTTTTGAACTTTATGTGCTCAGAACCCCCGGAGAGCTTGTTAAAACACAGATTGCAGGGAGGTCCCACCCCAGACTGTCCCTTTAGTTTGCATTTCTAACAGGTTCGCAGGTGATACCTATACTCCATAACTGAGAACCCCCAGTTTTAGAACAATGCCTGACACAGGACCAGTGCTATATGATTTATTTGTTATTCATTATTTACATAAAAGATTAAAAGAAGGAATGCCACAGTATCTTTGGAATACACCGCCTGATTAAATAGTACTTTTAGAAGATTCTGGATATCAAGGGGATTAGCGAGCCCTCCTACAGAGCTGGAAGGCCTGTAGGGGGATTAGCAGGTGGTGGGGACCAGAGACAAGCAGGGCAGCCTGGAGACATCTCAGTATCCAGAAGCCCCGCAGGCCTCCCTCTGCTGCTGAATTTATGGGTAAAAAAAGAGACAGGCGCTGGGGAACCAGATAAGGCCTGCCTTGCCTCACTCCCCAAGTATTTGGGGCTCAGCGTGGTACCAGGTGCCATGGGGAAATCAGGACACTGAAGGCTGGGCCCCTGCCTTCAATGATCACAGTTATGGAGCCAAGTCCAACACACACCAAACAATAAGAAGACATCGTAGGTGCCTAAGGTTGGACACGGTGCCATGGCAGACACTGTAGGAGGTGACCCTGGGTCGCAGTGCCGGAGAGGGTGTGCCACACTGACCCGTGTGGAAAGAGGAGGACAGGCGAAAGAGGGTATTTCGGACGTGGCCCAGGGCATAAGGCAAGGTGGGGTAGCAAGGAGCACGGTGTGGTCTGGGGAAGCGAGGAGGCAGGAGGGCTGAGGAGTAAGCCTGCTGGGTAGGAGGTTCATGAGTGAGGGCAGCCCCAGGGTCTGTGCTTCCAACAAGGGGCATTCATCTCCCCACAACTGCCGTCTCACAAAAAACAAGAGGCAAAGAGCACAGGTCACAGTTTCTTTTTGCTTCCCTTCTAAATGAGAACGCATTTTGGTAAAGCAGATCAACCTGGGCATAAAGGAACATTCCTTAATGTTCTCCGATCATGTCTTGGTGTCTTAGATCATTCCATGCTTTCCACAATTTGGCTTCCATTTAACATTCCAGCTTCATTTCCATTTCTTCCCATACAAGGTTTGGGTGGCTCCCTAAACCAGTGTCCTCCCAGGAAAACTCCTATTCATCCTTCAGGACCCAGTCAGTGCCTCCTCCCTACCCAGGCCTAAGAAGAGGAGGTCACTCTCATTGCAGCCCCTATTTCCTCGGCCTCCAGCCTGGGAGGAGAAACACAATTCCGCAGGCTCCCTTCTCCAGCCCTGGCCCCACCTGGACTATGGGAGCCTCAGCCGCCCTTCACACGCCTCCTTCTCTATCTAGTCTCCAGAAGGGGTCCTCTGTGTGCTTGTGTGTGCAGCTGTCTGTCTCCTCGTGGCATTTTGTCTGCTCCCTTCTCTGCTGAAGCTGCCCTCAGCATGCTCTGGTGTAACGTCAGCCTTCTCTGGTGTAACGTCAGCATTCTCCTGCTGCCACCTGCAGAAGGCTGTGCTCTCTTTCCCGCCACCCCCTGCGCGTGGGTCTGACTCCCAGAGCTGCGCTGCAGTATGACTCCCGACTCCCGAACAGGGACGCTGAGGGTATAAGAGTCCCAACAGGCTGTGAAGAGCTGCCACTCAGCACACCTTTCCTGCGTGCCAGGAGCGGTGCCGAACTCTTCTGTGGAATCCGCATTTTAGTCCTCACACGTACCCTGGACGTGAGCACGGACAGTGTTCCCATTCCCCAGATGGGGACCGCCACGCCAGAGGTCAGGGACATCAAGGAGCTTGCTTAAGTTTTCATGGCTGGGAAAGGGTGGCCATGAGTTTAAGCCCAGGTCAGTTTGGCTCCTGAGTCCAGAGCCTTCACCGTCCCCCCCGCCCCTCGGTATGCACACCAGCTCCCATGAGATGGAGCAATTCCTGACTCAGTGCTTGCCAGCTCCCTTGGCAGTCTATCAGCTGGAACTCTCGATTGCACCCCACAACAGTGCCCGGCTCGTAGTAGAAGCTCAACGACTATTAGATGAGCGAAGGGATAAATAACTAGAATCGTATTCTAACCGGACCCTCTCCCCCTCAACCCATGGGCCTGGGGAGGGTCTCCATACGCTCCTCAACCTTCAAAATCAGATCCCTGATACCGCTTCGATGGAGTTCCTATAACTCAGGCTGAGAAACCAATGTCTAGGAAATGGAGCTCCCATCCCAAGGGGCCCAGGGACAACAATGCCCTCCTCCCCGGTCCGGCCCCCACCTGCTCACACAGGCCTTAGCCCTCTGTGGAGCCCTGCCCAGTCCTGGGGGTATGTGCCATGTGTGCCTGCAGCAGTCACCATGTGGCATCCTCTCCTTCCCCCCTTCCCCCGTCGAGGCCCTCACGACCATGTCCTCTCTGTGCATGGCCCTCCGAGCTGCCTCAGCCTACCGCCCACACCCACCACAGGAACCCTGTCCGCCATGTTGAGGGCCAGCTGCTCAGAGGGCAGCCAGTCCTCACGGTGCTGGCGCCATGCTGTGTTCTGCTTAGACGTGAGAGGGTTGCTGCCCTACTCTGGGCCACACGTTCCATCACCTGGGGCTTGATCAGGTGATGTGCCCGTGACTTGCCAGGTCCTTTAGAAATCCTCTTGTGCAGGGCGCCTGGGTGGCTCAGTTGGTTAAGCGACTGCCTTCGGCTCAAGTCACGATCCTGGAGTCACGAGATCGAGTCCTGCATCGGGCTCCCTGCTCGGCGGGGAGTCTGCTTCTCCCTCTGACCCTCCTCCCTCTCATGCTCTCTGTCTCTCATTCTCTCTGTCTCAAATAAATAAATAAAAAATCTTAAAAAAAAAAAAAGAAATCCTCTTGTGCAGCTTCACCTGGCAGCCCCTGTCTCCACAGTGCCCAGACTTACGTTTGGGACTGGTGGTTGTGTGTGTGTGTGTGTGTGTGTGTGTGTGTGTGTGTGTGTGTGACTCCATGCTGTCCTCTGGCCCCCTCCTTGCTCCCCACCCTACACAGCAGGCTGCTCTTTACTCTTCTTCTCCCACGATGCTAATCAACCCCTGAATATAGATGTTTGCTGGTCTTGGCTCCTCACCCTCCTCCCCACTCATCAGGCAAATCCAGCCACATATGGATTCAGTTTAAGGATTATCTGGGACCCCCTCCCCCTGACCATCCCCTAGCTACAGACTTCAGGAGACCAGCTTCTCAGTCCAGACATCAGGTGAGCCAGCCTACTGGGGGAGGTAGAGGGTGGATTGAGCTTTATCAACAGGTCTGGCATTTCCAGATTTAAAGCCTGGATTTACTATGAAGCTGATGAGGGCTTAGGTTTCAGGACCTCCCTCCCTGATTTGCATGCAAGAGGCCCCAGTGCTCATATGTCTTTCTAAAATTGGCAAAAGTAAGCTATTTTAAGGCAGTCAGTTAATTACTGGTTTTTCTCCCCCCTTCTTACCTCCAGCACCTCCCTTCCTGTTAGGTGACATTGGAGGGGCCATGGGCATCTTGGGGGATCTGGATAAAGGGCAATTAGGCTGGGCATATATGAGTTCAGTTTCCTTGGGGTAGATTAACGTGGTTTGTCGCCATCTCCATGCATGGTTAGGTTACTGCAAACCCTCCTGATGTAGGAATGTCAGGGGTACTCCTACCGCCCAAGGGGTAGACTTGCTCCACATGGTGGCACAAAGATGTAGGCGCAGCGTCATCTCTCATCGTGACTGTGTCCTAAGTCACTGGCACTGGTCATATGAGAGATCAGAGGAGAAGCAAGGTCTCCATGTGTGGAGCCAGAAGCTATGCTGTGGAAAGTTCTTCTCCATGCTATGTATCCAAAACTGTTAAGTGGAAGATTTAGGCATCTCACCAAGGCCTAATCAAAACTCTTACCCCAAAATACCAAAAACCAAAAAGCAAATTTTGGTCAATTGTGCTGGCATAAAGACTGAATTGCCTTTCCTCCCCACATATAGAAAATAATACTTAATCATCATCATCTCTAGAAGGGATGCATCAAAAAAGAAATACAAACAAAAAGATGGGAAAAAACCCAGTAGTTTGGGGGCGTGTCCGAAACTTAATTGATAAGAACGCTATGGGCATCTTTTTGGATTTTGTAATATTTTGGTATTTGAAGGCTTTTTAAAACTTCTGTAATATCTTGTGGTGTCTTTTCTCCTTGTAAATAAAAATTCACATTTTTAACACATAATTGCAACAGAATCCACTATTTTTTTTTTAAAGATTTTATTTATTTATTTGACAGAGAGATAGACAGAAGAGCACAAGCAGAGGGAATGGCAGAGGGAGAGGGAGAAGCAGGCTTCCCACTGAGCAGGGAGCCCGATGCGGGACTCGATCCCAGGACACTGGGATCATGACCCGAGCCGAAGGCAGATGCTCAACCATCTGAGCCACCCAGGCGCCCCCAGAATTCACTATTTGTAACATACGTTTTTTTCCCTTAAATTTAATTGTAATTAGGTTCAGGCTAGTTCTAATTGTATTAGCCTGTATTGGCTTCAGGCCCCATATAATCTGCATCTGCCCTGGACATGGAGTTAGAGTGTTTGGACCTCTGCCCCCTTCTCTTTTTTTTTTTTTTTTTTTTTTTTTTTAAGAAAGACAGAGAGCATGAGAGGGAGGAGGGTCAGAGGGAGAAGCAGACTCCCTGCTGAGCAAGGAGCCCGATGCGGGACTCGATCCCGGGACTCCAGGATCATGACCCGAGCCGAAGGCAGTCGCTCAACCAACTGAGCCACCCAGGCGCCCCCTCTGCCCCCTTCTTGTCTGAATGTCTGGAGTGCTGGGGTGAGGTGGGGAGAGAAGCCTTTGCCCCTGTCAGATTCAGCCATGGCAGACATTAGACGGTGTCTTTCTAGGTGTCTGGGTGTCTTTCCAGCCTTTTTCTCTTCAGATCTTCTTACTCTTCACCCGTTCTCTTAGCTATGATGCCTCAGGACTTGCTGCCCAGCCCAGCCTCAGTCAAGACTCCAAAACCAGTTTCTACTTGTTTTCTGCTCTGTAGTCTCCCCCACCCTGCACCCAGCCAGGCTCTTGCAGGGCCCATCCACAGGGTGATGTGACATCTTTCCTTCCTTTTCTGTCCAGTCTCTCCAAGAGAGTCTCAAGATGTGCTCAGGGTAGAAAGGCTCTGTTACTAAAAAAAAAAATCCCGTTCAACATCCTCCTTGCCCTCAGTTCTGGAAAGAGAGGCCCAGAAACATTACCCGTTGCCTGAGTCTATAAGACTCAGGTTTGTGAGGGGTGAGGGAAAGGTGTCTCCACTACTTTTTGAGTTGGTGATATTTGTATTTGAGGTCTCAACACAGACATAGAAAGGCATGAGGACATGCCCATGTCCTTCTACCCCATCAATGTAACAGCTTTTCTTTCAACTTCACTCCCACTAGGTGGAAAGAGCATCTTATTTGTAGGTAGAAGACGTGATAATGACTCGGCTACTAATTCCTTGAGTGTCCTGAAGCAGCTCACTTCTCTCTTGGCCTTCATTTCCTCATTTTGTAGAATGAGGTGACTAGGTTGCCTCATTGCCACAGTCCCCCAAGCTATAAATTATCATGTGCTATGAATCATTGTGCTTGCACATTTCTAATTAAACAAAACTTAACTTCTCATCTTTGCAGAACTAGATCTTATGTTACCTCAGCTCAACATTGAAAAGAAATCTCAAGAAAATAGATCTGTGTTAAGGAAAGGGGATGGGGAAAAAAAAAAAAAAACAACCAAGTTTCAGTACAATCTTTTATACCAACTACAGATATAATGTTCTAGGGTCATCACAGTCAATAATCTAAAAGCTCAATTATGTTTATTAGATGTTAGTAACTAAGGTAGGCAATCAGTAGACGTATTTTAGAAAGATTAGCACCTTTAAGGTAGACTTTTGCTGTTGTTATTTTTGTTGTTATTTTAACTGGGGGGGAGAAAAGCTGGTTCTCAGGTTTCTCTGTCCTCTCAACGGTTGTGGTTAGTCTGCGTCTTGTCACCTCCAAGTGTGCATGGACCCTCTATCCTCTGCCATGGTTAGCAAAAGCCCTACCCTTCACTTTCTCAGTTAGAAAACTAAATGCCTGAAGGAAGGGAGGAAATCCAGAATATTGGAAATACCAAGGACTCCTTTGACGGGACTGAGGACACAGGCTGGGGTGAGAGACCAATACGGCTTCAAACACTGGCTCCGCCACTTAGAGGCTCCAGGAACTTCCGGAAAAAATGAGAACACCGGGGACAGTTTGGAATGGTAGAAAGACAGAAACGCTCAGGGGGTATTCCAGGTCCATTCAGGGAAGAGGGACATTTTGGCAGGGTTGAAAATTTCTTCAAGGCCATTGGCCTGCATTTGTTGGTCAATGCTCTGTGACTAGCCTCCTTCAGGTTCTTTAGATGGTTTCCCCAGTGTCTGGGGAAGAGCATTCCAGACAGGGAAGGGAGGCAAAGGAGCGTGCCAGCTCCAGAAGAGGGTCAGCCTCATTGTTACTTTATAGGTTAGCCTCTGGTCTGTACATCAGTCCCCTCTGTGTTTGGTTATCGAACACCTGCTTAAAAGAAATTGATCTTTCATTTCTGGGTATGTACCGGCCAAATCTAAATGCTGGACCACCTAGCTGAGGACCAGTGTGTGTGCTGCAGAAACTTCATCAAGCTACTGATTCCCTGGTTGTTGGCCAGCCTGCCCTGATGACACACCCTCCCTCTCACCAAGCTTCTTCTTGACTGTAACAGATCTCAGGACATTTTGCAAATAGATGAGAGCCATCACTGTGCTTTGGAATATACGACTTGGTCAATACAAAGAATTTCCCTTTTTTCTTTCTTTTTTTTTTTTCTTTCTTTCTTACTTTCTTTCTTTTTTTTTTTTTTTTACCGAATTTGGTAGTCTGGCTTATCGTTCCCTCCTGCCCTCTAGCAGTTGCAACATAAGCTAGTGGTTTGTTGTGGAGCACAGGATCTTTGGGGTTGATGATTTGTCGCTTGGGTCTATGTGGCAAAAGAGGTGGATTCCAAGAAACACATGTTTAAGAAATTCAGGAAGGAGCAAGGAAGTGGATATGATCATTGGCTAATTGGTTTGTTAGGCCCAAAATGCCTTTTGGTGCTCACCACAGCACTGGGGCCAACTCCTCAGCAGCGCTGACCTCCCTTGAGGTCGCTGTGTGAATGACTATGATAAATGGCTGGTTTTGGAAGGTTAGGGATTTTTCTCTCTTTGCTTGTTCTTTTTTTCTCCCCCCCACCTTTGGTTGTTTGGGATCTTATTGAAAATCACAAACCAGAAAGAAAACAGCTGCCAAGATCAGTGGTGAACGTTTCAAGAGTCAGGTTACTGTGGCCTGTGGCTCTCAGCTCCACTTGAAGAAAATTCAGGTTGCTCTGGTGATCTCCCAGTACATTTTCCCTAAAATACCCATTTACCCTTGGTTTACCGAGGAGCAGGAGGTGGAAATGGGCAGAAGGGTCAGTCTAAATAATGTGGCAAGATAAATATATAGCCCCTCTCCGCACCTGCCCAACCCGATAATTGTGTCTATATGGGACTAACACTGAGTCAGATGCCTTGGAACAAAAGCAAATCCTAGAGGCTAAGGACATGATTTGGGGGGGAATTGAACAATTTTGTAGGCCAACTCCCAGTGTACCTTAAACAAGTGATTCTGTGGCCGCTTGAGGTTAAGGCACTGGGTCAGCAATAGGATCATGTATGGACGAGCAGGAGGACCTTGCAGGGAGGGGAGCTGCTTTCAGAGAGTAAAGATCAGGGTAGTAAAAAAAAAAAAAAGCCTGAACCGAGAGTAAAGAGCCATGCTTTCTAAGTCTTGTTCTCCTTCTTGCTAAACTGAGGGACCTCAGCAAATCAGTTTGCCTGTCTGGGTCCTCCTTGCCCATGATCAGATGATTGCATGCATTTTTTGATGACAAGCTTTCCTTCTATGTTTTCCCAGACTCAACTCAAATATTCTTGTCCCCACGGAGGCTTTCATCGTTACCTTGGGGCGAATCACAGAAAGCCAATTTCACACTGCGATCAAACATGTGACGTTTTCCAACGTGGTGTATTCTATCTATAGCAGCAATAGGATTATATTCTATTAAGTGGCGGCTCAAGTGCACCCAAGAGGGAAAAAGCTGGAATTGTGGAATGTTTAAAAAAATAATTTCTCTTATAAACAGTGTCACAAATCGTGGCTAAAAATATATTGTGCAGAGAGGGGACTTGGGACAGCTTTGGAGATTAACTTAGAAACATTTGTATTTAGCATCTTTTTTTTCAGTGCAAAAGGTTTTTTGATGCACTTCAAACAATGTCTTCCTAAGAACACTGCAATTCCTTAATTGTCATTTACGCCACTAAATAGCTTAGCTTTTCCTGTGTACCCTCGGGGTGCATAAATTCTAAATTAGCGAGGTCTAAATTAATGAGATGTTATATGTTTACTTTTGGAAACTGTTGGACCATTTGATAACTATTGAATCACCCTAAGCTGGAGAAATAAATCTGATATGATCCATGAGACAGAATCTGAAGCAGATATTCCTTTATCTAAAAACTCTAGGATATAAAGAGTTAAATTTAAACCAAAATGAGATTTCCTGAGGTCTCGAATGCTAATATGTACCGCATTAGCCTTGAGATGGGTAGGGTCCTTCATAACAAAATAGAACACTTGCCAAATCTGGTACCTTAAACAGTAATGTAGACTCCAGCTTTCTGATTACATTCTTGGGATATTAAAATTCGGTTTGACCTAGATTCAAAGTGACTAGATACTTTTTTTTTCTTCCCTGTAAATTTCAGGAAACTTCCATATGAAGGCAGAGGAACTGTATCTAAATCTCTCTTTTAAAGACACTCATAAAAATGCACTCAGCACTAAAAGTTTCCACCCAAGGAAATGAACAAAACAAGTTGGATTCAAAGGCAACAACAGCAAAAAAGAAAAGAAGAAAAGAAAATTCCACAATTAGACTTCAACATGGAAATATGTTCTAAATAATTTAAGTAATTGTGGTCAAATAAAGAACAGAAAGGGCAAAGTGGCTCCGTGTTTGCAAGAGCAAGTTTTCGGTTTCTTTTGCCTATGCTCATCAGCATCATAAACTGTTAGGGCTGGAAGAGCCATGAGTGACCCTCTGTTCCAGGCCCCCTTAACAGAAGAGGAGGCCCAGCGAGGCAATGGAGTTGGTCAGTGTCAGGGAGCCAAGTAGTGGTGGACCGGGGACTCGAACTCTGCTCTCTCCCAGCTCCCACATCACACAGCAGTGCGTCACTAATAGGCACTTACCAGGCCTTTGTGGGATTGAATGGATTTTACCCTTTGAGTCCTTACTGGCCACCAAATCAATCAAAAGTCATCCATTTCTTCTCAAAGCTGTCTTTTCTCCAGACACCTCTTCCCAGTCTGATTTCCTGGATTCCAGGAAAGAATAGGGAGAAGGGAGTTGGGTTGGGCAGAGGCTTTTCTCCACATTCAAGTCTGGGCTGGAGGAAAAGGGGCAAAATAAAGCGAAAAGGGTCACTCAAATGGAGTTATTATTAAACGCTGAGTTTCTAAAACAAATTCTTCTGTGTTTTAACAGGATTGGTAGCTCAGTCTGCATTCTCTGTTTTTGAGGGAGTTAAGAGTCGTCCTCTGTGGAACAGAGTGGGTGCTCGCTAACCACTGAATGAATAAGTAAATACGTGAGGGAAATGGTGCTATGTGTTTTCTGTCCAGTATCTTGCTGAAGTTACTCTAGCTCTCTGGAAGCAGCCATCATCCCTCTTTCCTGAGGCTCAGAAGACATAATGGCCGGACCATGGTGTTAAACAACTTCTTTGTATACTTCATGCTTTCCCCCCCTGCTTCCTCGTTTAAGAATCCCAGTCTTCCCATCAACTTCTTGGTTCCCTTTATGAATTATTTTATTTGGGGGGAAAAAAGGAAAAAGATAGGCCTCTAATGCACGGCTGAAACCACAGATGAATAGGAAAAATCAAAATGGCTTTGGGTTAGCAGCTGCCAAATGTCATTGAACAAAAGAAGCGGCATGCCCATTTGGAAGGAGAGGAGGGTGAAAATGGGGGACAGCCCTAATGCTTTGTGATTTGTAACTGCTCTGCTTAATCCTGTTTCCAATTTAACAGTACACTCTAGGTCAACAGAGTCCTACATTCAAAGAGACTTTGTGGTGTCTCTATAATGATACTCGTATTGAGTTTCTGAGTTCCCCTTTCTGAAGAACCCAACATAACTCCATTGGCATGGTCTTCCAATGAGAGGAGAATAGCGACTCTGTTCATCCCCATATGTCTTGTGTCTGCCTCGGAGAATGACATCACCTCTCCTTGAGTCTACTTCAACTAACGGAGAAGGTCAGGAACAATGACTGGCATTGCCCTTTCCTGGATCCCACTCCATCTCCGAAATGAGCTTTTTATAAGGTAAATGATTCACTTACCAGGTAAAGTAAACTGCAACATTATCAAGTTAAAATGGAGTGAGTTTAGATTCAGAGTGATGCTGAGCAAAGAGCCGGGCTGGACCTATCAGACCCTTGTAGGACATGGGTGTGCTTAGATGAGTGTGGCTCTGATTAGCTTAGATGGGGAAGGGCTTGCAGTGTGGCCAGTTTGCTCCACTGAAGCCTAAACTGTTCAGCCCTGGTGAGCAGAAAGGCTGAGACAGGGAGATAGGAAGCTATCTCACTCCAGCACAACTCCACTTTTTGAAACTCTGGAAATCATAGACTCTGATCAAGAGCTGGGCCCCTCCAGGTGAATCCTGTCTTTCTAAACATAAGGAAACTGAGACTCAGGGAAGCTTGGAGGCTTGGCCAAAGTCCCAGAACAATTAGCATCTGAGCCACGTCTTAGCCCCAAGTTTCCTTGATATCATGAGTCTGGGGTGAAGGTTTCTACCTTCTGGCACTCCAAGCAAAAATCATCCATGAGAGTAGGAAATTTACCAAAGTCTTATTCACCAAAATATTGGGCACATAGAAGATGCTCAAGAAATATTCGAAGAATAAAAGAAAGATATCCAGATCTGAATATTGAGCAGACTTCAGATTATATCCAAAACCAACACTCCAGATTATATCCAGCTTGAGCCCTGAGCTGGTTCCCTGGATGTAGGCTGGAAATTCTACCCTGGGCCTGGGCCATGCATACACCAAAGAGAATCTAGAATCAAAATTGTTGTGTTGATCACATATAAAGGTTGACCACTTTTCTCTAGCTCATAGAATTATAAAGATTAAATGAGTCCATAGCAAGAAACTAGCGGAGAGTTTGTGCTCAATAGTTGTTCATGGCGGTGATGACAATCATACTGATGAGGACAATGAACTTTGTGCCATATCAGATACAGGTCCTCAACTTGAAGTCCGTTCTATGCTTTAGGAACCTGTCTGACTCAAACATAGCCACCTTTTTCATAAGTAGAACTAGCACAGATATATTCTTAAAAAATTACATAAGAAAAAAACAAAACATGTTGGCCCTCCACTCTGGGCTTCCTTATAATTTGTGGTGAGTGTAGGTGAACAAGAAGTGAGAAGGCAGAGAATATTCTGAAGGATTTCCAAATGTGATGATGTTAGTGCGGTTCTTCCCAGAGCCTTTCATTTCACACAGCAGGACAGAGTAAACTTCCTAAAGTCGTGCAAACCTTTCATGGCTCTCCACCATCTGTCCAGAAGAACACAAAGCAGACAAATTCATTAGCTTGGTGTTCACAGGCATCTTCAGTCTTACGTTGACCAGTCGCCATGATCTGCATGGAATGCATGCTGTAGCCTGGACCCCCTTGCCATTGCCTGAGCTCATCTTGCAACTCCCACCTTCACTTTGGCCTTTACTCCAAAAATCCTTCCAATTCTTCAATTTCCAGCTTGTCTCTAAAACCAGCAGTAAGATCTCTCCCTTTTGGACTTTGAGTGGTGTTTTGTTTTGTTTTGTTTTGTTTTTTGTACGCTTGACAAGACCCTTACGTACTGCTGGCTTGTTTTGTGATCTTTGAAGTTATTGCTCGCACCAAATTATAAACTCTGAGGTTAGGGACCATTTCTTATTCATTTTTATTCACTTTAGTGTTTTCATATTTCATATTTCAATTTTCATATTTCATATTTCAAGGGTTCATATTTTCCTGTGGAAGGAATGATGGAATGAATGGTGGATTGGACAAGAAGCCCCAGACTTCTCACAGACTGAGGAGATTCCCGGCATAGGGTCTTAACAGCAAGGGATCCAGCTGCAGTCCCCCTCCTCCCCACTTGATTTTGGCGGGACAAGATGGTCACTCTGCCAGGGGAGCACTAAAAGTGTGGAAGGATTTGTGACCCCAGGTACAGCTCCAGTGAGAGAAGGAAGTGATGTGCAATATTTCACACCATGCGTCTGCTCAGTCCAGTGTTCCTAGATGGTCTGCTCCAGCCCCCAAGGGCTCTCAAAGTGCTTTCCTCAGCTGGAGTCTTGAGCTCACTGGCTTTAAAGATTGCAAAGCCCAGGGCTCTCCCAGCAAGGTGCTCTTTCTATTCACTGCCAAATGACTGACCAGCCATTGCACCAGCTCTGGGTGTGCAAGAGATTACATATGGGTCTCATGTGAGAAGAATTTGCAAAAGCTGTGAAATTTTAACCTCAACCTGGCTACGTGATGAGGACTGGGGAATGGCATGCACATGGAGGCAGGATTGTACAGACATGTTTAGGCTCAGGGAGTAGCCTAGAGCTACTTCTCCAGAGCTTCACACTGGAGAATAGTGAAATGCAAGAGTGAGGTCACATTAGAGATAACTCAGAAGCCAGGTCTGAGGCTCTGAATCCCAAGGAAGGGAAGACGGAGCATGACGGCAGGAGGGTCTAGACTAGGGAAGGCAAAGAGGCTTCAACTCCTGTCCCAGCACTTTCACCTCCCTATGTGATGGTTTATTTACAAAGTGGGGAGTGGTACTTTCCTTATAAAATCATCATGAAGGTTAAATTATACAGTGTATGTAAAATTACTTTTTGTGAAATGAATAGTAAACAAGTTTGGCCAATGATTGGTCCTATTTTCCAAATGGGTAAGAAGATGGGTTTTACTCAATGCAGAGCCATCAACTTGATGGGGTTCTTAGGTGATATTCTAGATCAGCTTTTTAGAACTTGGTTTGTGAGCATGCGATAAAGAATCTCCAGGAGCCCGGAGCGGTTCCCTGAGAACCTGTGCTTCTTGGGAGCACACCATCATTCCCTTTGTTGTGACAGTTGCCTGACTCACCCAGAAAATGCAACAGAAGTAGCATGGCTGGATTTCAGCAAGGCAAGTTGCAAGATTCTTCCTCATAACAGGCTGACGATGAAGGCTTACACAGAAGAGTGTAAGCAGAACAATGCAGTTGGCTGGTTTTAGAACATGGTGGACTCAATCAAAGTGATGTCAATCTTCAGATGGTTTCTAGGTGGCACGATCTAGTTCAACATAAGAAAAGAACTTAGAAGAATATGTAGAAGGTTCACTTACTGAACATGCAACGGTGAAGGGCCTGGAAGCAAAATAAATGTTAAGTAATAGGACCAAGGTTTTAAAAACTCTATTATTTAGAGATTGCTACAGCATTTAGGTTTTGACAATAAACACTGTTTATTTCATGATGAGTTTTCAGAACACTCTTATCCATGCATCCAAATCACTAGCACACTCTCCTCTCTCTCTCTCTCTCTCTCTCTCCCTCTCTCTCGGCTTCCTAAGTTTCTATGAATATTCGTTCCTCTGGCACTGAACCAGCACCATAGGAATGGAACAAAGACGGAGCCCTCCTTCTCAAAGCCCGAGCTGTAAAATTAGCAAAGGAATAAAAAACAGCTGGCGAAACATGATAGCTGTTATTCCGAGCCCATGAACCTGAAAAGATAGTTTATTTTCGAAGACAAACAAAATCTGCCTTCTGTTTGATCTGGGGCAGCATCCGCCGTCAGAAGCAGTCCGTTCACATTTAGTGACTCAGGAGGTTTGGGACAAGCAGTACAGGAGCAGTAAACAAAGCACAGAAAGGATCGGTTTCCAGCTTAATTTGACAGTAAACAGTACTAATTTGACTCTGCAGCTGTTTATCGATACCCAGGGAAAAAAAAAAAGTTGCAGTTCAATAGAGAGAACAGTAGCCAGTGTGTTGAGGCAGAATTGTTCATGAGATGGCAGGAGCCAGGCTGTCTTGAGTCTCCTGATGTTAGAAGAACACAATGTAAATTGCCACACGATGTGGTTTGCGTCTGGCAGTGCGGCCGGCAGTTGAGCCCTATCGTTTTTAGCCTTCATAGAGGGCTCTCTGTAGTGGCTTCATCTTGACTTTCCAAAGGATTCTCTGTCAATCATGAAATATATTACAGAAAACGGGTCCAGCCCAAGGCAAAATTCTTTATTTGCTCACTCACTCATTTTATAGTTGTTTATTAAGGGCTTGCTATGTGCCAATGCTGAGCTGAATGTGGGAGATAAAAAGATGAATATCATTCATGCCTGCTTGACCTTTACTTTCTAGCTATGGAGAAATCTGCAAACAAATAATTATGAAGCGAAAAGGTAGGCACAACATACCTTGGCTAATCAAAGAATCTGGTTAGGTGAGTTCCCGTGTGTATCATCCATAACTTGGTCATACAGAACTTGGCTATAGTATTATAGATTGGACTTGAAAGCTATCACCTACATAGCTCATTCATTCATTCATTCATTCATTCTCATTCATTATATTTTGGGTGATTCTGACAAGCATTAATATGCCAGGCACCTTAGTGAGTACTTTTCATGCATTATCTTAATCAGTCCTCACAACCACATTCTAAGATAGGCATGATGGTCATCATCCTTTAGGTCAAGAAAGAAGCTATGGTGTAGAGGTTGAATCGCTTGCCTGGGGCTATATAACTACTCCAGGCACAGGATCCCAGTTTGGTGGACTCCAAATTTCATGCTCTTTATAATAATGCTTCCTTTTAAGGTGCTTCGAGTTTGTGAATCTCAGTGGCTCATCATGGACATCGATGATCATTGCCATATATTTTTGAAAAAGCATAGGTATTCCAATGAATATAACATTTGCTCTAATAATTTATTACAATTTATATCTCAAACCTGTTCATATAATCTTAAGCTGCCACCTTAAGATGATGCTCAGAGTCTTCTGCTTAGAATAAACAGGATATTACGCTTCAGTTCTTTAAAACATATTTGTTGAGCACTTACTAGTTACCAGGAATCAATGCGGGCTTTGTCATTACCGAGAGCTATAAATCCCATCAAGACATTGTCTCTGACATTATCCTGATTCTTTACCAGGAACGGTTGCTTGCCTGCCCAATACAAAATTTAAAACAAATACAATTCCACAGCATTTTAGACAATTTTGAAGACATTTGCCATTTGTCATCAAACGAGAGAGAATAGTCAGAATGAACAGCTATTTTAGAAGAAAAAAGAATCCTGTCACATGTTCAGTTTAGTAAGAATACGCAATTTTACTACTTATATTTTAATTTATCTTCCTTTCAGATGCAATTAAATCTCTGTCATTAGGTCATATCTGGCCTGGCCAAATAAAGCATTCTATTTAGAAAATAAATGGAACACTGGTGCTGCCAGCATCTCTGAATTTCGCTTAAAATAAAATAGAAGCGTGGACTTGTGACTTGCAGACTATTTCCCACAGTTGCTTTGCCTGTGTTCTGACGTGCAGTGGATGTAAGCTTTGGAAATGTGGATGACAAAGGGAAGTCCACAAGGATTTGGTGAAGGGGCACGATTTGCTCCATTATTACATGTTATTTTCTTTAGGACGCTTATCATTTGTTGAACAGGAGAAACATGGGTGAGGCACGGTTCTGAGCATCATTCAAGGGGAATGAAGTGTGAAGCTCAGCTAGACTCAGTTTTGCACTGAGATTCTATTTCTTGTCACTGACCTAGGCCTTGTCATCCGAGCGCGACAACCCACTGGGGCTTTTCTAGGAACTTTGTTATTATTCTCCTACTTACGCAGAGAATTTGGAGCTTTCACTACAAGTAATGGTTCCATAGATGCATAAAACTGTACTTTACGGCGCTCCACCACCTGGGGAATATTAGGTGCCCTCAGGGGCAAGCGGCGCAGTACCCCGATCCTACTGCCCTAAGCAAATAATACGTTTGTTATTTCACATGCAATTTCAGAGACAGAGCATCTTCGGATTGGTTAATTAAGAGGCTCAGTGACATTATCAAAGACCCAGATGCTTCTATCCCATTCCTCTGCCATCCTCAGAGAGCTGGTCTCACACTCAGTCGTGTCCCGTTGTGGTAGCAAGACACCAGCAGCAGGATCATCATATCCAGATGTGGCCACATTCGGGGGGAAGGAGGTACCACTTCTTCCTTATGTCTCTTTTTAAAATCAAGGAATCCTTTTCCCCCACACTCCCAGAGGACCTTGCCTCACTTCTCTTTGGTCAGAATTGCTTTACAAGCCCTGACTTCCATCAGTCACCATGGGAATGGAGCCACCTGACGAGCTTAGGCCAATCAGAGCACCTGCCCTCAACTGCACTGCGGACTGGAAGAGGTAGACACCCGAACGAAGTTGAGGCTGTGTTATCCAGAAGTTGGGTGAGTGACTGTTTCAGCAGGCAGCCCACCATGTCCACACAAGTGGTCAGGCCCGGCCTGTCTAGCCTTCAAACAACCTTGTGTGGAAAGCAAGTCAGGTCTTACAACCTCCTCCAAACAGAAGACAAAACCAAGCATTTTCGTTTTTGCTCAAGGCCACCTGGAATTAAATGGCAGAGTGAAGATGCCAACCACAGTCTTCAGTCTTGAGCCCATTGTGTTTGGCATTACTTCTGTCCTTGGTCTTGGCATAATCGGTGACTTTCCATCCCTCTGGTGCCTCCTCTGTCTGACTTCAGCTGAGATCTGTCTTCTTACAATGATCGAAGTGTAGCCAATACTCACAGAACGCTTACTATGCCAGGCGCTATGCTCTACCATTTCGTCCCGCAAAACCCCAAATTGCATACGGAGTGTGAGAAGTTAGGGTTCAATCTCAAACAATTGATTTTAGCATCATGTTCTTAACCATTACACTCCTCCTGTCTGTTGTCAGGGCTACCGTGGGCTGGCCTGAGGTTAATTCAACATTACACAAACCAGTGGGGGCTTTTGGATGGAAATTGATTTAGAAGAGCAGACTATGTGCCCTTGGAGTCCACTCTCAGGTGGGATGGTAGAAGAGCCCTAGTATCTAATCCAGTTACTCCTAGTTATAGGCTATTAGATCCTGGGGAAAAAAAAAAAAAAAATCCCGACTGAGCCTCAGTTTTCTTATCTGTACAATGGAGATTAAAATAATTCCTACTTCACAGCTTTGTTGTTGCCAAGATTAAGGAAGAATCTACACAGAAATGCTCTGTAAGTTGCAGAACATTCTAACGATTATTAGTTAATAATCATTATTGACATCACCCGCTTTCAGAGATGAGGGTGTTCCATGCACATAACTCGATTTCTCTGCCCTCTGAGATAGTCAGGGAGTCAAGAAATGAGAAGCTATGAAGTGATATCGACAGTCTTGCAGATGGCTGGGGACCGTCATCAGCTTCCTCCTGCCTGGGGCTCCTAGTCTCTGTAGGAGCTTCACTCTGTACCGCTCCGCCCCTCCTCCCAGGCCGCCTTCCTCACCTCTCGGGCTGGCCTCCCCTCTTGCCCTCAAAGCTGCTTAATGCTCTCTGTGTCTTGTGATTTTTTTCTCTACGTGGCAGAGAAGGGTAAGGTGGTAAATGACGCTAACATAAGCAGTGAATGCACATCAATCCTAATACAGACAAACGTTAGTACAGGGCATAGCCCTGTGTAGGCTGAGCGTTTGCTCCTTGGAACTGACTTTATATGGGCTGCAGGAGACACGGGCCAGAGAGGACAGAGCCAGCCTCCCAGGGGCAGCACGAGATGGGCCCAAGGGATATTACAGGTTGGAAGAGATCCCGGTGACCACCTAAACCCTCCCTGTTCCAGGTGTTAGTGGATGTGACCCAGAAGGAGAGTCCATACTCAGATATGTTTCCCAAGCAGAGTTAAACACAGTTAAATAGGCTTCTTGATCTGTGGTTGAATTTTGGTCTTTGATAGGCTAATATATGTCATAGCTACCTAAGAAGGGGTTTCCCAGAATGATCTGGCCTTAAGATATCTTTTCACAGAGAATTGGATTAAACCAGTTTTCCATAGGACACTAATTAATCCCATATTATTTTATATTTGGGGAAACTGAGGTTCACAGAAGTTAAATGACTTGCTCCAGGTTTCAAGCTGGCAGGAGGAAAGGGGAGGCTCCGAGCTCACCAAGCTCTCTATAAGGTAGTTCTCAATCTTGAGGTACATCAGCATTGCCTGGAGGGCTCGTTGGGTCCCACTCCTTGAGTTTCTGCATCAGTCGGTCTAGGGAGGGGCCCAAGAATTTGCATTTCTCATGCGCTCCCAGGTGAGGCTCATGCGGCTGCCCCAGGGCTCACACTTTGAGAACCCCTGCCTTGCATCACTTGGCTCTCCTGTTAGGTGCTCTGGCAGAAAGCAGATGTGTCAGGTTTCTAATCTAAGGAGAGGGGTGACTTCCTAGACACGGAAGCAGCTTTAGCCCTAGATAGAATAAGCAGTTGCCCCCATGACGTGACTCACGGGGTGCTGGGAGACTAGCTCGTCCTTCCATGAAGGCTCCCACCCTCACTGAAATTCTTCCCTCCCCTTTGCCCGCCTACCTGGAACCCTACCAATTAGAGATTCATCACATTTCTTGTTTGTTTGTCTTTGTCTTAGGTTGGTCTTTTACAATATAAATGCTCCTGGAAGGGTCGAGAAAGATTGTCAGTCACTTACACGTGAGTAAGATTTAGTCAAATCAGATCCCCCTTTGTACTCAGCTGAGAATACTCTCATGGGAGAAGGGGAGTTTTGACAGGGTTGGAGAAACTTCAGGGGGAGCCCCTATTTTGGGAGGTTGGAGGGGAACTTTAAAATGGGTTGCACGATGCCCGGTGAGTGAGTGTACCCAGGAGCTGACATGCCACTTTAGGTTACTGCTCCTTCTTGCTGTGTCGCATTATCCTAAATCTCACTAGCTACTGAACCAGGGTGGGGCGGAGGAGGGGAAAGAGAATGCAGATTCTCCTTTTGGATCACAAAGGCTTGTCCTCATTCAAATATGGGAATCTAAGGCGGTGGCATAGACCCGAATGACTCCCAGGGCCCCTGTTGACTCAGAGGGCTCCCTCTGGTGACAAAACGCCAGATCTGGTAAAGGAGTCTGCGCGCTGCTGTGCCCTGCTGTGCCCTGTGTTCGTGGGAACATCTGCTGGCTTCTTTGCCGAGTTCGATTTACCAAAGAGCTTTGGTTTATTCTCTTGCACTGTAACAGAGACCCTGCAGCCTGTCTCCAGCTTCCTCATTGCGTCTCCCCCTGGATTGTTCTCTCTTCTTCCTCTGGCCAGCTTCTCCGTCTCCATCTCTCTTTCCGTGGAAGGAGATGTGAAGAAACCTTTCTGGAGAGATTTAAATGGCCAGCACCTGGACTACAGCTTTGCCCATTTTCAGGGGACACCATTTGCAGAGAATTCCACCAAAATGTCACCTCTTAAAGTCACGACTCTTGGGTGACTCTGGCTGGTGCCTTCCATAGTCCCTGCTCCTGACTAGTAAGGAAGAATCAGGGTGGGGAAGAGTAGAGCCCCGTTCAGCTGGCCCAATACTGGGGAAAATTATAATTCCCTTCCAACTTCTCCTCTGCCACTCCAGCAAACAGGCAGCGGCTCGTAGGGTCAACCCTAAGTAGCAGATGGATGGGGATTTCAGACCCCAGAACGCTGGTTGGGGTAATCGTCTAGGTCAGAGATTTGTGGCAGCCCGTCTTTTTCAGAGTACCTGTCTCACACTATGTCTCGGACAGAGATCTCTGGAGGCCAACTGACCTGCTACCCTAGTCACTGAGCCTTCTGGATCCCCTCAAGGACCGTCTCAAAGCCATCTTTTCCCTGAATTCCTGATTTTTGTTCCCGAGTCTCAGGGCTATGCACAGTAAGGACCAACAGCCATGGAGAAGTGTGGAAATCGTTTTCTACAAGTCCCCCAGAGGAATGCAGAATTTCGGATCAAAGTTAGAATGGACCCGTCAGGCAGTATTTATCCCGCCCCTTTCTGAGTTCTGATGACTGACATTGTTCTGTTTTTATTACTGGCCCTTGGAAGCAATTGTTTTAGAAAAATATTGTCTAGACCTGAAATTGAGTGAATATGACATGAATTACAGAGGCTTTCCTCTGAGTGTCTCTTTGCCAGCTGTGTTCTCTGCGCGGGAGCGGCTGGGGGCCCGCAGGGGATGCGGATGGTGAAGGGCAGGAACCACCAGCATAGAAGGCCTGCTGGAGGCCAGGTTCTGGACTTTGCCTTTAACCCAAGGTCCTTCATTTCGCCCTCTCAACAACCCAGTGAAGTTGGTACCATTTATCCTATTTGACAGATATAGAAACTGAGGCACGGGAAAGTCAAATATTATGTTCAGGGACACACCAGGCAAAAAAGGTGCTGTCAGGAATCATATCCAGGTCACCTGAGCTCTGAAATGTATGCTCTTTCCATCCCATCCTGCTCATTGTAGCTAGGTAGCTTGGAAGGTAGCATGTTCCATGCAGTAAGAGTCACTTAAAATAATAATCCCTTTGTATGGAACTCGACTGGGGCTAGAACTCACGACTGTGAGATCAAGACCTGAGCCAAGACCAAGAGTTGGACACTTAACCAATTGAGCCACCCAGGCACCCTGCCTTTGTGTGGATTTTTAAGGGAGGGGTCTTCAACTGCAAATCTTACTCCGTTAGTAGGCTATGGCATCGATGTAGTGGGTTATGATGGCCAGCATTAAAAAAGAAAAGAAAATTTGTTTTTTAATAATATACGAGTGCGTGCAAGTATGTCAGTAGGCCAGGTGTTGCAGGCCTAAAGCTTATATGATTTGGGGGGCCCTAATTATGAAAAAGGGTACAGCATGTTTTTAAAATAAAAATAAAACCACAAGACATTGCTACTTTTAAAAAGCTGACCCCAAACATCACAAAATCCAGAAAACAACATGATATTTGTACTAATTAATAGTTTGACACACTGGTTTCCCATCTTTGCTGGCTGCATACTTTTTGATCTTCTTAAATAATTGCAATGTCGTTATATAATTGTCCATCAAAAGACATAGATCATTGACCCCTTCTTTATTTTTTTATTTTATTTTTTTTAAAGATTTTGTTTATTTATCTGACAGAGAGAGACACAGTGAGAGAGGGAACACAAGCAGGGGGAGTGGGAGAGGGACAAGCAGGCTTCCCGCGGAGCAGAGAGCCCGATGCGGGGCTCGATCCCAGGACCCTGAGATCATGACCTGAGCCGAAGGCAGACGCTTAACGACTGAGCCACCCAGGCGCCACGACCCCTTCTTTAGTGTGATTGATGGAAAACAAATTTTATTATTGATAGAAAGGTTTTCTTCAGCATCACTCCTTGTGACCGATAGTGTCATTCAACATGTTAAGACTGTTACCAGGTTTGGGAAGATCTGTCAAGTTTCTGTCACATACAAACTGTAAGACAGGGTAGGACTTTCTGTAGACTAGTTTCTGGCTTCACACGTTTCAAAGCTTTTTCTCCCCCACAACTACACACTCTCAGAGATGGGTGCCATCGGACACGCTCACATAGCGCTAGGACGGCTCTGCCTGACCTTTCTGTCATGGCACTAGTGGGTGGTAGGACGATTCCTGCATGTCATTCCCATCCTGGGAGGACTGGCAATCACTTGACCACGAAGAGGAGTGGCCATGGTAGCTTCTGTCTGTCTCTCTCTACCTATGTCCCACTAAACTCAAACTAGATACATCCCCAACTCCCCAACTCAACTTGTGTTTAATCGGATTCACAAAATTCCCACATCCCTTCTAGCACCATCCAACACATGCAAAACAATGATGGAGGGAAAGCTGGAATGGAAAGAGACAACGGTCTCTACATCTTCTTTGGGCAAACACTGCAAAATCATACAACCATGTGACCACATGACTGGGGCTCCTTCCAAGGCCTTGTGCAGGTGAGAGATCCTGAAGTTTAAATTTCACTAGCTTCATGGAAAATCTTTTTCTCACGTGTGTGTGTACCAGAAGCATCTCCACTACAAGAATTAGGATGGGATTACTGATGGGGATATGTCTTTTCCCCTCTCTGTGCTGGGGTTACGGGAGGGTTGAGAATCAGAACTTGGGAGTTGATGAAATGCCAACCTTGGTGCTCTGTGGCTGGTGCTCTTTCTAGTACAAGTGTCGGTAAACTTTTTCTACGAAGGACGAGAAAGTAAACATTTTACCCTTTGTGGGCCCTGTGGTCTCCATTGTAGCTAGAAAACTCTGCATTGTAGGGTCATAGCAGGCCTAGACATTGCATAAATAAAGAGCATGGCCATGTTCCCATATAATTGTATTTAGAAAACAGGGATGGTTTGCTGATCCCTGTTCTAGCCCATCTCGCGTGAGCTGGTCATTTGCTGTATTGAAGACAGGGATGCCCTCAAGGAGGGGGTGTGGCTTACATGACTGCTCGGTGGGGCAGAGTCACTTCCAGTGGCCACCATCTTTTGGTGACTTTGGGGCAGGAGGGATTTGAAGGAAGGAAGAGAGATGGCTTTTGAGAGGGACAGGATCAAGGACTTTTTAGGTATGCAGATTTTATTTGCTGCTTTCTCCTCCCATTTTTAGGTCAAACATACCCTAACATGTAGAAGCAGACACTTGGCTCTTTTAATCTAACTTGGGTCACCTCACTGGATATAATTGAAACACTAGGTCCATCGAATCTATTTTGCTTATAAGTTTTTGGGAGCTCCAGTAATCCTTCTGGTGCTGACCCTTGTCATTCAGATCCACCACCATGGGTCCGTGTCTATTTTGACAGCCTACGTGCTGACATTACCAACATCTTAATTTTTCCTGGGTTGGAATATTAGGATGATTAAGGTAAGGTTTCTGTATTTATCTTTTTGAAGAGAGGCCTTACAGGAAAAACACAGAAACTATTCTTTTTTTTGCTTTGGAAACTTCAAACTATTTCACCAAATCACTATGATTATTGTATACTTCAGAGTTAAAATTAGGAATAAATTTTAGTATTACTTTCCCTCTCTCTCTTCTCGTCCCTCTCATTTTAACTGAGTTATAAGAAAGGACTTGATTAAATAAAGTGGAAGGCATCATGTTGTAATTTAAAGCATTTTGGACTTCAGTTTTCCTCATATACACATGTCTTTATTATATTATATTTCCACTCCCCCAATTAGATGTTTAACATCAGTAACAGATGCATATATTATGTCTAATGCACACTGAAGGGATAATGTCCAATATCTGTCCAGGGAGCTAGCTAATGTTCAACATAAATAGTATAAAAATATTTTATTTAACCCTTCGAGTATGAACAGTTCCATTTACTAACACTACCAAGAAAAATAAATGACACTGCATTTTATTTCAGTTTTGGCACAAAGAGCAAGTCTTGGCCAATGGTGAGTTAGTTCATTAGAGAAAGTGATTATAATTTTTAGAAATGTAAAGTATTTTGGTTTTGGTTTTGATTGTAATCACTTCCCTGGAAATTACTTGAGAAGATGTTGTATTTCTTCTAGGAACTCTATATGACCTATGAGAAAGGATGGGTCCAGAGTTGCACTTTTGCTAAGTAGTAAAGTTGGGACAGTCTGACCTTTGGTACTTTATCCCAAGGATTTCCCCCATGGTGAGTGAGTTGGGATTCAGTGTTGGTTCTCCAATAGCATGGACTAGTGAAGGATAAAGAGCAGAGCTTTTGAGTCAGCCTGAATGAGGTTAGCATCCTGTCCCTGGCAGCAGATGAGAGGCCAGATGCCACTCTGATGATGTGAATTTGGGCAGTAATTAATCTCTAGAATCTCTGTTTTTTTCATGTGAGATTGGGAGATTTTTGAGCTAAATGAGATTATTATGTCAGAGCATTTGATAAGCTGTAACTTATCTAATTAGGTTAGATATGTTTTCTGTACCTCACCTTCTGTAAGAGTGGTTACTGACTTTGGATACACATTTGAATTACCCGGCTACCTCTTGATGTCCTAACAGAACCCAAACCAATAAAATTTAATAAATAATTGGGAAAAAATCAGACTGCTTGTGTCTGAGATCATTTAACTGTTCCCACACCAAAAGTGGGCACAAGTGAGCCAGAGGTCTTAGCTACCCACCCAACACTGTTTCATTTGTGTGTGGAAATTTGGTAGGAGGGAAGGAAGGAGGGATTGTGTAACGATAGATTGTATTTTCACAGCTCTTTCGTATTACATTTTATAGAGCTCTTCATATATGTTACTGATTTTATTCTCTTGGCAACTCTGAAAGATTTTTCAGCTTCCAAAAGATTCTCCCACTTGCAAAAGTTCACACAGTTTTGAAGTGGCAGAACCAAGGCTTGCTCCCAGATCTTCAGACTCCAACTCCTTCCCAGTCTCTAAACTTGGTGTTAATCCACTGCCAGAAAATGTTCTGTTACCCGTTCTGTCTGATGTTGCTTCCCTCTGAGCAGACTGGTGAGGGCACGAGGAGAGGGACTCCCCTGCGTCTGGGAGGAAGTTACCTGCCCCCGCACCGCCGGTCCTGGGCGCCCTGGTGCTGTAGACAACTGAGAGGGGGACGCAAGCACTATGCCACCTCTCATCTGCTGCCAGAAAACCAGAAGTGGTTCTTGGGGGGCGTGGCTTTCCAGAGAAGAACAATTCCCCGCGCCCCCCCAAACTGGAGGACTGACTAACATGGGATGGCCAACTTCTTGTTTTACTGAATGAGGGCATAAAAAAAAAAAAAAAAAAGCAAAAACAAGAACACAACGTCAGTCATCTACAACCAATAGCATCTCAATGAAAACATTTAATACCACCTCCAAAAAGGCAGAACATTGTCTCAGAAAAAAAGGTCAGCTCTTTCATGGACAATCCCCTCCCCCACCCCATCTGCCTTCCCTTCCTCCTTCCACCCCCTCTCTCCTTTCCTCTCTCTTGCACTTGTCCTCTTTTTCCTTCCCATCTCAGTGCTGTCCAGTCCACAAGCAGACCCCAGCCCTCCCTGGTCCCTGGGAACACACCCCTCTTCGTTTTGGTAGAGGCCCCTGGATAGGCGTGAACTCAACCAACTGTGTGTTTCTTGGAGTCTCTGAGATCTGTGCATTTCCAAGAAATGTGGAGGATTAAAAATACTAGCGCACCATGACATAAGACAGCATGCAGCAGAGCAGAGTCAGGCCACCAAAGTATTGAAATGTGCCCACAGAAAACAAAAGGGACCCACCTCTCCTCTTCCCAAAGGAGGTGCAAACAGCCCAACTGCCATAGAAAACACGAAGTCTGAGAACTGCGCATGTGTTTGACAGCCCTGAAGCGTTCCCTGAGGCACAGTCTGGGTGGGTCCTGTCAGGAGAGGGTGGAGGCTGTATTGCTTGGAGAGGGCGCTCTGAGTTGGACGTCCCCCTCTGCAGTGGGGAGATTGGGTTTCTCTCTTGCGATCACAGTTGAGCATGAATCACTTCATTTCCTTTATGTTGCCCCACCCTCCTACCCACACCCCTCGACACACACTTCAACCTCCCCCAAAGTTCCCAGAAATGCCCCACCAAGCCCAGTTCTTTGTAGTCTGGACTATCTCTTGGGGGTGGTTCCTCTGCCCATACGGGGAGCGGGGGACACAAGTTCACAGATTCATTCAGTCTTCTGTGAAGACTGTATCCTACAGACTCACTAACACGCTGTCCAGGGGCCAGCGTAGTCAGCTTTATCTGAGGACTCATGAGAAGTGCCCTAACCCAGAACTACTGAATCAGGATCTGCATTTTAACAAGATCCCCAGATGATTCACACGTATACTAGAGGCTGAGAAGTGCCACTCTAGCACGCTGGGGTTGACATGCTTCTGACGCTGGCCTCTGCCCATAGCTGAGATGTAGCTGATAGATTTCAAAAAATGAGAGTCATAATTCCCATACCACTGTGGAGTAAGCACGAGTCAAGGATTCATTGAACTCAACCAGGAAAACTGCAAGATGCTAAAATTAGTTTCAAAGAGTCAGTGTAAGAAGGATCGCTGAAAACAGAAACTTTAAATATAACGTGAGTTAATGTTCTACGGGACAACAAAACTTTTGAAGTTATGTTTTCTATCAGGCAGACAGTGCTTGCATTTCTATCAGGTAAAAATTACACGTGATATATCAATCTTCCGTAAATTAACATCCAACTTTACAATGGCTGGGCTCTTAATATTAAATAATAAGTCAAAAAGGCTATGTCCTCAAGGACAGAATCAGATGTCTCTTGGGAAGCCTTGTGAGACATGCTTTAGTATAACTCTGAAAGGGAACCGGCTAATCTTGTGTGTCATTTCCAAATTTTGGATACTCTTTCTTAACGTGGAGTTTGATCTGAGGGGTGCTGCCAACTTCCCTCTGCTACAGAACATCTCCAATTGCCCAGCACACACATCCCATTCTACCAGGCTTCAATTCCCCCTCATTGGAGATACTTTGGGATCAGAAAATAAGACTGAGGGCTTGCCTCCAGAAACAAGCATGAAGAACACGGGGTCTATCTCGGACAGAAATGGGAGGAGTGAGAGGCTTCTGTACTGATCTTCCTTTAGCATGCTGGCATGGAGTTCTTTGATTGGTTGACCACCACCTTAGATGCCAGACAGAGCCCAACCCTAGGAGATAAGATGCAAAATGGGCAAATATAGAAGGTGGATTCAAGGAAAGAACAAGTTCTTGGATACCAGGATAAGGGAGAAGCCACAGTAAGCAGGTCTATGAGAGTCTTCCACACAAGCACCAGGATCAGTAGGTCACTTGAGTTGGTCGCCCAAGGAGGGCAGACTGATGAAAGTCTCTAGGGGCCAAAAAGTAAGGGAGACACGGAATTCATTTTTATACAGTTCACTCGGCCTTTGTTGACCAACTGCTGTGTTCTGGGTATTGGGCAACTATTGGGATGAATAAAAATCAGTCTATACCTCAGGGATGGTTCAGTCAAGGTGTTTTAACTTGGGTTTCATGAAGAGGCTTTGGGGGTCCCCTAAAGTTACAAGCATAATTTCATGTTTAGGTCAGTTTTTCTGGGGAGACAGTTCCCAACTTCTGTCAGATTCCCAAAGTGTCTATGTCCCCACACAGAATCCAATGACCAAGTAGAAACAAAATTTTAAGAAGAGGGCTCAGACTCACAAAATCTGCATTTTTAGCCCCAGAGGCCAACAAAGTGGGAAAAATAGTCAATATAGAATAAAAGTAATGCCTATTTAGAAAGCTTCCTTAGGGAGAGTCCCACAGGCCTCCCAGTGTGAAACGGACCCACAGAACAATGGCGGCTTTCCTGACCCATCTTTCCAGTTTATTGCTCCTTCTCCCTGCTCACTTCTCTCTGCTTCTCTGGGGACCCAGGCATCCTTCAGGGCCCAGATCCTCCAGAGAAACTTCTAGAATTCTTTAACTTTCAGAGGGCCCTTTCTCCTCTGAACTCCTGTGGCCCTTGCTCTGTCTTGCCTTAGTAATGGCTCATGTCTTACTTTTCTGTGTGTTGTAAGCATTTTTAGCACAGCGAATGGAATGGAGAAGGGGGTTATTCCTTTGTGCCCCAGCAGCATTTGGGGCAGTGATGTGCAGTATTGCCCTTGAATGGTGTTGTGATTTTGTTTTTTGGGTTTGTTGTTTTGTTTTGTTTTGTTTTGTTAATGTTTTTGGTCTCAGGCTCTCTGTATAGGAAAGGGGGCCCTCTTCCTGGGAGTCTCCTGACAGGCACGGAAAATAGAGAAGGACACAGATACAAACCAAACAGCACGAGGTGGTAACAACTAGAAATCAATCCCACATTGTGCGTACAGCCCCCATTTTACTCCATTTCTAACTTGAACCATTTCCTTTGGAAATTATTTGGCGCAGAAACATTTCAGTGCTGCTCGAGGGAGTGGAAAAGAAGATACGTTCAAGAAAAAATGGAGTTTGGTAGGGCCAAAACTGTAAAAAGAAATACAAACTGTGGATTCCAGAGAAATAAACAAAGACAAGGAGCGACTTCTCCAGACAACACGGGCTCATCACCGCGCATGCATCACCCACAACTATGTTTGCACAAATATATCAGGGGTATCAAGAATGTTATAATGATACTCCATCACCCATGGTTCTCGTTTTAACCACTGTAATAAGCAAAACATACAGAGCACATTGCTGGCTTTAAAGACTATAATTTTCTCTGAGGAGAAATATTGCAAAAAGGGAAAAAGGAGAGAGAGAGAGAAGAAAACATGATACTTTGTTCTGTTCCTAAAAAAAGCATTTTTTCCCTTTCTCTGCTGCTCTTTCCTTTCATTAAACTGTCCTTAAGTGCTTTTAGAGAAAACTAAGTAGGCCACAATTCTGGGCTGCTGACTACATAATTATAAGTCTGGGAGGCTGTAGGGACAGCCAGAGAGAGGCCCGGTCCCCTTCCTGAAATCCGGAGACCCGTGGGGATGGTGCCAGTTGTGGCTGGACTCCTCACGTTGAAATGATTTCTCATTTTGAAGGAAAATCAGGGACATTCTTATCCTTATTAGTCCTCTGAGAACTTGGGCCACTGCCAGGTTTTATTGGAAAATTGCAACAAAAGAAATTAGAGATAGTGAGTTCTGCAGGGGTCTTATATTTGAAGGGTTACACTAGAGGCATATCGAAACCAGATTATTTCCAGATCAGTTCTGCTCCGTGAACTAAAATATATTTTTTGCCTTTTAAATATTCACATTTCCTTCAATTGAGATTCATATTGTTCATTTCTGTGTGTGTACGATGCGTGTGTGTGTGTGTGTGTGTGTGTGTGTAAGAACTGGTTATAAGATTATAAGAGAAAGTTACAATAGAGAAACGGGTGGGTACTCTGCCACCAAGGGGTTCACTTCAACTGGACAAGCATCTTCTTGTCTGCTGGGGCCCAGGAGACAGCTGGGAGGACCCCCGAAAAAAGACACAACAGGAGTCGAGGCGTACTACCCCCTGGAGGAAAGCACAGAGATTTACAGACTCAAGTAGAAAGTGGTCATGGCAAAGGCCTCAGAGCAAACGTGTCTGATGCTTGAATCTCTCCATGGGGTCAGTTTCGGAGCTTCCCAGGGGCGGCCCAGCATGGGGAAGGAATCTAGGCTTGGAGGCGGACGCACCTGGCATTGTGTCTTAGATGGGTCCCTTGGAGAGGGACACCTGGACAAATTGCTTATCTGGTTTCCAAGATGAAAGGATTATAGCAGAGGCTCTCCTAATCACTTCTTATTCTGAAACCCAGAGATTTCTCATTTTCTAGGAACATCCAGATAGCAGGGAGGACTTAAAGTAGATGTGTGTCCTCTCTCCAACCTAGCCCTCCGCCCCCCAACTCCGATTACTCATGTATCACAGCATGCAACCCTGACAGTTCTTAATGGGGTACCCTCATGTTCCAGAAGAAAAATCACTGGGGGGAGGTAAATGTTAGAAATGTGAAATAAAACAAATCATAACCTTGCATAAACTCAACACAGTGATGTCACATGCTATATATGTCTTTATCCTCTGACAGTGTCAAGATCACAAGTATTAAAATCAGGAAGAGAAACTAAAAGGAAAGGAAAGTCATGCACACAATCTCAAGAAAAGACCCACCACCAAGTTGTGTCTATCTTCCAGCCCCCACCCCCCACCCCATTTTGTCACTCAGCATCTCTGTAAGATGGGAGCATTCATCCCAAGAGAGACATCTTATTCTTCCCGTCATCGAGAAACATCTTCCCACCTCATTTGGTCCTGAGTTTTGCATTGTGATTAGAGTCTTGAGGTTTCTAAACTCTGTTGGAAGTTTCAAATTCTTCCATCCAGAGCCCTCGGGCTGGATGCACATTCTGTGCAATTCTCATGAGACTCTGAATACCAGAGGCCCAGCCTCTGTCTTGAAGCGTTTCCACCATGTTGGCTCCACAGCGTGGGCTGAATTTTAAGAGCCTTTGCACCCAAGGACCATGGCCCAGGGCTTGGGAGCCTGATTTAGGTCAAAGGCACTGGTTTGGGCACTCTTCTTTTGTATATGGGGTTTCCATGAGCTGTTGGGAATTTGAGGGACCAGTATTAGCGAAGTTAAAAAATGTTGAGATGTGGGCTAGATAAGTCGTAGTGTTAATAAAGAAGAGCAGGTGCTTAAAATAGAGCAAGAATGAGGGCGATCAGGGCAAACATTCTCTCCCCTTTTCCTCCAACTGTGATTTTTGGAGAGCATAAAGCAGTTGATTGTGCTCAGGAGCCTCAGCTAGAGACCTATGCCTTTCATCTCCCTGGTCCAGAGTGCGCCTGGCATCCTGCTGCAGGCCTGGCACTGGGAAGCAAGCATCATGCCTCCTTTCAAATAGATGATTTGTTCATCTCTACGTCCCAGTTTCTCCCACACCAATTAGAGTTCGGGGAACACATTAAAATCCTTCAGAAAAGCAGTCCCTTCAGCATTGTTATCAAATGCTTTGTCCAAACCTTGGCCCCTGTCTTCTAGCTCTCCTTCCAAGAAGCGCTTTGCACCTGAGGCTCCCACTTTATAAATGTCAGGCTGGCTTCTCTCATTGTTCTCCCACAGAATGCTCCGTGCAAGGAGGATTGGAGCCATATTTCATTCCGCTTGGCAGCGTTCCCATGTGAGCTGTGGAATGATTCTCCCTGTGGATTACAAGGGGGGTGTGGAGTTATCTTGTTTGTGGTCATTACAAGCTGCACAGAAGCGGAGACAGAGCCTGTATGCTTTGCACAGAGAAAGTATTCAGTAAATACTTATTGGATGCATAAAGTCAATTAATGACCCCCCCTCTTAAACTCTTTTGCATTAACAACACTGAGATGTGGGAGATGTGGCTAAAGGGGTCCATATTTTATCACACACCTTTCTTTGCTAACTTTTTGTTGGCTGGAACTGGAGTCCGCCCCCAACAGAATTATTGGTAAAGGATGTCTCTTTGGTATTGCCTGCCTATGCCTTTCTAGCACTTTCTGCCACAGCCTTCTCCCTAGGCATGGAGGGGCCCCTCTGGAACCTTCCAAGGCTGGACAGGGTCGCACCACTAGTCTGCCACCATGTCTGACTTTGTGTTTCTACTTAAAACTGTTCTGTGACCATCAGCCAGATCTTGCTGAAATATATCACTTGGGTCCTCCCTCCTGGGATAATATATTTGCATTTAATAGGAGCTCTTAGGAGATCCTGTGCTCTCACTTCTAGAGGTGTTTTCAGAGTGAGGATTTTGGCAGTGGGAATTTAACAGCAGGTATTATAATAATCTCTCTCTCCTTTTGGACTAAAATCCTCTTGAGGGCAGTCCTCTGTTTTATTCATTTAGTATGCCTGGAAACACCTACCGCTAGCCAGTCATCAGTAATATTTCATGAATAAATATTTCATGAATAAATAACATTTCACACCTAGCTAATATAATAACTGGAGAGATAATATATATGGATTAATATATATCAATATACGTTGCCCGTATGACATATTTGCATCTTCTACAGTTCTGTTCAATGGTTTTAATCACTTTGTTGACAGAGAAAATTTTTAATATAGAAGTTCCCAGTGATTCCCACCTCCTAATATTCATGTCCTTGTATAATCCCCTACTCTTGAGTAACTTGCTTCTGGCCAATAGAATATAGCAACATTGATTAGGTTATATGACCAGGCTCTACTTCTGTGAGTACGGGACAAAAGACTGTCACTTCCCTTATGGTAGCCGACACCTTTGCTGGCTTTGATGAAGTAAGTCACCGTGTTGGAGAGGCCCATATGGCTAGGAAGTGAGAGCAGCCTTTGGCTGATAGTCAACAAGGAACTGAGATCCTCAATCCAACAACTCGTAAGGAACTGAATGCTGCCAACAACCACATAGGCTCAAGGCAGAGTCTTCCCTGGTGGGACTTTTAGATTAGACCTCAGTTCCAGAGGACACCTTGATTGTAACCTTGGGAGAGATTCTGAAGCAGAGGATCCAGCTGAGCTCTGCTCTCACTCCTGACCTACAGGAGCTGTGAGATGATAAATGTGTGCTGTTTTTTAGCTGCTAAATTTGTGGTAATCTGTTATGCAGCAACAGAAAACTCATATAGGGATCTTTTTTCCCATTTTTCCTCCAACTTGTCACACATCCCCAGTGACATTTTAAATGAAATCAGCCCTGGCGAAAACGCCCAAGACTGAGAGTGATAGGTGGGTCTTGGAAAGTTGCCCTTCCCGTTTTGTCTCTTCCTTCAGCAGGAACCCTTCAAGAAAATTTATAGCATCGGCCAAACTTCTCAGTCTCTAAAATCCTATATGGTTCTGACTGACAGTGGCTGAGCTACAGCCAAGAGATCCTTCCCTTGTGCCTCCCTGTCTAAGTCAAACTTCATGTCCCCCTGGAAGGCTGCCTTGGTCCTTAGAGGCATGCTTCTCCCTGTTCTAGGCCTTGTGCCTATGCCCAAAGGAAATGCCAACCCCTGCAGCAGTGGGTACCGATCCATTTTCTTTCATAAATCACTTGCGAAGTGGGTGGAAGTGGGAAGCAGATTTGAGGCTTACAGATAGAGAACCTGATTCAGGGAGTCTCAAGTGAGGTCGAGGAATCCTAATTTTTAATATGCTCCCATGGGATTTGATGGTCGTAGTGAAGTCCCTTGAGAAATTCTGATCCAGAGGCTCAGACACATTTCCCAAAGTTTCCCAAAAGAGCAACCTTGACATCAAAATGCCCATATTTTAATGACCTGCCAACAGTATTAGATCGTCTTTGTGACCTTGAAAAGGTCAGTTTTAAACTCCCTAGACCTCAGTTTCCATAACGGTCATATGACTGACTGATCTAGATACATCCCTGTTAGTCCTGTAATCTGGGATCTAGGTAATGAAAGGGATAGTTTAATAATAAAATAAGAGCACACAAATGGCGTTTACTATGCATCAGACACTAAAGTCATTCCACACGAACACTCTTAGCTCTTAAAATAATCCTATGAGGTAGGTACTGCTATTATCTCATTTTACAGATGAGG
The DNA here is from genome assembly GCF_002201575.2 of Neomonachus schauinslandi. Classification (NCBI taxonomy): domain Eukaryota; kingdom Metazoa; phylum Chordata; class Mammalia; order Carnivora; family Phocidae; genus Neomonachus; species Neomonachus schauinslandi. The sequence goes on along the minus strand of NC_058410.1, from coordinate 104,573,357 downwards.
AGACTGAGGCCCAGAAAGACCAAGTGAGGTACCCAAGGTCATAAACCCAGTGGATATTGTGTGCAGGAATCAAATCCTTTCGGTGTGGCTCCAGAGTCCATGCTTTCAGCTGCCATGCTAGACCACCTCTCTTTCACAGTGTAAGTGTTCATGGGTTTACAAAATGGCGATATTAGGGTGGAATGCACTTTTTGGGGATGAGTATGAGTTATGATTATCCTTTATTGTGGAATAGGATTGTCATTGGCAAAAGGTGTGGGAGAAAGCAATTGTAAAGAGAGGGAACACCCAGAGAAGAATCGTGGAAGTAGGCCTGAGCATGGTGTACAGGTAAATTTAGGGGACACCTACTGCCCAGAGCAGGACCCAATGGGAGAGGAGTGAAAGGTAGGGCTGCAGAAGGTAAGCAGGTTAGGGGGTGGGGCCTGAATACTCCGTAGTGGAACTGTGGAGTACAGAGGAACCTTTGTCCCTTCCCCTTGCTAAGCAGAATTCCAATTTTCTTCTGGCAGTCCCAGAGGATGGATACGATTGTTCTCATTCAATTGTAGCCCCTCTCTTCCCCTTTGCCAGTGACTGGCCTTGGGATGGGAGGTGGCTCAATTCAGCCAATAAAACATGAGTAGAACTCTGCACGAGGCCTCTGAAAAAATTTTTTTCTTTAAGATAAAAAAGGGAGATGCGTGAGAATAAGCCTTTCTGACCCCTCCTTGTCTTCCTCATTGGGGGGCTGTGGTGCAAAGAAATCATGTTTGGGACTCTGGCAGCCATCTTGAAACAATGAGGGAAAAGGCAGAGAACCACGGCAGTGCTGATCCAGCTCCTTGGTGTTCTCACTACTTGGTGTTTCCAAAGTTGCTGAACTGATCCTAGAACCTCCTCCCTCCATGCTTGAGTATATGTCAAATGATGTAATGCTTTTCTCAGCTGGGCCACTGATAGCTGGGGATCCCGTTGCGTGCGGCCAAATGTATGCTAACTGATTGAGATTATACCAAGAAGCCAGGGTCTTTAGTGAAATAATACCAATAGGAGTTATCTACAGCACGGTGCTTCCGCACACATTATTTCATTGCATTAGAAATGAAAAGACACCAGCTTGGGATTTGGAGAAACTATCCTCTCCAGCCTCTGTTTCCCCATCTGTAAAATTTGCAAAATACCATCACCTCCCTCAAGTTGTGAGGATTAAACGAAATCATATTTTCATGCCATCCAGCTCATCATCCAGCACTGACCACCTCTAGAAGGTAGATAGGCAGACAGCGATCATGATAGCAAGTAATTATTGAGCTCCTACTGCATGCCTGCCTCCGTATCAAGAACTTTCAGCGTATAGGTATTGTTAAAAGCCCCACTTATGATTCTGAGTCAGCAGAGCCCTTGGGGAGCAGGCAGGGCAGGTGGAATCATCATTCTTCCCAGTCTACAATTCAGGAGGTGGTACAGGAAACAGAAGTTGTTTGTTGATGGCAGAACTGGGAAGTTCAGGTTTTCTCAATCTAAAATCCCGAGTCTGGGCCATGGCATGTCAGTGGCCTGTCCCAGTGTCTTGGTGTCTCATTTCCAAGGGTGATCATTTGCCTTCTGCTGGCCTTTCTTGTACAAACGCAGTAGCATCTGTGATTGTTATTAACAATATTCATAGCCACAAACTCTGAAGAAGGAGAAGCTGTAATGCCTTGCATGCCTCGGGAGAGGTCTGTGGCTCCCACCAGATGTGCCCAGAGCACCCATCCAAAGGCCTGGACGGACCTGATTTAATGAGGTTGTTAGCTAGCTCCCCATGGTAGTAAGAAGAAGCCTTGCTGGGAGAAGCTTCGCATCCCCCAGGAGGTCTTTGCAGGTTGATGGACCAAACTGTGGGAAGTGGGAGGTCTGGAGAAAGAGCTGGGAGTCTTCTTATGTGGAAAAATCCTCTGAGCAGGTACACAATCTTTTCCACGTCCCTGTGGGGACCACCCACACGCTGTGTACCCTGGAATGGGGAGGGGAAGTGAGCATGTGTTTTTACTTAGGTGTGGGTCGCTCAATCGTGTAAGTGTCACTGCCTACATTGTTTCAGCGGCCCCTGGGTCCTGAACAGTGGCTCTGACTCCTTCGCTCTGGTTTTGATCATGCAAGTTGAAAACGAATCCACAGAAGTTGGAGGAGGACTGAGTCATCAGCGTACCTTCCTTACTCGCCCAAGGGTTGAGCATGTGTCTCAAGCTCACACAGCCAGCTGGTGGCACCGCCAGCCCTAGGACCAGGAGCAGCCTAGGAGTAGCCTCAGGCCAGGGCAGAAAGAGCCAGCAATTGCCAAAGAGCACCCAACCTGGATTCTGCTTTCTCTAGAAAACGCAGTGGCAAGGTGAGCTCCTACATTCAGGAGTATACTCAGTATCCTTATTTGTGTCATCCCGTGGGTCCCCACATCAGCCTACAGAGTTCATGCTACTTTTCTATCCACTGTACAGATGACTGTGGCCCAAGGTCATAGAGCAAATAGGGGGCAGAGCTGTGGGTGTTTTTTCTTCTCACACTGCTCAAGGCTAGCCTGATGCCTGAACAGATCCTTGCCGCGGCGGGAACCCTCCCTGCTTAGCTTTATTTTCAAAGACCTGAGGGACTCTGGAGCTACATTGCAGGTGTCCCATTATCACTCATTTTTTGCCCGTGCCCCTCTCCTGACACCCGTGTCCATTATTTGGAGACAGCTGTGTGCAGTGGTGTGGTGTGAGCGTTGCTTCCCCGGCTGGAGTCTGCTGTTGATAGCTAAAATTTGAAGCCCGGCTCTTGATTCCAGTCCCCTTTAAATGCAGACCTTCTTTACGGAGACGGTGCACCCCATAATTCCTGGTTCAACTTCTGTAATTTGTATCTGGAGCTTTCCCAGCTCCTGGCCTGGAAGACGAACAATAGGAGAACAATCGGATCGCGGGCGGTGAGGGAGGAACTGAACTGTGGGGAGAACGAGGGATAACCGGGGAAGCCGAAGGGCTACACTTGGACTTCAACCACAGCCCCACTGGGGGCCATTTCAGCTCAACATGAGTCTGCATTCAGAGCTTCTCGGCATCCAGTGTGGCCAAGGCCAAGGCGGGACCCTCAGCCAGCCACACAGGGAGGAGCGACACGGCAGAGCAGGGGGACCTGGCATGCGGTGGGTATTGACACAGGGCACCTGGGAAGGTGTCTGTGGGTGGCACGAGGCCCCGACTCTGGTATTTCCATTCCTGCCTGATGAGGCCAAGTGAGCCCAGTCCTCCCAGGGCAATTCCAGCACAGCTCATTTGTGCCTGTTCTACAATGGTGTTGATAAAATCCCCACGGAGTCCTGGAGCATGTGTGAGGAGTTCCCACCAGAAATCTAAACAACGCCCTGGCGTTGCTGACAGCTTAATAATGTGACAAAGTTCAACTCGTTCAATGACAGGGACAAGAATGCAGCTGGGCTGGTCTGACCTAGAGCTTTACACATACCCCCCCACCCCCCAATGCTGACCTAGCATTTGACAAATAACCTTTTCTTAGCCTCCTCGAAGGCACCAGACAGAACCAAGTGCCACGAAGGGGCCACATGCCACCGTTAAAATGTTAAATGGAGTGGCAAGGGCCACCAGAGTCCCCGGGGGCTGACATTTATCTTTATTATTATTATTAATAATAATGCATGTATTGCTTTTTGGTGCATTCCAGGGTTTTTTGCACTCCTAAATCACGCGGTGATACATCAGCAGGCCCGATAAATCACCCAATGAACCCAAATTCAATGCAGCTGTCAGGCCAGATCCGAGAGAAGTGGAGTTAGCTTAATTGAGCTACAGCAGGGAACCAACGGGCGTTGCCCAGAAAATCAGAATAATAGCAGTGTTGCTGGTGACATTTCAAGAGCTAGACATGAACTGCTAGCTTCAGCTTTAATTTTATAAGGGGGAATGGGGGGGACGGGTGCAGGGAGAAATCCAGACTTCAACAAATATTTAAGCTCTTATTTTTTTTTTTTCTGCCTCAAAGCCAGTACAGACAATGAGTTCCACATTTCGAAATTTCAGTAGAAGGAATTCCACTTTTTCTTCTTTCTCTAGCTTCTCCTCATTTCTTCTGCCTGCTAACCTCCTCCACTCCATGCCCCTTCCCTACAAGAAGAAAGCTGAAAGCAAAGGACCAATGGGATTTGAGTTGGAGCCAATTGAATGGGCCAAGAGGTTACATATGGAGCCAACAAATCATGGAACCATGAAGGATATTACTGATTTAAGGTTATGTATGTTAAAGCCCGAATCTTAACAGCATTCATAAAGGTAAAGGTAAGTAATGGAGAGGCTTAACCGACAGAAAATAAAGCTTTCCCCCTGCTGCCCTGCCTCTCCCGTCAGACTTGCAATGTGTCTCAGCCGGAGAAGGACGGCCAGCCACAGCTTCTCCCTGTTAGCTGACAAAAGGAAAGGCCTCGGCCTTACACACCGAGGAAGGACAAGTTCAGCCGGATCCTGCATTTATACGAAGCCTCAGATACCATGGTTTTATTTATTTTTGTGTGCACGAGTGTGTGTATTTCTTCTTCAGATGTTTTGGGGTTACCAGAAAAACCATTCCCTTTCCCCCCTTAATTTCTAAAACTGTGTGTAATTTCAGGGAAATTTGATCCATGTATTTCAGATTCATTTGCACATAATCATGAAAAATCTTTCTGGAAAGAGCTATTTTCTCTCCCAAGAGACTTCGGTGCCCTTTTTTAATAAGCCCCAGGAGTGCCCTTCTACCCCAGGTCACCCTCTCCCAGTGCAGAAGGTTGTGTTTGGCCAAAGGAAAACCAGTCTGACCACCGAGGGCATGGGGTCTGGTTTGAAATGTCGAACACGTGAATTTGGACTGGGTTTTGGCAGAGGGAAAATGACTTCCCCTGGCCCCAGTGTTTACACAGAGAAAGAAGTCTTCCTTAACAAAAAAAAAAAAAAAAGAGAAGAAAGAGAAGAAAGGAAGGAAGAAAGAAAGAAAAAAAGATGTGAAGATGTACAGATCCACTCTGGAGCCCTTGGCGTATGAGTGTTAGCCTCCGGTTCACAGGTTCAGAAAAGAGCAATTGCTGCTTTACTTCGAGGTTCTTTGAGAAAATGCTGTCGCCCAGAGCCTCCCAACTACCAAAACCACCCCGGAACGCTCTTGGATGGGTTTCCAGGGCCATAGCAGGTCTGTGTCCAGGACACGCATTTCCCCACCCTCCATCCGCAGCAACCCAACCACTGCATTGAAGCCACAGTGGCATTCCTTCAATCCAAAACAAACATGTCATTACCAATCTCAGATTAATTGATGCCATTTGCGTGCCCTGCCTGTTGGGTTTCAACTGGAACCCGCCCAACAGCAATGGCCACCACCCTTGCAAACCTCAAGGCGCTCACAACTCTGGCCCTTGGCAGAATTCCCTTAGCTGTTCCTCATCACCCCTGAGACTCCAAGCCTCCTCTCCTTCCCACTCCCTTCCCACTCTGAGGCTTTGGGTAATTTCGAAATGAGTTTCTAGTAGAATGAGGTTATCTGTAAAGTGGAGTTTTGCTTTGAGTAAATGTCTCTGCTGTATTTCATGAGTTTTAAGATACACATTCGTTTCTGTTTTAACACCCCTGAAATTAGGATTTTCCTTACAATTGATGATGAGAAAGCGTTATGGTGAAGTCATGGAAAGCATTTCCCTTTTTAGGCGTACATGTGGTAATGGTGCATCTGGTCTGGGCCTCAAAGAGATATATGATCGCTTTTCAAAACACAGATAAACTTTTACCTCTCTCGCTCATTCTTTCTCCATTCATTCTTCGGTAAGCGTATACTGACCACATGCCTGACTGCGCAGCAAGGGGATTGGAACAGTGTTGAAATGGCCTCTCCCTTTCAGAAAGTTATAATTTAGTTCTAGACATAAGTGAATACATGACCAACCTCTGCAAAGTGCTAAATTAGTGGTGTGGCCAGAAAGTGGCGGAGAAGAGCAAGATGGAGCCACAGGGTGGGATGGAGAGACTGAGCCAGGGGCCAGGCAGCCCCATTGCTGGCTTGGCTCTGTGCTCCCACCTGTCAAATGAAGGACTTGAGGCAGATCAGAGCATCCCAGTGTGTGTCCCATAGAACAGAGTCCATGGGAATGCTTTGGGAGAAGAGGGTTCCACAGTGGGGGGTGGGGCATTGAGAGATGTCGCCATGTTCCTTTTTCAGGGACTCCCAACACATATTAGCTTATTATGGGCTCCGAGAAGTTGTACCATGAAGGACGTGTTTAAATTTTGTTTAACTCAGTGTTTCCCAAATATATTTGTCCCCAGAATCCTTTCTTTCACTCAATACAGCTAGCGCTGTAATAAACCTTAGGAAAACTGCAAGTCTATTCCAACTCCAACATTCCAGGAATTCATGAGACAATGTGGAGCTGTGGTGCATGGGGAGAAGCAAGTCTGAGAGAAGGGGCGTGAGCTGTGCTCGTAGTGTGATGGGCTCCTAGCACGGTGGCATAGTGTACTTAATAGAGTTTAATAAATATAGTATAATTTAATCATAATAGTATATAGTATAATAAATACAGCATACAGTGCTGGGTACCAGGAACTCAGAAATAAGTAAAACACTGCCTCTGACCTCAAGTGGCTCCTAATGGGGGAGAAGACTGGATGTTACCAAATGGTCACAAGAAAATGTATACCTGGCTTGTCAGTTGTCATTGGAGGTAGAAAGAAAGGGCCTTGAGGAGACGAAGCACGCCTGGAGGAAAGCAGTGAAGGCTCCCTGCAGGAGGAACCATCAGAACTGGATCTCAAAGAAGGGGTTGAATACCCAGGTGCCTGAAACAGGAGCAGAAGGAGAGCATTCTAGGCAGGAAGAGGAACATGAATAGGAAAAAAGGCAGTAGAATGCTTACGTAGCTTGTGGTAGCTGGAGGGCAAGATACATGGTGATGAAGGGTGACTAGTTAGGTTGGGAACAGACCATGAAGTGTCCGACTCAGCAAGTAATAACAACAAAAGAGGAGACTTAATTATCCCCCATAGTAAGGAGTCTGGGGGTCCATAATGAGAGGGTCTAGGACTGGCCCAGTAGCACAGTGAGGCCTCCAGGGGCCTGCGCTCCTTCCATCCCTCCCCTTGGCCATTCCTCACCATGTTGGCCTTTCATCCACATGCTTGTTGCCTCATGTCAACAGACGCTGCCACAGAACCAGGCATATTTCTGGTGGATGATACGCCTTATCCTTAAACATAGGCATTCGGAGATATCTTTTAGGCAAGGGAAGCGGGCTTTTTTGCTAAGAGAAGTGATATGATCAGTCAGACAGGTGTTTGATGTGTAAAGTGTAAGATGACTTGGTCACAGTGTAAAGGCAAGAGGGGAAGAAGAGGGACTGGAGGCAGGAGACAGTATAGAATTGAAATTATCCAGGCAGAAAAGTCTTGCATGTTAACACCAAATCCCTAGCAGGACTCGGAAGAAGGAGGCAGTAGGAAAAAAATGCTTCTCTTTTGTTACATAAGGCAGCTCCAGGCAGCCCCAAAGACTCGCCTTCTCTCCCATTGGCTAGAACTTGGTCACATGACCACCCATAGCACGAGGGAGGCCGAGAAGTCCAGTTTCAGGCGAAGGCAAAGGCAGTAGGCCTGAGACCACTCAGGACTCGGTCACTGCCGCTGGGCTGTGGCCCGGATTTCATGAAGCGCTAAGATTTGGCAGTTACTGGTTACAGCCGTAAGACTACCTTTTGTAATTCATGAGAATCCCAATGCTTGGTAACTATGGCTTGATGTATGAGGAACTGAGCTATGGCAACTGCGATTTTGGGGAGCGGGGGCATGTTGGGGACGGTACCCTTCACCGTTTCATCTCTTCAGAGGTTGATAATGATTTGTAACTACCCAAAATGTGACAAGCTGTCAAAAATACGTAAAAAGTGCTGTGTATCTCATGAAATAAGTTTTCAATAATTCCAACTCTTTCATTAAGGGTTAAAAATAAAAAGACAATTCAGTTGAGAAATCTAATTGAGAGACTCCCCATCCCACCCCTGCCCCACTATCTAACTCAAGTGTAAGCCTCCCCTAAATATTTTAATCATGTCGCACCCATGATGTCAACAGAAAATCACTTTTTTCCCCAAAGAAGCCAGTCTGATGGAGAGGGTGGGATCTGGTCAGTCCCTTAAAGTGGAAGCGTATGGAAAATGCTTCCCCGTTGTGGATACAAATCTGACAGAGGAAAGATGAAAAGATGGGAGGGACCTGCAACTCTCTGGTTGCCTCCTCTGAATCTAATTTCAAACAAAAACAAGGCTGATGGAACGAAGTCATAGAAACCCAGGGAGAAAGGGGTCCTCTCATTCTAGAGCTCTTAAAAGCTAAGGGAGCACTCCGTTTTTAGGATATCTACAGCAGACCTTCCAGAAGATACATTCAATAGGGTCCAAGAAAAATAAATATGATGGCATGTCAAGGAGCTTCAAATGTGATGGCCCAAACAAATGGGAGGCCCTCAAAATTCTGAAAACATGAGCTTTGTGAGGAAGCAGAGCTCCCCATCCAAAGTAACTAATATGGCACAGGAACTCCTTTCACAGATTTCCATGGGATGAAAACAGGGGGACATAAGTGAAGATTGATGCTAAAGAGTGGGATCAGTTGGCCAGAATAGAATCTGGAAGATTAGCTCCCAATGAATTCAGCCTTTTAACCTGACTACCATAGCAGCTTTCCTGGGTCTCTTCAGAGTAGGTCCTGAAATGGGTTGGTCTTCCCCACAGGATGGGGAAGTCAAATCTTCAACACCTTACCCAGGTGCAGCCCTCAGTCCTGACGCTGCCCATGCTTTGACCTCCGCATCTGGGTCAGTAACGGAAGGTGAACCCCAGGGAAGACACTTGCCTAACCCTCCACACTTGGGTGTGCTCTGAGCCACCCCCACCCCATCCTTGTCCGTGTAAATCACACCTGCACAGACCCCTTTCATCAGCCCAGCTTCAAGTGGCAATTTAAACCTTTTAAGGCCACCTGTCGAGCACCCACTCACTGGATTTCCTTTTATCACCAGCTCGAGGGGAGTAACTGGATAACATAATTATGAGGCAGGAGAATGGGGTGTTTTGATTTGTGTTCTTTGAGGATTAGCCAAGTGCCCCACTGCCAAATCCGTGATCACCTGAAAGGAAATCTGAAGGGAGAACCTGGCAAATAAGTCTTCCAGGTGCTCTTCAGGCAAAGGGCTTTGAAAATGGCCTTTTCTGCCTTTTTCTCGTCACTGCAGAGCTCAAAGGCATTTGGGGTGGACAAAGCTGGTGGGTGCCTCCTTGCGCAATGAGGTGGAGGTAAGCAAAGAAAGACGTTTTCCAAATGCCTGGAGCCAGGGCAAGACAGTGGGAAGCCCTTTGGATGTGGGATTATGTGCAAAGTAATGACATGGAGCCAGACCTCTGATCTCCTGAGCATTCTCGAGACATTACCTGGGCCTCCTTCAGTGTGGAGGCTCTTGAATGCTTACAGGGAATGCCAGGGAGGTGGCAGGAAGAGGCAACTTGGTCTCAGACTTTAGGGTGTGTAATGCGGAAATCCCATCTTTGATGCAGGAGACAGCCTCCCTGAAGATGCTTGAGTGACAGTCCAATTTGGGTTGGGAATATGTGGAAACGTATCAAGAAGGGGCACATGTAAGGACATTTTTAGAAATGAACAAATACACAGTATATTAGTTTCCAGGGCTTCCGTAATAAGGTATACCATATCCTGGGTGGCTTAAAACAATAGAAATCTATCTCTCCTGGTTCTGGAGACCAGAAGTCCACAGTCAAAGTGTCGGCATGGCCATGCTTTTCCAATGCCTCTAGAGGAGAATCTTTCCTTGTGTTTTTCAGCTTCCGGTAGCTCCAGCTATGGCAACATAATCTCTAGTCTCTGCTTCTGTCTTCACATGGTCCTGTTCCTTTGGCGTCTATCTGCATCCAAATTTTCATGTTCTTATAATGATGCCCGTCATGTTGGATTTAGGGCCCAACCTAATCAGGTAGGACCTCATCTTAATCTGATTGCATCTGCAAAAACCCTATTTCCAGATAAGGTTATATTCACAGGTACTGTGGGTCAGGACTCCAACATTTCTTTTTGGGGGACATAATTCAACCCATAACACATGGATAGATAAAAAAGCAAAGTTACAATTGATATAACTTACCCCATGAGTAGCTGGAAAGCTGTGGAATCTTGGACCCATTGTCACTTCAACTTTGGGTTCACCCTCTAAAGGAGGCAATGACTTTTTAATATTTTGCTCTAATTCTAAAGAGAGATGATCTGTAATGTGTAATATAATGTATAATAAACTCACATGTAATAAAATTATAATACAAATTTAGAAGGCGGATCTAAGCCTGAGGGGAAGGGAAGCCACTGGGGACCTACTTGCCACAGGAAGGCTTTAGGAGAGAGGGGTGAAAAATATTGGGAGGGGGGAGGAAAATGATCCGCTGGTTAATAAATAGAATCCCCCCAGTACCTCCTGCTGATTATAGCATGAGTTGTTGAAGGTTGTGGTCAAAGATGAACTAACAAAGCAGCACCTGAATATAGTATGTAGTCCTAAAATTCCCAGAAGGTCCAAGGGGTGGGTGGTGATGGGTGAAATTGCTGGGTGTTCCCAGAAGTAGCGGTTCAGAGAAGAGGACCAAAGTGAGAGTAGCTCCAGAGGGTTCACCCTTGGGGGACCCACAGGGCTTGAAGCTCAAGGCAGTGTGTGGATCCATCTCACCTGTGGGCCCTCACCTGGGCTTGGCAAACCCAGGCTGCTGGGGATTCTCCACAGCTATGCGTTGTCCCTTCACCCAACGGTGGATCTGTGTGTCATATGGGCATTTTCTATCAATTACATTTCTTAATTTGATTCTGTAGGAAGGATCTGTTAACTGGCATTTCTAATATTCCTAGGATTTCAGGAAAATGATGATGCTGGCAATATTAAATTAACCAACTGGGGACGAAAATTCATGAAAAATGATACTGAGGATTGTGCCACAAGCCAGGTGGTACCTGGAAGGGATGAGTTCAGAAGAGAAGCATTACGGACATTTATAACTTTATTTCAAGAGCCTGTGGATGCGTCGAACGGCCTTTAAAAAAAAAATCACCCTGTAAGTTCACCAGGACCTGTCATAAACAGATTTTGATACATATTACATACTTTCCAAAATAGGGACGGAATACAGCACTATAGCATCTTTACATGACTTAAATAATAAAACATATAAAAAGGTGTACAGAGAAAAATCTTTTTCCTACCTTGCTCCCTTCCATTCAGTTCCCATCCTTCCTGGCAAGGAACATTATTATTAGTTTTTTGTTTGTCCTTTCAAGGAATCGTCAAAAACTTGCCAGCCAGGGGCGCCTGGGTGGCTCAGTCGGTTAAGTGTCCGCCTTCGGCTCAGGTCATGATCTTGGGGTCCTGGGATCAAGCCCCGCATTGGGCTCTCTGCTTATCGGTGAGTCTGTTTCTCCCACTCCCTCTGTGCTCTCTCTTTCTCAAATAAATAAATAAATAATCTTAAAAAAAAAAAAAAAACAGCTTGCCAGCCAATACAGATATATAATTCTGTTTTCCCTTATTTATGTATTTATGTATTTATTTATTTATCTATTTATTTATAGAGAGAGCACGAGCAGGGGGAGGGGCAGAGGGAGAGGGAGAGAGATAATCTTAAGCAGGCTCCACACCCAGGGCAGAGCCCAATGGGGGACTCAATCTCTCAAACCCTGAAGGTCATGATCTGAGCTGAAATCAAAAGTCCATCACTTAACCAAATGAGCCACTCAGGCATCCCTCCTTTGTTCTTTTTACCCAACTGGTAACACACTTTATGCGTGTTTCTATGTTTATTCATATGAGTGTAAAATGAGGTGTGTGCATATTTATTCATTACAGAATTGTTTGCAGTAGGCAAAATTTAGAAATAATTTCGGTGTCCATCAAAAGGGGATTGATTAAGTTATGGAATATCTACATTACAGAATAGTATGCAGCTGTAAAAAATGAGGATAAGCATTTTGTGCTTATATGGAAAGATCTGGAGGGTATATTAAGTAAGTAAGTAAGTAAGTATATTAAGTAAGATACAGGACAATGTATGCAGTATGTGCTCTTGGGGTAAGAATGGAGGGGATAAGAATATATATTTGCATTTTCTTGCAACTGAATAAAGAACAATCCGGAAGGATGCACAAGAAGCTAATAAAGTCTTTACTTACAGATGATGAAAGAAGTGTAACGATGAGGGATGGGGTGGTGAGATTTTCCAATATTAATTTTGTTATACTACTTAAAGTGTTGAACCACACAAATGCATTTTCTATTTAAAATACAAATGAAAATGAGACTAAATTAATTAAATGCATATTCCTGGGATCTGCTAATCATACCACCAGGAACTTATCCTACAAGTGTTTTCTCATGTATGTTCAAAAATACCACCAAGAATGTTCACGGCAGCATTATATCAATGGCAAAAGACTGGAAATGACCTTATTGTCTATTAAATGTAGACTGGTTAAATGAATTAAGTTACACTCATACAGTGAAACACTATGCAGATGTTAGGGAAAATGTGAAATATATTAATACAGGAAGCTCTTTAAGAGATATTTAGTTAAAAAAAATGCAGGATAAAAAATCAACCTCCTGTTTTTTGATAAAATAAATCTGATGCATGCATAGGCAAGACCATATCCTGTACTCTTCCAAAAAAGAACATGATATGCAACGTAATGTGTGTGTGTGCGTGCATTGAAAATTTCTGGAAGTTAATATAAGAAATTGTTAATACTGTTGTCCTCTGGGACTCAGGCGAGCATATTTGCAATAGGAAGGTCACCTTCTTCTCATTGTAATGCCTTGAAACTGCATGACTTTTCTTTTACTGTGCATGTTTTTTTCCAATTCAAAAATATTTACAAATACATCAATAAATAAACGTGCATCCATACAATGAAAATTGTACACCTCTAAAACAAACAACTGAGGAAGCCCTTTAAGCACTTATACACAACAGTCTCCAAGAGGCATTGTTAAGGAATTTGTATTTTTAATTTTAGATGTTCCAAGGATTCCCATACTAAGCGTACTCGGTTCACACTTTGACCTGGTGATCGGGTCACAAAGGTTTTCGTTACTTTGGGTTTGATCGTATTACAGCTCTGCCTTTCAGACTAAGGAAGACTATTTTTTTTGTTTCAGTTCATCTTCCTCACCTCTAAGACCAGCTGTTGGTCTTTTGGGTTGAAATCCCAGCTCCTACTGGCTTGTGAACATTAGCCACTTGCTCAATGGCTGTGGGCCTCCGATTCCCTTTCTGTAAATAAAAAAAATGGGATACATTATGGGACTATTATAAGAATTTGAGGTAATTGCAATACACACTATTTAACACGTGAGGTCCCAAGGATAGGCATTCAACACGGTGACTGTTGCCGCCATTAATATTCCTTGGGATACATCCACTGAGAACCTGCAAACAGGAGTGACCACACCCTGGTTTTGCACTAGGAAGTACAAAGCTTTGTGTGTCATGGCCAGCGCTGTTCTAGAGGAGCCCAGCATTTGGCTGGCCTTTTTGCCCACAGTAGCCTTGGGCTGGTACCTCAGAGAATCAATACTCTGTGGATGCAATTGGGGCTGTATTCTTACCTATACGGGGCATTTCACAGCCCCTGGTAGGGAAGCTTATTCCCACTTTTTAGACATAAATTGTACCCAGTGGCTTCCCCCTCAGGATACCTCTTATTGTCATCTGCTACTCCCAGTCCTATTTGTGTTCCAGCCCATATTTATGAGAATATCTTTCAAAAGACGAAGTGAAGATGTCCTTGTAGGCTTTCTTTATTTTTAGAGGGTTAAAAACAACTGCCTCTCCATTTTCTCTCTCAGTGCAGCTCTGGGTCAAGTGGTCTCACTGATTATCCAGTTGGCTTTCTGCCTTGATGCAGTTATAGAATCTTTTATTATTGACTTTGGAGCTCCTTGCAAGGTACTCCAAAAAAGCATTTTAAAATAGTCTCTGGTGGGCAATTTACATTTTAACTGCTCCTTTCATTACCCCCCTCAACACCCTCATATAGTTCCCCTTTCTAGAATTAAATAACCACATGATAGCTTTTGGGCCCCATGTCTCTCTTGGTTATTGAACTTGGCCCTGTTGTGGTCTTAACTGTGCAATGGTTCAGTTAGAGTCTCGTGATCTTTTACATTCATCACCTTTCTTCAACATTTGTTTTCAGCTTCTATGGCATCTTGATAAATCAAGAGCAGGATAATTAGCACCATCTTGGTTTGGTTTTTTTGAGAATCTCTCTGAGAATCCCTGGCACTGTGACAAGAGATGGTGCTCAAGGAGTTGTGTGAGGCATGAGAATGGGGTGGGGGCAACAGGAAAGAATGAAGACAACCATTTTCCAAAAGTCCTTTGGTTCCAGATAAATGTAAAGTCTTTTTTCCCCATTAATTAATCCAGGATTTAAGACTGAAGATCTACCTGTCTCTTGGGTATTACTTTAGAGGCCATAGTACTCTAGAGACCATCACCTTAGAAATACAGACTTGGATTTCAGGTTTTCTGGCTTCACTTTTCTATCACACTTCCATAAATTCCATGGCAGGGCCTGCCAACTCACCATTTATCTCTCTCTTTTCACTTTATCCACACTCATCTTCCTTAAGGACAGGCTTGACCTTACTCTGAAGGCCAAAAGTTCAATGAATTTCTGGTAAAAATTTCTGGCAGAAAATAGCTCTTCACAAGCCCACTGCTAATGTTTCCAAAGCTATAAGTCAGAGAGGACCCATGCCCCTCTCGTGCACACACGTACGCTGCTTCCCATAGTGTTCCTAACACCTTTGAGGCTAAACTGGCTTTGGTCTAGGGTGGCAATCCTTGTGTTGCCAAAAGTAAGGATTTTTCTTTTCTTTTTAAATTTTCTCATGTTTTATTTAAAGAAGGAATTCTACATATGCCACGGAGTCCTTGGGGTGCCTGGGTGTTGCAGTCATTTAAGTGTCCGACTCTTGGTTTCGGCTCAGGTCGTGGTTTCACAGTCACAGGATCGAGCCCTGCATCGGGCTCCACGCTCAGCAGGGAGTCTGCTTGAGTATCTCTCTCTCTCTCTCTCGCCCTCTGCCCCTCCCCCTACATTCTCTCTCTCTCTCAAATAAATAAATGAATCTTAAAAAAAAAAATATATATATATATATATATATATATATATATATATATATATATTTCCACCAAGGAGTCCAAAAGAGAGCAACAGCTACCACAAGAACCAGTGTATACTCAACTCATTCAATGATGTGGCAGCTTCATGAAGATGTAGTAGCTAAATTGCAGAGGAGGAAACCAGCCCACTTCCTTCTGAGACAAAAAACCTAAAGACAGTAAAGACGGTGGAACTGTGCACTTAGGAGAGATCCTCAACAAGTGGATAAATAGGTAACCATCAGGAATATTTCACTTCTCAAATTGGGAAGAAATGAAAAATGAGGAAACCCGATACGGGCAATGATGTAAGAAAATAAGTATTCGCATTCTTCTGAGAAGAGAGTGATTTTGGAACAATCTGGAGGCAAATTTAGTAATATATATTAGGTGCCTTAAAATACGCATGCCTTTTAATCTAGCAATTTCACCTCCAGAGGGGGAAAATAGAGGTAATGAAGAATCTAGCTTATTAGAACTTCATTATAATATTAATTATGAGTAAAAACTTAGAAATAGCCTAAAGACCAAATAATAGGCAGCTGGTTTAATGGAAATATGATACATAGGAATGATGTAGGAGATGAAAAGGGACATGGAAAGATGTTCATGATCTATGAGTAAAAAAAACAAAATTGAAAAATAGTATGCAGAGTGTTAGTTGACAATTGCCAAAAAAAAAAAAAAAAAAAAACGAGAAAAAATCACCAGAAAAACTTGGTTTAAAAAAGCTACATTTATTAGATTGATTTCAATAAAAAAGAACATCTCTTTGATAGAGTCTTAGTAATATTTCAGAAGAAGGGAGTCGGGAGAGGATATTTACAGGGTTTTAGAGCTAGAGTCCAGTGATAATAAGGGGGGGGGGCCTCACCAGGCAGGGAACTGGTTGGGATTGGGCACTTTTGGACATAAAATTTTGGATTGATGGGCATAGCAAGGTAAGATCCTGAAGCAAATATTGTTGAGCAAGCTGCTGGTCCTAGTAAGTAAGCAAGTAGCAAGTTTGTTACTATTTGTATCTAGTCCCAGTATTATGTGGCAGAGCAATAGGAAAAAGTGCTTTGGCCATACCTGTTTATCATCGAGACAGAAAAGTTTATTGGTTTCGGTTCTCAATGGCAGCTTTCTTTTTGTTAAAGAAATTATTCATGTTGACATTTCTATCTCACTAGAAAAAGTCTGGGAAGATAATTATTTACACATTAAAGGTGCTTATCTCTGCATGGAAGGATTACAGGTGCTCTTTCATTTCTTCTCTTTCACTTCTTCGCATTTTCTAAATTTTCTCTAGTGAACATATATGCAGAAAAAAAGACGTATTTGTTTAACTAATATTTAGCCAGATAGTATCCAGAACGATAGTATCCAGAGTCATCCTCACCTCAAAGCTTCTAGACCATTTCTAAATAGAACACCCAATCTACACGGAATTTTGTGGCCAACTTGGGAACCTGGCTAAATCATGACCTAATCACAACCGTGCAGTCCAGTAAGCATCAGGCAGCTTTTCATCCTTTCAGACAGACAATGAAATGCTGTGTAGACTGTTTAGAAGGACCCATTGTTCAGAAGTCTATTAGAAGCGTTTTTAACTGACACAGATGCCTATTTCTCTCCTTGACTCACTATTATCACTCCATTTCCAGAATTCTGATACAGTGGGAGCCTGGGACTGCAGGGACATGAATAGTGAGATACGAGGTGAACCCAGGAGCCTAGAATACTGTCTCGTGATCTCTCCAGTCAACCACTAATAACTATATTTCAGCACATAATATTTGCTGAGTGCTAGACAAGGTGAGGTGTGGTACACAAATTGGATAATCTACACTCCATCCCTTAAAGGAGCTTGGTTTTTAATTGGGGAAAGAAAGGGTCGTGAGGAGTGACTAACACACAGGCACAATTCTGGACACACAAAATGGCATGCAACCAAGCACGGCTCCACAGGTGGATGCTATGCTGGCCTCCGTTACAGTATTTGTATCCCGGATCTTGTGTGGTCTAGACTCTGAGTCCTATATACGTTTAGAGATAAGAAGTTCGGGGCATCGAGATATCCTAGTTAAAGGGAGGTTAAACTCCAACTTTTTTTAAAATTTCCATACTTCTTATTGACACCTTTTCCAAAATTTGATCTGCTTTATTTTCTGCAGTTTATAACTACAGCTTAATGAGCCTACTTGCAGAGCCCCAAGGTCGTTTTCATTGCACATAGATATTGATTTCATTGAATAGAGACTAAAAAGATAGGAAAAAAGATGTGAATTGATTCCAAGATCGACTGAAGTTTACTTTAAAAGAAGAAAGAAAAAAAAAAAGCCCACCAGTTCCTAATACCTATGTATTTTCAGCTTCTTTCCATTAAGGAGGACCACAGTGAGACCTTCCAATAGATTGATGGTTCCAATTGGCTGAAATGTCATTTCCCTTTATAAAACACTTTATTACTTATAAGTGCGCTTTTTTCTTTAAAGATTTTATTTATTTATTTGACAGAGAGATAGAGAGCACAAGTAGGCAGAGCGGCAGGCAGAGGGAGAGGGAGAAGCAGGCTCTCCACTAAGCAGGTAGCTGGACGTGGGGCTCGATCCCAGGACTCTGGGATCATGACCTGAGCTGAAGGCAGCTGCTTAACCGACTGAGCCACCCAGGCGCCCCATCTATAAGTACTCTTTATCAGGGAACTCATTATCCCAGACAAGGGGTCTTAGTAACCTTGTTGGAGAAATGGCCCAGAAAGGGGCTTTACTCAAGTTCATATAGTAACATAGTGACGGATTTAGGATTAGAAGTCCAATTTCCTGTTTTCAACCCTAAGCTTCCCCACGTCTGATACCCCAGGTGTTTTCCCACGAGGTAAAACTTACTGGGGATTCTGGGGATCTTAGCTACTAGACATAAAAATGAAAGAGACACAGCTCACAACACTTGTAAGTATAATGAGACGCTCTTGTTTCGGAGTTCAATTCTTGGCAGGTTTTCTGGAACAGGACTCCGTTCTCAATGCCAGACGCCAGCACGGCCACCCGCGCACCCCTTGGTTTCATTACAGCACAGCTGCAGAGAGATGAGGTCTCCCGTGTCCCCAGCCGTTGGTCAGCCTGCAGAGCCAACGAGGGAAACATGGAACACGTCTTGCCTGAGCAATCTGATGACCAAACCGGCTATTAAAAACAACAACAGCAATAATGACAACAAACTTGGCTCGTCCACCACTTGAATATCTTCGGCTGCTCGTAATAACAAACAAACAAACCCCCTCCAACAACCCAGGATATATTATGGAACAGGAAATGCACAGTTAGAGCCAGGAATACAGTGGGCTGATTCCGCAGCTCGGTGGTCCCATCAGGTGGTGGACTCTCTCCATTCTTGGCGCCTTTTGCAGTGCATTGCCTGACGCTTGCCCCTCCTCGTGGTCTCCAGTGGGGGGCAGTATCTCCAGGCCTCAAACCCACATCCGGAGGCAGGGACTTAAGGAGTCACTTCTTCAGAAGAAGATCTTTCTCCGAAGTTCCTAAACAAATCTCTTCTCCCAATACTGGGTGGAACGTGGTCAAGAACCCACTCTGAAACCAACTACAGCCAGGAGGACAGGCTCAGACCATTCATGCTTCACCCCCTGGAACTGGGTCCTGGGAGGGTGGGGACTAGAAAGGAGTGGAGAGGAAGACCTCTGACCCAGTCAGAGCTCTGCCAGAGGAGCACAGGTGTGGTCGTGATGGAGGAAAACCATTGACAGCATCTGCCGCACCAGCTCTGAGCTACAGGCCACCTCTCCTGCCAGGACTTGTTCCCTGAATCAGGTGTTTCATCCTTTCTAAGGTGAGGAGAGGCTGTTCCGACAGAGCTGGGAGGACCTAGGGATCTGTGAATGCTCATAGACGGCTTCATCAGGTGTCAATGTTGGCTTCAGGTAAAACTTGTGAAGACTTTGGAGACCTTAATCTAGAGTCAGTGATGTTCTAGGGGTGGGAATTTAGGCCAGGAACACTGATAGGGCCAGGCCACTGTGGGCAAAGAGAGAGCTTTGGGGGCAAGTAGACCAGTATTTTAAAGTACTCCTTAAATCATACCTAGACAGTCACTATTGACTTACCCCCAGGTATAATGATATAGATAGGAAAGTGAGAACCATGAATGAACATCAGTATATTTTTTTTTTACCCAGCCCATCTTTTATAATAGGATTCAGCCCTGCTAAAATAAAATGGATTTTTGGATGACTACGTCACAAGCTTCTTGCTTTTCCTTTTCTTCTTCCTCTTTTTCTTTTTACTTGCTTTTGATTTTTAAGAACAATGAACATATTCTCTTTTATAATGGGAAAACAGAGTAACTTATTTGGAAAAAAAAAAAAAAGGTAGTTCACACTTGTCATTTAAAACAGCATAGGAAATCCCCACCTCAAATAAGCAGTCTGATGATTGCTTTTGTAATAGCTGAAAATAAACCAACTTTATTTGAATCAGTCAATACCAATCAAGACTGGAAAACAAATTTATTACTCGTTCAGATTCATGAAGAAAACATTCAGCAATATCTTCATTAAAAGGCAATTTATATTTATTAAGGCTTGAAAGCAAGTCCTGCTATTTTGTCACCACAGTTAAAGGTCTTGAGAAAAACAAGTAACCATCCTTTGGAGTGTCTTTATAAAATGTAATGTTTGTTCTTTTATAAAAGCTAGGCATCTTTTGCTAAATTAATTAACACCTAGCTTTTAGGATGGGACAAACACGAGGTCAGGAAAGTAAGACAAAGTTCAAACAGCAGCTGGGTATTTTATATTTTAAGTATATGCATAATCATTATTGTGAAACTTCTAACTAGGCATAACATATCTTAGATAATTGGATCCTTTAAACTATGTTCCCCCCCCCCCCCAAAAAAAAACCAGATTGCTTTTATAGAAACACATATCAGCCCAAACCCTGTAATGAAGCAATCTTTCATTTTATTTTTTGGTTGGTGAGGGGAGCATTGGATCTAATTCCTCAAGTAACATTAAATAAAATGATGCACACTTTGGATCATAACCTCATGATGAAAGGAAAGCATCCTGCAACTAAGCCGGGAGAAGAATATTGGCAAAGGTAGAGGAATACGCATTCATGAAGGGGGCACATGTTACTTGATTTGAATGCTAAAAAGCACTGGTTAGAAGACACTGGGTCTTGTTTGCAGAAAGGGCTCCAAGGCCAAAGATGTGACAACATCTGTTCTCCTAACTTTAGAACCAGGATGCTTCACATGCACACCTCTCTCTCGAATGCTTATGATTCTTTTTAATGGCATGTGAAAAAATAAGGAAGTGATCCCTTAGGAATCATTGAACTTAGTTTTAATAATGAGGTGATACTTCATCTTTCCAAGGAGAGAGAGAACGGCATCTTGCTTCACTCTGCTACATAAATGGCTCCTGGCCACTGGGAAGAGTGGCTGCTCACAGAGGTACCTACTGGATTCCTGCTGCCTTTAGACCAATTTAATTTAGATACAGATTCTTCACTGGTTTTTTAAGATGGAAAACTCTTCCTAGAAGGACCTGTACCTTCCTGACTCTGCCCCTCTTTTAATTCTATTTGTCTAGGCCTTACTGATTCCTGAGATTCTTAGACCTTCAGGATCCATCCTGTAACAATTCAAAGATGCTTGGTGTTGTCTTTGTGCAGAATGGCCAGTGGGCAGAGGTGCTGCGAAGAGCTTCTGTGGTTTCATTCAACAAATGCTGGAAAATGCAGCTTAGGAAACTTCCCTCGTGGTGAAGGCTTTTTCTAATGAAAAGACCAAGATCGTTGCTGGCCCCCCCCAGCAGATGTGAACACCGGAGACTGGCATTTCCTGGGAAGCTGGAACCAGTCTGAGATTGTGTGGTCAAATAAAAGTGTGTTTTGCTTTTCGTAGCGTGTGATTCTGAGCTGTCAGGCATTTGACTTCCTTTATCAGGACATAAAGACACACAATAGAAGGAACCATGCTAGTCTAGAACACTCAAGCTTTTATTACCCAGCTCATCATATAAGGTTATTAAAATCTTACCCCATACCTTCTTTCTGGGCCAACCTGAGAGGTGGCCCAATCTGGATAGATGGGTAAATTCAACACTGTTATTCTGAGTTTGATTCTTCTTTCTGACTCCGCCTCCCACTATGCTATCCCACAAAAATAAAATAGGACATGAAAGTCAAAGGGGAAAAATAAATCCGGAATAAAATAGGATCTCAACCCAAACTCTTTCTAATGCCACTGAAATGCTTTTTGAGGGATCAATACTCATTCAAGACCAATGACAGGGTGACCTCCTGTCTTATAACTCTGGAGTTCAAACTGCAAACCTTCAGGACTCCCTGAGTGGGTTCTGGAGACACCTAAGGACCTCATCATACCGATGCTTGAAGATGATTTGCTGTGTATGTGACAGGGTTGTGGCCAAAGCCCAGGGAGGCTGAAGGATCTGGAGAAAAATCTCTCTTGGAAAAAATAATCAGAAGGTAATATTATTGTTATTTTAAAATATTCTGCTAAATCTGGTCATAAGACATTAAAGCTCTTAGTCAAGACTCAGTTATATTATATAATAATCCACTATTGAAATAAAAAGATATTCCTGAATTACTCAGAAGTGCTTTCCATCTCTAAACTCCATCCTGTTTTCAATGGTTATAACTGATCATGTAACGGCCCCCCCACCCCCCACTGGTGCCTTAATATTATTATTTATGTAAAACTAAGTCAACCACAGAAGGACCATCTAGAAACAACAGTATTGATTTGGTTTGGCTTCTTTGTTTTTAAAGACTCGCCAATGGCTGAATTCTGACTCTCAAATCAGTCATTAGGATCAGACAACCCCTAGCCAGGAGCTGTGCCACCTGGGGGCCTGTTTTCTTTGTCCCGCTCCCTTTGCTACATCGACTTGCTTCTAGACCACTGTGGGTCTCTGGAAAGTAAACTGCTTCTTAGGTCATTGTGCCTGTGTTGCTAAACTCAGGGAAGGGTTTCTGAGGACAACAGGATTTACACTAATTCTAAGTCCTCTGGGATCATTCAAGACTTCATCTCCCGAGGCCAGGTCAGGGCTTACCCCTATAGTCACAAGAACTATTGCCTCCCCCCCCCCCGCCCCCGGCCATGCTCCTTTCTAAACATGTCTCGGGACTAAGTTCCCAGGGAGTCCCTGGGAAGGTTCCTTTAGGGGTGGGAATGAATCAATGCCTCCTTGCCCTTGCAAAGCTCTCAGGCTAATAAAACGTCCTACTGAGAAATTTCCTCTTCCTCAGTGGGCTCAAGGGGCTCCTGTTTCCTCCCTTCTGCTCAGATCAGCGGGCCACGTGATTTCTTCAGAGATCCCAGGAGGCAGGCCGGTCTGGGGGTGGCCGGGGTGAGGATATGCGGATGTTTCTATGGAAAGGACCGTGCTGCCCTGAGCTTCCTGAGCAATGAGCCAGGTCCCGGGGCTTTCTGGCACTCGGGACCTCACTCTACCCACAGGCAGCCCGGATGGGAGGACTGCTGAAGGTGACCGTCTGTGGCGGGTGGCTTTTCTCACAGCACATCACTAGGACAGAGGGCTGATGATTAGCTCGTTTTTCTTAGTTTCCTCTGCACAGGTCCCCAGGCTTGAGCCGGATGAGCTTTGAAGGAGGTGAAACTCAAGGAGAATGACTGAGGAGTGAAATACTGGCTAAAACCCGTTCCTTTTTCATCTGGCAGGTGAGTCAGATGGCAGGAAAATTAACCCAGATGGGGCATCTACTTTTCCTCAAGGTCAAACCACATGGTTTCCCGGTCAGAAAGGCCCATGGACTTTCTTCCTAAGGTGTTCCATGATCATGCCATCTCTCACCCGTCAGAGATTGCAGCCAACTCAGCCAGGAGTCACACCCGGCTGGCAGACCCACATTGGGGAACCACTTGAAGAGACTGGGAAGTCAGTTTTGGCCAATTCTTGGTTGGTAGTGACATGCCATCAGCAGCTCAAGACTTAGATCATGAGAGAGAAGACCTGTGTGAAGGATTCCCAGGGAACATCGAGCCTCATAAAGAACTTCTCTATCGTCACCCCCACCCCCACCCCCCATCTGCCTTCTCACAGACCAAAACTGACTCGTGGATCAGTCAAACCCAGGCATGGCATCTCCAACAAAACTACCCCTAAGCAAGCAAACCCCATGGCTGGTAGACCCCGTGGGCCTTTTGGCATCGACACTGCTCCCCCTCCCCTTTGCAGTCACCCCGGTCTGCGACTGCATGCCAATGTCCCTTCCTCAAAAGGCCTGGACAGCCGAGAACCAGAGGCTCCTGTCAGCCAGATACACAAAAGCATGGCGACCTTCTCAGCATTGCAGCCAACAGAGACTGTCTGACGTGGTGTTCCCGTCTGGTCTTCAGTGCCCCGTGTGACCGGAGCGTCAGAAAGCAGACGGGGACTGAAGGTGTATGTGCCAGTGGCCCAATCCACAGCCTGCCGGCCCTCCATTCACTCTGTCTCCCCGCAACGCGGTGGCTCTCTTTCTAGCAAGAACTACGATGGCATCTGTCCTCGGCCGTGGAGTTACCAACAAAGAGGAGAGGGGGAGGGGACACGGTGTTGCATGTTCCTAATGCAGCCGGGCAGCGATTCTGATTGGCGGCGGGGCCGGGGACAGTCCCCTAGGGTGGGCTCCAAAGGCTGAGCGCTTGCGTGTTTCTACCATTTCTGCTTGCAGATGCCCGTGTGATCAGATGGGGTCGGCTGGGACCTTCCTAAGAGGCAGCAGGCTGGGGTCCCACGAGGCCAGCGAGATGTGGAGGGCAGCCAAGCGCTGTTTCCCGACGCGGTGCGGAAGGGGAGTCTGTGAGGCCCGAGTTCTTTTGGGAGAAGCCAAGTCCTTCTGCTGCCAGGGGTGGGGCAAGGCGGCCGAGCTCAGGACCGGCTGAGGCGCTTGGCCACATCGGCGTAGGCCGACTCGATCTCCTGGTCTGCCGCACAGGTGTTGGTGAACTCATCCCGCGCGTAGGCGTTCTTCAGGTACCGCCACAGGCCCGTCATCTCGGCCGGGAAATCGTAGTTGCGGTACTTCTTGGCCACAATCTACAACACAGACGGCAGGACAGAAAAGGGCGTGAATGCACGAGACAAACCAGTGGGACGGAGTTAGTGCCAGACCCGGCGTGCGTGCGGTGAGGGGGGGCGGGGGACCCGGGTGCCCGCGAGCATCACTCACCGCGAGCCCGCCCGCAGCAAAAATGTTTGTCACGCAAGGTGGGGGTGCTGCCTTCTTTCCATCTTCTCTAATCTTATTTATTTTGTAAGTCAATATAATTTCCCTTTGACCTAGGCATTCTGCTTCGGGGAATTTTCCTTTGGAAATGATCACAAAGATTGAGCTACCTATCTGCGATCACGGGACGAATAGTAAAAAATGCAATAGTGAAAAAATGGCAGAGGAAAGAAATGTCCTGCCATAGGTACGTGGATAAATGCATTATCATAGGTAAATACAATGCCATCCTGGAGAGCCTTTAGAAATGATGCTGCAGAAGAAGTTCCAGGCATCTGGAAAACTCTTTTAGATCATTAAGTGGGTGCCTGGGTGGCTCAGTTGGTTAAGCGGCTGCCTTCGGCTCAGGTCGTGATCCCAGGGTCCTGGGATTGAGCCCCACATCGGGCTCCCCACTCAGTGGAGAGTCTGTTTCTCCCTCTGTCCCCGGCTCATGCTCTCTCGCTTGCTCTTTCTCTCTATCTCAAATAAATAAATAAAATCTTTAAAAAAAAAGATTGCTAAGTTTCAAGTGCAGTGCAAAAAAATTAATAAAGAAAGAATTTTTTAAAGTGCAGTATAATGCAATTTGGAGAAATATGTGAGGTGACTAGAAGTACATATACCAATATGTTACCAGTGGTTATGTCTGACTGATAGAATTATAAATTTTTCCCATCATCCACTTTTTTTTACATAAACACCCTTATTTATAGGAGAGAACAAAAAGCATAAAAAGTAAGTTAGATGTTGGACTGTACATGCAGGTTCAATGTATGATGTGGGAGTGAACAAATCATAATTTCTAGTCTCTTCTAGTTTGCCACATGTGGGGGCTGCGGATGGGCGTTCTGGGGAGGTGCTGTTTGTGTTGAAACAGTAGCATCGTGGTTAAGAACATGGGCTCCGGATCCCCACTGACTGGATCTGCAATTTTACTCCACTACCTAACAGCTGTGTGACCTTGGACTAGTTACTTAGCCTCCCTGAACCCCAATTTATCTCTAAAATGAAGGTAATAATAGGACTTACCTTGGAGTAACAGATTAGTTAATACACATAAAATGCTTAGAGGGGTGGCTGGCTCATACTGAGTGCTCAAGAAACATTATCTCCTATTATAATTCACTGAGACCCATCTTCTGCCCATTTGCATGCAGAGAGGGTGACCTGTGTAGTTACATGGGGCCTCAAACTCAGAAGGGCTTGCTTTGGGTTCAATGCTCTGCTGTCACCATCTGGAAATTCTGAGTACTTTTTAACAGGGGCCACTTATTGTCACTGTATGCTGGGGTCTGCGCATTAGCTGGTCTTGCTTCTAGCCCTCTGGGGCCGGGGTGGGAATAGCAAAGAGTAGCCTTTCTCCTAAGCCACTGGCTTCTGACTCTTTTCCTTGCTTTCTTTTTAGAGAGGTCTTCAGACTGCTGGCCCTGGGATCCTCCCACTCAGAGAACCCCTGAGTTCAGCTACTCTGGGCTTTCATTTTCATTTTGGTGCCAGTGATGTTCAGGGTTCCCTGGAAAGCTATGCTGAGTGAACGCAATGATGACCTATTACATGAAAAGCTCAGCCTCATGGGTTTGACCACATTCCCAAGGAGCATGCATTTTCCTCCTCCGTTCTCCTGCATCAGTTTGGAAGTTGTGTTACAATAGTAAGCTCTATTCTATTCTGAATTGCAGTTACTGTTTTAGTATCCTCTCTCTCTTCCCTAGCTTGTGAGCAGTGTAAGCAGAAGGACAGGAACTCCAGCTTCATTCTTATACTGCCTGATAATAACACTAGGATTTTTTTTATTTTTTTAAGATTTTATTTATTTGAGAGAGAGAGAGAGAGAAAGTACAAGCGGGGGTGGGTAGCAGAGGGAGGGAAGAGCAGGCTTCCTGCTGAGCAGGGAGCCCCAAAGACAATGGGGGGCTCAATTCCAGGACCCTGGGATCACGACCTGAGCCGAAGGCAGATGTTTAACCGACTGAGCCACCCAGGTGCCCCTCAGTAACACTGTTTATAAGCGTAGTGACACTAACAAGCGTTTATTTACTATGTGCTCTGCTCCAGGCTGTTTTAAGCACTGTGCAAGCCTCTTAAACCTCTAAGTAACTCTATAAGGAAGAGTGCATTATGTTCCCATTTTACAGATGAGGGAAGTAAGGCAAAGAGAAGTTAAATAAGTAAGGATTCAATAAACAGCTGTACTGCATCTTTACTATCTTCAGGTATCCTAAATCAAAGTGCAGCTAGAGTCAAATGGAAGAAACTCACTTAATTTTAGAGACTGCAGATCCTTAGCAATGAGCAGACTGAAGCCACAAGAGCGTAAATAGGTTACACCATGTGACACAGGAAATTAATTCAACCAGTATCTTTTGAGTAATCACTCATGTTTATTATAGTCCTTGCTTTTCTTTTTTTATTCGGGTATAGTTGACACACAGTGTCGCATTAGTTTCAGGTGCACAGCACAGTGATTGGACAAGTCTATATGCTCTGCTGTGTGCACCAGCAGGGAAGCTCCCATCCGTCACCATAGGACGCTATTACAGTATCATTGACTCTATTCCTTCTGCTGGACCCGGTATTCCCATGACAGTCCTTCCCTTCTCTCCACGTGGCCACCCAGCTGTCTGCAAACGAGAAAGGTAGGGCTGTACTCAGAATCCCTTGTGTGCCAGTTATCCTGCTATTGCTGCTTATCTCCAAACCACCCTGGTGTTTGTTTCTTTGGGACGCTGGGGGCGCTGGGACGCATGGGTGGGAACTCTGCAAATCACATCTGTTCTGCCAGGGACTCCCTGTTAGGCTCTTCCAAGAGGGGGCGCTAGAGAGGGTCTGCAAGGCTGGAGGAGGGAGAGGGGCCGCCCCTTTCTGCGGCGGACATCCACATCCCCTGCCCGTGAGACTCTCCTTTGCTCCAGCAGCAGCAGCTGAGTCCAGTTTTCTTGTTTTGCCACCACTGGTGGAACTAGGTCTTCATCCTGGCTGAGAGAGGCCAGCACACAGCAGTGACCCCCTGCAGGGGTTGGGGGCCAGCCCCCTGGGCCGTGCCCTGAACTCAGCCCCCAGCGGCAGCTCAGCATGCCCCACCTCGCAGGTCCAAGGTTGGGCTCTGCAGGGGCCCCTCATCTAAGTTGCCAAGTTTTAGATCCTTCTGACCTCTTCCGTTGGTCTCCCCTGCCCTAGGGGGTCGTGGCCGCCCTATTAAGGTAGAACCTCGTGGTACACTTTGCCTTCCTGGTACTTTAGTACTTACTGCTTCTTTCTATTAAATTCTGTTGGTTAAGAGAACTGGTTTGGGGTAGTCACCAGGGAAGCCACATCCCCACAATGCTCTGTCCAGCTTAGGTGCAACTAAGAAGCAAAGGGGATGGCATCTGAGTCCCCTGGCAGAGCACTCGCCACAAGCAAATGCTGGGGCCAACACCCATTGCCAGTTCTCCTTGACCTCCCCCTGTTCACTGCAGGGTGAGGGTCCCCTGGGTTTTCCCAGGAGCCTTTGAGAAGCAGCTGTCCTGGCTAAGGAGCAAGACCAGGCAGGAGGGACGGGTCACAAACTGACAGATGGAATGGCCTCAAGTCTCTCCATGCTGGGATTTGTTTTCATTTTTAAAGGATGCGCTATGAGATTTAAGAGAGCAGAAGGGCGGCTTATGGATATATACTTGAGCTTATGTCTCCTTTGCTGTTTGCTTCAGGGGCTGAAGCAGGTCACCGTGCTAGGCAGGGGTCCCAGGGGCTGCTCCAGAAGGCCCACCATGCCCCTCCCTGCCTGGACCTGCACGCCCTGAGCCTTGGCCACATCGCTGGTTCTTTCCTCACATGTTGGCTTGCCTTGAGGATGAGGACTAGAAGGGAGCCAGACAGCAAGAGTTCAAACCAGGCTCTCAGGGAGAATGAAGATGAACCTGAACGAGAGCCAGGTAAGAGAGGGAGAGAGCGCGAGAGAGCGCGGGCGAGGATGTGCACACGGAGCTCTGACGTTCACAGGAACTTCCATGCTCATGGTCTGAATTTGCTCTTTCATATGAAAACAGTTAGCTCCCACAGCCCAGATTAGGTTTTGGCATCAGGAGCCAAACTGGAGGCCTGACTTGGCTCCCCCTTCACTCTTTCTGCAGGACGGGGCTTTGCCAGGTCTCTGGGATCTGATAAGCTGGATCAGCAGAAATCCAAGGAGACAGAAGGCGAGGCCCAGCCTTTGTCCCCTCAAAGGCCGTCCTCCCTCTGATCCCCAGCTTCAAGTGAACAGCTCACTGAACTCCATCCAAGGACACGGGCGGAGCATCATCCTTTAGGGCTGGGAGGAACGGGAGGAGTCAGAAGATGAAGCACAGGGCCTTGGGGGATCCATTTGTTTACCTTATTCGACAGGAAATTCTTGAGCAGGTAGTCAATACATGTTTGAGTATGACAGAAGAAGGAAGGAGTAAAGGAAGAGAGAAGAAAGAGGCAAGAAGGAATATACTTCATAATCTCTTCATTTAGGCATGAGAAAAATGAATTCTAGAAAGATTCAGTGACTTTCCCCAGCTCATGCTGTTAGTAGGACTAGGATGTGGGTCGCGTGACTTTCTGAATGGGGGGTCTTTCCATTACATCACGCGGACACACTGGGACTGAACTAGAATCATACCATCCCTAATGGTGCCACTTGTTCCTCAGGAAAAGAGAATAAAAGATGTTTCCGTGGGTGTTGTGGGGCATGCGGTCATTAAGAACTTAAAAGACATGGAGCTTGGCTGGACTTACAAGTAACCATTGGCTTGGCCCCGAACCCAAAGCGTCTTCATATTAATAGATTGCATTTTCCCGGCCCATCAGGAACGGCACACGTGATTCCGGCCCAGTCCCCAGCTTGGACCAAGTCCCGTGGGAACACCAGTGCTTGCACAGCTCAGATTTCAATTCAAGCTGGTTGTGCTCTGACTGGAGGGAAGCCCACATCTCTAGCTCAGGACTTCAGCTGGAAAACGATAGGCAGCTATCCAGCTGACAAATGATTGAATCTGATTCTTCTTAGTGAAGGGCAGAAGGAAAATGGTATGATAAAGACACAAGCGAGGTGATCAAATGGTCAATCAATGAGTATTTATGAAAGGGCCACCATGTACCCACCATCGTGCTTGGAGAAGCCACTCTCCCGATAGAGCCTATTGTCTGACTGAGACATATCATATAAATGTGTATAAAAGTAGAGAAGAGTCTAGCGGTATGGTCCCACTGTGTGTTTCGCTTGGCTGGTGAAGGCCGGGAAAGGATGTGAGAAGAAGCATTAGTTTAGAGAACAAACATCAGGGCACACAACTATTGTCTTCAAAGAAGGTGAAATAGAGCAGCCCTGATCCATGCTGCTCCAGAGAACAAAGGGGAGCGGGGAGGCTGTTTGTGCTCAACATAGGATGTTTTTAGGGGTGTATGTGTGGCTCAGTCGGTTAAGCGTCCGACTCTTGAGTTCGGCTCAGGTCATGACCTCCAGGTTGTAAGATGTAAGATGGAGTCCCACATCAGGCTGTGTGCTGGGCGTGGAGCCTGCTTGAGATTCTCTCTCTTCCTCTGCCCACCCCCCTTTTTAAAAAAAAAAAAAAAGGAAAGATGTTTTAATGATCAGAGTCATCCAAAATGATAGGGCTGACTCGTTAGGCAGGGAGCTCTTCATCATCAGAAGTGTGAGGCGACAGCTGCATGGAAGCCTGTCACAGACACGCGGAAAGTGGTCCAGTGGGGGGTGGGAGACAGTTTGGGATGACCTTGGAATTCCCTTCTTTCCAACTCTCGGATCCTAGAATTCTTATAGGACAGGATTACACTGCATTTGATCAGTGTAGGACAACCGTGGCAAGAAAATGATGTCACTTCTTACAGCCTCCAGCCCTTGAGCTGATAGATGAGGAAGAGGATACACACCTGTCCTAGGGACTTACTGGAGCGAATGAGAAGGCTTGCATATGAAGCAACTTCATAGAGACGTGGGGGTGTGGCCAGTGAAAACCTGGGAGGCAGAGGCAAGGAAGAAGCTCTCTCTCTCTTTATATATATATATATGTATAAATGTATGCATATACATATATATGTATGTATAACCACACATATTATAACAATAGCAGCTACTATGTATTGAGCCTTTATAATATGCCAGGCACTGTTGCTCCATATTTACTCTCCCAGCCAAGAAGTAAAAATAAGAATAGGAAGTAAGTAATATATGCCTGTTTTACTGAAGCTCAGAGAGTCTATACAGCCAGCAAGCAGTGGAGGCTGATTTGGGGTTCATATTCCTGTGACTTCAGAGCCCAGGCTCTGGACCAGCAGGTGGCACTGTCCTTGACTCATCCACGCAGGTGACACGGGCCTATGATGGAGTTGGATAAGGCAAGTGACCTGCAGGTAGAGCTGTCTTACCTTGACCACATGGAGTTTGGGCAACAGATTGCAGTCGGCCAGGGTCAGCTCGTCCCCATCTAAGAATTTGCGCCGGGACCTCTTGTCTTCATCCCCGCAAGTGTTGGCATCAATCTCCTCTGGGAGAGGGTTGTTCAGGTAGTCATCCAGTTTCTTCAGTGCCCTGGTCAGGCCTCTCTCAAGGGCTGGCATGAAACAGCAGAAGAAAAATCTTCAGTCAACCTTCCTGCCACTGGAAACAACCAGGGGTCTTCAGAGTAAAGGAGCCTATCCTGAATTCTGTGCCCTTCCCATCACACCGTCAGCTCCCACACACTACAGAATACCTGCAAGCCATTAATACAACGCAGCAGAAGAGTGTTAAGTGGTCTGAAAAAGCAAACCTTAACCAAACAATAAACACTGGTTAATCCTTTAAAAAAAAAACATAAATATACAAATGCAACCATTAGGATATATATCAAAGTTTTTGAAGTGCTCATCTCCAGTAGATACAGTAATAATAGTCAACTTTCATTTCCTGTTTTGCTTCTCTATATTTTTCCAATATTCCACAATTAACCCGCATAAGAATTTTGTAGAAAGAAAGGGCTATTCACTAAGTAAACAACTGCTTAGAAAGTCTAGGACAGAGATACGCATCAGACTTTGTGGAAGCATTAACTAAGGAGGCACC
This sequence comes from Neomonachus schauinslandi, assembly GCF_002201575.2. Taxonomy (NCBI): domain Eukaryota; kingdom Metazoa; phylum Chordata; class Mammalia; order Carnivora; family Phocidae; genus Neomonachus; species Neomonachus schauinslandi. The sequence continues at coordinate 104,541,790 of NC_058410.1, read as the reverse complement.
AACTAAGCCAACCTGAGAAGGGGGGTGGGGGGGACAAGGCTTCCAGGAAGACATGACAGAGGAAAGTAAGCCACCCTGCTTGGTGTTGCCCCTACAGGACCAATGGATACCAGAAGGGCAATACTTCAGTTTAATCTAGAGAAGGTTGTTCTAAAAATCAGAAATGTCCAGAATGGAAGGGCCGGTAAACTAGGCAGAGGGCTCCACCAGACACAGCTGCATGGAAACCTGTCAAGGACACACCTCAGAGAATGAACATCCAAAGGACGACAATGTGGCAGAAGACTTTCAGTCTTGCCCCAATAATTTCCTATCCAGTAATTGATTTAGACACAAGAGGAGAACAAAATATTCAAAAGAGCAACAGCCTGAAGCCACTGCCACTCGGAACCAATCCATCGAGAGTCTCACAGTCAGTTCCAGGCACAGAACGCTGGCCACCCGAGCTCCGAGGACAGGGGTGCAGGAGATGGCTGACTGGGCCCCCAGCCACTGCACCTATGTCATCACCCCGTCCCCAAGGCTGTTTTTTCCCAGACTCCAGTGTAGAGGGTGATGCTGAGGTAACGGGAATCAGTCCTGATGTTAATTCTGGCAGATGAAGGAGGGATGCTGCCCCTGGGGGAAGAGCCCAGAGGACGGGGACTCTTACTTACTTTTTCCCAAATGTGCCTTCTGTTAGCCACTCCTCCATAACCCAAGTTTGTCTTTTCATAGGAGGCCTTTGTTTGAGACAATGAAACACCACCAGCCCAAGATAAATCAATTGAACACTTACTGGAATGTTTGAAAACAGGCTGGAGGTTGGATGTAGTTTCTCAATACTTCCTTCTCCCTGGTGTGGCATTTGAACTTGTACTTCATCATCTGCTTTGTGTTTCCAGTTTGGGAGAATAGAGTGAGCAGGGCTGGGAAAAAATGCTTGTAGTCCCCTTAGTAATTGTCTAGACTAGGATGGGATTGCAAGCCTATTCAAGGACAATAGCAGAGGGTGGGGACCGAACAATAGTCATTATGGGCCCCACCCCCACCCCGGCCGAAGCACTTGTGATCTATATTGGGTTTGTTTGCTTCCTTAAAGCCCTCCACCCCTTTCAGTTATGGCGATTATGACAAAATCTTGATTCTAAGGGAGAAAGGAAAAATCAAATAGAGTGTCTGCTGAAATCGGCCCAACGGGTATCAATCCAAGCGACAGAGATGGATGAAAGGAAATGAAATGTTGCAGACTGTAATTCCAAAATGCCCGCTGGAGACCTGAGCAGGCCATTGCATGAGTCTGTGCCCAAGTCCCCCAGTGTGGGAATGATCATGGCATTTGGTAAAAGAGGCCTAGAAGAGCAACTGGAGCTCCTTGGGAGGACAATTCTGGATACATCTCAACTATGTCTCCATGAGCTCTTGAGGTGGAAGGATTAAGTGTGGCAGTGGGCATGGCTGTCACCTTATGCCATAGCTGCGACATCTATGTGACATCCCGAGGGGGCGTGTGCTGAGGATGTCCTCCGCCGGTCAATGTCATTGCTCGAGTCTGTGTATTTTTGATCAGGAATGTGAAGGGCGCAGTTGGTGGTAATCATGGTAGAGAGAAGAGGAGGCGAGGCAGCAGGGGAGGGGCTGCGTGGCCTGGAGCTAAGCCTGTGTTTAAATTTCAACCCTGCCCAGGGTGGATTTATTATGACGCTGCTCAAGTTTGAGCTTCGGTTCCCTTCATCCCATGGGCCCCTTCCAAAGCCTTGAACTTGATTTTTTTTAAAATTCCTTATTTGTATTTATTCTATTGGCTTCAGACCCCACAAATCTTGGGAACGTCTCTGATCCTGGAACTCACGACCAAGTGTGACCTTGGGCAAGCTCCTCGATGTCGCTGAGTTTCAGTTTTCTCATCTCAACTGTGAGATGAAGATCCCCAATCTTCCTAAGGCCTGACTCGGATTATGCAGGGAAAAGTGCCTCATACAATGCCTGCCCCGTGCTAGGACGTCTCTATGATTTGCTCTTGCTAGTGCAGGACCAAATGTGACAGCTATCTGCTCTCTGTCCCTGACCCCACACTCTCCATCAGTTATATTCCTAAAAACTCCAAGGTGCGGCAGAGAATGAGAGATTCTCAGAAGCTCCAGTTCCGAGGCCCAGGCCCCAGAGATGACAACCAACAGCCCAGAGCTTTGCGTCCCATCCTGATGTAATCATGTACAGCCACAGCCCTGTCCCGGACGCTCCGTCGGGATACTTCTTGGTGATGCGCTGTGTGAGAGACATGGCCGGGGGGAAACAGACACGACACGTCTGTGCTAACACACAGCCATTCTTCTCGACTAACAGATACCGGCACTGATACAGCTTCTGCCAGTTCTTTTCCCTCCTACCTGCCAACTTATTCCTCTGACCCTGGCTCCATCTGGCATCCATAGAATTTAATTATCTCTTTTGGCCCACGGCACCCAGGTCAGAAAACCGCTGGAGAACTTCCTGCTCAGATAAGAGTGAGGGGGATTATGAAAGAAACCAGAGTGACAAGGAGATGTTAATCCCGTCAGTGTTCCCATTTGAAACCCTCCTCTGAGTAGCAGGATAGGGTAACCCTCAGACCACAGCAAGCCTGAGGCCAGGGGACCCTGAGACCCGGGACCAGTGGAGGCCCAGGCACTTGACGGGTCCCCCATCCTTTAACTGCTGTCTGCCCCTCTCCACCCGCCCTTCCCATAAAGATTTATTCGCTACCACCCGCAAATGCGCTGGGTAAAATATGTGACGAGGAAACAAGGGGAATAGTTCATAAATATTCTCAGCCATATGCAAACAATCTCAAATTTATTTTTCTCCTTTTTAAGGAGGAAAAAAAAATCCACCCATTCCATGATCACTTCCAGATTCATTGAGGTTGATATTACATAAGAACCAATATTGTTTTCTCGTCGTAGAGAAATAATGACTTGGAAACGGCAATTTGAGCTAAGAAAATAATATACTCTTACCAGGGCATGGAGGCTGAATGAGGACCCGGCAGCCAAGATCTAGCTCAGCCTCCAACCAGCTCTTGCAAGCACGGCTCAACCCTGCTTTGCTGGCATGCTTTGTGCAACAGGGGTATCCGCAAGCACCACACAGACTCTTTGGGGCTCAGAACTCACGTAGAGCAGAACGGATGTCAAAGGTGCTCTTTGAAAGGACAGGAGCAGCTCTGTGGGTCCAGGGTCCTGTACCCTCAGCTCCTCCCGTGTGTTTTCTCTCTGGCACGTGAAACTTGCAGAGAGGTAAGAACAGGGGGCCACCTCTGACCACCAGCTGCAGCCTGGACAGGCATCTGTTCAATTCTCCCAGGGAGAAGACAATCATGGCTATTGGGAGCTGGCCCCGGGCCAAGGACCCTCCATCCCGCTGTGCCTCTCACATGGCTCTGATCCAGCACCAGCAAGAATTACAGTAAGTGAATGTCTGAAATAGACTGGGGATGTTTACACAACCTATCATTTAAACACACAGTGAAGCTATTGAGATGGGAATTATTATTCATACCCATTTAAGAGATAAAGAAATTGAGTCTTAGACTTTCCCAAGGCACACACGCATGTGCAAGCCAGCTGTTTCCGGGATGCACACTGAAACTGTACCTTGTTTGGTTTTTAACTGCTTTTGTCTTCCTTACGAGCACCAACCCCTGGGTAATGGGAGAATGACAACTTTATTTTAATCTGTTCTGGATTACAACCTAGTCTGATGTAATAAACAGTCCCTCTAGAGAATTCTCAGTCTCTTTTGCATAAAAATGCTCAGTTTCTCAGAAAGTCTCCATCTCCTCTGCTCTTCTCGCTGAGTAAATGGGGGGGGGGGTTGCTGTGACCTTGTGGCCTTGGGGAGATAGGGGCCCTGGGATCAAGCAGGTGGAAGGCTTTGGGAAGCTTCCACAGGTCCTGTGTCTCTTCTCGGTTACCTCTTCTCAGAGAAACCTCCACTTCCTTCCAGATGTTGAAACTAGGGTGGTGGTCAGAGGTAGGCTGTCCAGCTCCCTCCAAAGCCCTGGAAGGATACCTAAGCAAAATGCCACATGGCGCTTCCTGGATGCATCTCTGGTTCCCTGACCCTTCTATCTGTCTCTTCTCCTTCATCCCCAAATCCCCTGGGCCAGAAAGGGTATGCTTTCCTTTATATTTTCCTATGTCATATAATCCATCAATCACAGAACAGCAAGTCTCCCTGGCCCACTGCACGGACCTAAGGGCCATTTCTTCTCTATGAGCTGAGTCCTCTAGGCATGGTTCTTAACGTGCTAAAAATGAGAGATAAAGGAATTTAGAACATTTTAAGACAATAGCTTGGCTTGTAAGGCTACTGTCTTGTTGAAAATGCTATTTTGAATCAGCAGCTAAATATTGAATGCTTTTTTTTCTTTCTTAGAATCCCTTCTACAGAATTCTTATCTGTCTCGGGGCCGATGGATGCTCAGGACAGGTTAGAATCATGTGTTCAAGAAAGACAAAGAGAAAAGTATTTTCAAATGTTAGCCCTATTCAAGTAAGGAACAAAATCAGGATTTAAAAACTGGATTGTTGGATTCCAAAACTTAAATTTCTTTTACTCTACAAAGCCATCTCTGGGTGCCAAGGACTGACCCATGGCTCTTTGGGAGTCCACTCAGCCTTCCGTCTTCCTTTCATGCTGTAGACCTTTCTCACAAGCCCTTATTTACCTAACAAGAGTGTGGCTATTAGGACACCACTCCTCATGCCTTACCTTCCAGCTAATTTGATAAAATATCTGTGTTCTTCTATTAATGGCTTGATTTTAGCTGGAATTCCTGGTGCTCTCAGTGACCACCATTGGGTCTAGAAGGAGTTATCTCTGAGGAGAAAGCCTACCAGCACCCTTCACACCATTTCTTAGCAACAAATACTAACTTTGCCCCTATTCAAGGCCAATGCTGTCACATTGTCCATGTGACAGCAGAACGTCTCAGTGAAAAGAGAGAAATTCATTTGAGTTTTTCCTATGATGAAAGAAATATCTAGATATTGAGAAATACCCGGAGGACTGGATGAAGTTTTTCCTTTTCATCTCTTTCGATATCATGTCAATATAACAACAACAACAAAAAAGCATAGCTGTGGTTTGAGGGAGGCCACAAAGGAGATTTCTCTGGCCATCACCATATTCTTGGAGAGAAAATACAAAGATGGCCACACCTTGTTGGCATCTGATCGTTTTAAACATGAATGATAGTGTGACAGGAACAACAACAACAAAAAATCAAATAGTAAGAATGTAATATCATCTCTCCCTCACCTTTCTGGAGGAAGAAGCCTTTCCTCCAAAACAGAGAGGTCATATTGCTTTACACAGATGCCCAAGGGCCAAAGATCCAGGGGAGAGGAAGAGACTATGCAGACGGAGAGTTATGGGGGTGGGAGAAGAGGGGGCGCAGGTCAGGTGGGCAGGAACATAAATATTGTCATAAAGAGGGCAATTTTAACAGAGACAAAGATGTTCTAAGGCAGGGGGTGGGGGTTGGGACATTTGGCTCTGTGCTGGGCAGTGTAATTCCCTCTCCTGTAAGAAACCTTCTGTAAAGATCGACATTTATCTTTCAAGTTTAGGGAACTGGAGTCATGTGGCTTTTCTCTGTTGCAAAAGTCCTTAAAGAGAGAAAATGTAGCCCAGCTATAGTTGAGTTACATAAGTATGAATGACCACATAAGGGCAAAATTATAAGCAGGTGGGAACTAGGGTTCATACCCTCTGACCCACAGTGACCCTTCTGGAACACACAGCAGGTAAGGGGTAGCTGATCCGCGTGGTCCTTTTGTCTCTCAAAGCATTATCTATGCCCAGTTCTTCAACCACAGAGACAGAAATGGTAGCAGGTTTGTAGAAGATGGGAATGAAGCTTTGTTTCAGGTGTGGTGAGCCCTACTCTCCTGTGCCTGGGCCCTTTGGGTATGTTAACACATCATGAATATCAGCAGGGAAGGGGACAGATAGATTCCAGGTTGGGTATCACGTAGCCCTGCACTAGGCTTCTCCAAGAGGTCTCGTGATCTTAGACACAGTCACAGAGCGGCACATCCACTCTGTTTTTGAAGAGATCTGAGTTCGAATCCTGCACTCGTTATGGTTGTTCACGGGCTTCTGTTAAAGCATCTTCTACAGACTCTGGTGCACAGAGGGACTTAACAAAAATGAGCTATGATGATTACAGCTGTCGAACTTCAGTTTATAAGAGGATGTGAGGGAAGGACAGACTGAGTGCCCCTCCAGGCAGAAGCCAGGTGTCTGAAGTGAGGCTTTTCTGAGCATCCAGGAGCCTCCCAGGTGCAAGGGGAAATCCTGGACAGCTCAGAGCATGGAGTGTACTCTTGCATTTCCAACATCTCCGCGATCCCAAGTTGCCTGGAATCATCATCTCTTTTGGGTTTGGCATTGCTCTCTCCAGGCTATGGGACTGTGTCAGACTTTCTTGGTCTGATAGTTTGGAGAATTCATGTCCACCTTAGGCATGAGACCAAGAACATTAGACTTGGCCTCACAGCCAGAGAGGAGGATGTTGTCAAATGGGCTCTAGCTGTGAAAGACCGAGGGGTTCCCACGTGGGAAGCCATCCCCAGGCCTCCCGTTTCTAGGCACTGGTGAAAACAGGAAAGGTGGGAAGACAAACAGTGGTTAATGAGAAAGCAAAACGCAATGGCAATTTCAACAGATTCCCCCCTGTTCCCTCTTGCAGCATCAGCTGAGTCTGAGAGGAGTCTGTAGTTCCTGCTGCCATGGGTATTGTTTGTTCTAGAAAAGATTTCAGCCTTGAATGGGAGGGCAAATTAAATGACAAACTCCCAAGGTCCTTTCCAGTAAGAGGTCAGCAAATGATTCTTTAGTTCCAAGGCAGGATTCAGGTCTTACAACTATGGAGGACTAGAATATAGGACACTGTTGAAAACCCCCTACCCCCTTTTGGTGGAGAGACTCACCAAGCGAATGGGTCTATACTTCTTTGAGATATTTCTAAGTAGTCAGGGATTTTTCCTTGAAGAAGAGACAGATCCTCTGTATAGCTTCTTCCCCAAGCCGTATAGGGGATCATTGTGAAGAATCAACACAAATCAACCCGATATTTGCCTCATGTTGAAAAGTATGACTCCCAATAACAAATAAACTATATATACACACGTATATACATATATGTATATGCATACATATACACATATATGTACATACGTATAAAATATATATATACACATATAGAGACATACACACACACACACATATATATATATATTTTTTTTAAGGCAAGTGTTTGACAATCATTTGGCTGTGTTTAACATACCAGCATGGTAAAGAATTTAGGACAACCTTGGCATGCCTTTCATAAAATATTTTTTTTAAGTATGAAGGGAGGTATGCATAATATAGACACTTCCAGATTCTGATAATTTTCTAAATCTAAAAGCCACAGTGAATTCGAGAAGAAAGATGATCATGTATGTCTTCAAATTTAGGTTTCCTTTTGTAGACACACCCGGTACCCTGTAAGCTCCCCCAGTGATAACTTATCAACTGGAAGAGAGAGAGAGACAGAGAAAGACTGACTCCAACTGGGGCCAGCCAGTCGAAAGAAGAAGAGGCAGAAACCGGCCGGGGAGGGTGTGAGCTGGCTGGGGCGGGTGTGAGCTGGCTGGGGCAACCCGCAGAGAATGTGTTCCCTGGTTAGGGAGCCCTGCCCAGACTTCAGGCACGGGGTGGTGGCGACCCCTCCTGGCCTGTCCTCACCCAACAAAAACTGCATTTTCCACGGCCAACGTGTAAAACATGTATGTGTGTTTTCTATTAGCCTTTCCAGAAACTCATAAATGGTTGTAAAAACCATTGTGCTAATAGAAAGAACGACATAAATGCTGACTGGAGCTATTAATGCTGGTTGTAGTTTATGTAGCCGACTGAATCAGGCTGAAAACTGAGATTTTTATGGTTACTTTGTAACAGGTTATTTTCAAGTATCAGGCCACAGATTAGGCTCAGTTCTCATATTCAAACACTCGGAATGAACTAGTTAAGGGAGATCCTTTCTCGGTCCTCTGTCCAGCGTTTGGACCCAGAGACCTTCTTTCTCAATACTCCCTCCCTCCAAACACTCAGACGGAAGTGATTTAGCCACATTTTGTCCTGTTCATCCTCAAATGCCCACATCTTTTATATAAGAGCCATTAACAATTTAGAACCCGGCCACCACAGCTCTAAATTTAAATAATTACCGGTTTCCATTATTCTGTGACTATCCTGTAAACTCTCCCCTGGCTGCCCGTTCTGTCCTTTGTTGACGCATCTCTGCCCAGCACCCACGATGGGTGGGCCACTTTCGGTGCCCCTTGCCTCCCATGGATGCCGAGTCAGGACTCCCCAGATGAAGCTGAGATTGTGTAGTATATTTGGGAAACACACATTGTGTAGTATATTTGGGAAATATACAAACTATATGTAGTATATTTGGGAAACACAATACTCCCGACCCACACACGGGCAGTTGTTCCATGGTTTATGGACTGATTGGATCACAGTTTCCTAAATGACCTGCCTACTCTTGTTTAAAAACGCAGCACCACATGCCTTTTATATAATGGATTATTTAAATGTATCATGTGCACAGGTCAGGTGCACAGACTATGGGACTAGCTGCCAGTGTGGGGATCCTGGCTCGGCCACCTACTAGCTTGGGCAGGCTGTTTAACCTCTTGTGCCTCAGTTTCCTCCTCTGGCGAAACAGAGATCATAACAATGCACACCTCATAGGGTTGCCATGAGTGACACCCATTGCAGGCTTCGAACTACGTCCACCATGCAGTGAGTAGTTCTTATGTGCAAGGTGGGATGCTGCTTGATGTAAAAAAAGCAGAGCATACAAAAGAGCTAGTAAGTTCTTAGAGTTTCAAGAAAAAAGTCTGCCTGATAAATATTGTGCTTGACTCGTCCTCTACCCTGAGGAAGTCACCCCAGATGACTTATGCAGTGTTTTCTTGAGTCTTCAGCTGGTCCTTTCACTCTGACTCTGCTGTCGTAACCACAGCCCCACCTGAGCGAGCCTTGTTCCTCATAGTCATGCAACAGGGCAACCTTAGAGGGTAAGTTTTGCAGGGGTGGGGGCGAGGGATACTTTTGCAGAATTCCCCGGACACGCCACAATTATATCCTCCACCTCCCTTGCTCAGAGCAGCCCTCTGGGTGCCCGCACTTGCCTCCACATGGATTACGGTCTTGGGGGAGAAGCTGTCCGCTGGGTGTCTTAATTGCACAGCTTGCATCTTCTAAAGTTTGTGAGTCTTGCATCTTCTAAAGTTTGAAGTCAGAGTGTTGCAGATTAAGGGTACGATTTTATACTTCTATTTATTTTTTTTAAGATTTATTTATTTGAGAAAGATAAACAAAGAGAGAGCAAGTGGGGGGAGGGGCAGAGGGAGAGAATCTCAAGCAGACTCCCCCCTCAGCGCAGAGCCTTACATGGGGCTCCATCCCAGGACCCTGAGATCATAACCTCAACTGAAACCAAGAGTCGGATGCTCAACCAATTGAGTCACCCAGGCGCCCCTATACTTCTATTTCTTAAAATCTAGGTGGGGTAATGATTCAGAGTTGGTCAACCCCAAAGGAGAATTTGAAATACTATGTCTTTTTTTGGCATGGCTAGATCAGATATTTTCACTGTAGTTTTTTTTTTTTTAATCACCTTAAGCTGAAAGTGAGTTATATGCAAATATTCACTCTCACCTTCTTTGTTACTAAAAGAACCCAGATTTCCTCAGAGTGGTAATGTGCCCAGTTAAAAATACTTATCTTCCCGGGCGCCTGGGTGGCTCAGTCGTTAAGCGTCTGCCTTCGGCTCAGGTCATGATCCCAGGGGATCCTTCCCGCTCTGCGGGAAGCCTGCTTATCCCTCTCCCACTCCCCCTGCTTGTGTTCCTGCTCTCGCTATGTCTCTCTCTGTTAAATAAATAAAATCTTTAAAAAAAAAAAAACTTATCTTCCCAAACTTTTACTAGAGAAGGCCAAATGCCCAAATTATGACCAATGAGATATAAGTGGAAATTCAGGGATCGGCTTCTGGGAGAGAAAAGACAGATACAGTTGCCCTTGCCTGGAACTCAGACGCAATGTCTGGGAGTAGAGCATCTATCTTGTGACATGAGGATGAAAGTCACACATAAAAGACAGAGGATTCGTGCTCGAAGGATCTAGACCCGTGAAAATAAAATCAATATTTGCTTTAGCATCTGTAATCAGGTTTCTGTGATATGGGGCCCAACACAACCTTTGCCAATTCACATAGTTATTGTCAATATTTCTTTATTACATTATTATTCTAGCACCTTGCACAGTGCCTGGTACTGAATAAGTTTTTGTTGAAAGAATGAGCTATTCAGTGGGGTTTGGGGAAAGGTGAGGGCCCCTAAAATGTAACTCTGTATATCTCCATAGGCTTATGTCACTGGCTTTATCTCATTGAAGGGTCTATGATGGTTCCCTTTCTTTGTGGAATGATAGCATTTGGTCTCTCAGGGATGGGTGAAGGGGATTCATTAGTTTGGCCCAGCATGCCCTACTGGGGTTCATCAGAGCCAAATGAGTATAGGTCATCAGCAACCTGCTCCTCTCTGCCAGGCGACACAGGTGAGACCAAGGCCAGGGTCAGATGCAGGCAAAGTGTTGACTAAAACCTGACTTTGAGGTCCCCCAAACAGAAGCAAGATGCGGGTGATTGTCATTGCAGACATCAGTGGGCACGTGATCATCAGAGTCTGCCCTCAATACAGAGGAATCACGTGGTCCAACCCCCTTCTCTAGAATATTCAGGAATGGAAGGGGTTCTGGACAGAGGCGCAGAGAAACATACTTCTTACTATGACCCAGATCATTAAATGAGTCTTCGACCAGGGGTTTCTAGAAAAACAGTCTGACCTCTGACTTCTGGCTGGAAGAACACAAGAATTTAGTCTTCTGTGTTTTCTCCTCTGACTCTTGGTGAAATTGCACCTTTAACACCAAGTACAATGTTCCTTGACTGCATTTTATAAAAATAAGGATGACAAGAGACATACCACTTAAGCAAACACCACTACCACCACCACACTGACGGTCTTCATGAGGGAACAGCTCAGATTGTTCTTATTGATGGGTTTTAAATGCGGTACTTCCTCTTCCCACCCCCCACCCCCCAATGAGGCTCCATTTAATACAACAGAGGTTAAGAAAGCATTACAGTTCTCAGCGGAGAGACGGTTCCAGTCATAGAACATAATGAAGTGGAGACTGGGAAGTTTCAAAGGTGGTCAAGAGAATGGAGGGCGGGTGATGTGGGACAAGCTTTAAGGTGAGGTTGGAACAGGAAGTAGATGGAGGAAATGGCCCTAACACTGATGAGGCAGGACAGGCCCTTTTACCAACCACCTCTTTGGTAAATGAGCAGACAACTCTGGCTTGTCGTGAAGTGTTTGGGAAATGGTTTATTCATTCAGTTCACAAACGTTTCTTGTGTACCTGCTCTGGACCAGATGCGGAGCTGGGGTCTTGAGAGTGTCCTCGTGGAGACTGCCGCCCGGAACCCTACTTCCCAAAGCTCCCCCCTTTATCAGCAGCATCATCGAATCATCTGGTTGCCCTCAGGCCCCACCCCGGTCCCACTCGCATGGATATCTGCATTTTAACAAAACCCTGGAAGATGCAAATGCGCATTCAAGTTAGAAAATGATCTGAATAACATGGCAAACCAGATGATGTGCTACTTGACACATTTAAGTCTTACACAGCTACTGGGGCTAATGGGGCTACTCAGGCTAAACTCATGAGTGGGCTTGAAGTGGCCTGGGGGCCCCTCCAGAAAGACAGCTCTAGCACAGATTTTTAAAGAAGGTTAGGAGTTTTAAAGTCAAAGTTCTGTGTAGCAGCCTTTTATTCCGCCAACAAATTACCCTAAATAGCCGATACCTTCAGAATACAGACTGGATTTAGTCCATGGTTTCAATGCCCCCGTTTCGGCATTACTTAGTCTGTAGCAAAAGAGTTTAAAAGCTGAGAAATGCCTGGTTTGTCCTGTGACCATCATTGGAACAACTGTTCCACACCCTAGCTTTTCCTGTGCGACGTGGAGAGAACGTGGTCCACCCTGCCCGGACAAGACAGTGACGAATTTGACAAGGAGAGTTTATAATTGAGGTGTCTGAGGTTTTCGATAGGAGGTTCAAGACACCACCTGGATTTCGTATCTTGTCAGTCCCCAAAATGGGGAAACCCATTCTACATGCAAATTTGCCCAGAGCCACTCTCCACTGAGAGTCAACAGAGAAGAGAGGGTTTTCCCTCGGAGCTATGTGCTAATCACAGATGAGAGGTTCTAAGGGCAGACAAGGCATCACCAACTACAATACTCCCGACCCACACACGGGCAATGAAGTGTAGACACACTCACGCACACACGACAGCACTTCTGTGGTCTAAACACCATCATGCTTAAGAGGGAAGCTGCAAGACCCATGTCGTGTCTCTTCACTAATACAACTTCGTGTGCAAGTGCATGTTTCAGATGAACTGATACATGCCATTTACTTAAGGAGCTATTTAATGGCTTCTGCGAGTACCTAGAAATATCAGAACACACAAGAGCTGTGTGTGTGTGTGTATGTGTGCGCACGCGTGCGTGTGTGTGTGTGTGTGTGTGGAGAGAGAGAAATGTATTTAGCTCCCACGTGTAGACTGCACAAAGACAAGAGGTGTCGGTTACACAGGATGAGGTAACGGTAGCCAGAGGTGAAAGAGCATTTAACTAGTGTTCAAATTAGTCATTTAATGTTCCTTTATTCCCCAGGCCTTGATCTGAAGCCAGGCCAGGCCAGGCGGACTCGTTCTGGTCAGACGGCGGGAAATTCCACCACATGGAATGGTGTTGGTGGTCTCCGCTCTACTCTAGCCGGGGACCCCACACAGCTAACACCGGCTCCTTCCACTAATGAATGCGCCCACCCACACAGGACCTACCCCCCCCCCCCGTCCCCTCCCCCTGCCCCCGCTCCCTCCCCGCGCCGCCCCCCCCATCAACGTGCCATGCCACCACCAACCGCCCTCCAAAGTTTCGGTTCAGAAGCAAAATTTGTTAAATTAGAACTTGCCAGCATCCGCCTCAATAATGAACCAAATCAAAGGCCCTCTGGAGGAATCCCCTGGGCAACTCCGGGGAGGTGCCAGAAGGAAATACTCAGCCCTTCCCCTGCCTCTTGCTCCCAGCCTCGAGGACCTGCCGTCTGGGAAGGGGCACACTGATGCAGGACGAGCCAAGCCTCGGAGGTGGGTCCCACCGAGCCGAGGTTATTTGTTTTTCCTTGTAAGAATGCCAATCAAAGCAAAACTTTAACCCAACAAACAAACAAACAAAATATCCTGAGTTGGCTATTTGCACGCAGGGGTGGCCAAGGAAGGCAGCCTGAAGGCTCCCTTTATGACCAGAGGCATTTTTGAAACAAGACAGCAATGGCTGCTTTATGAGGAAGTGGCAAGACAGTCACCTCGTTATCCTCACCACTGTGGTGGGCCGGGGACCACCCAGGAGCCTCCACCATGATAACAGCCTGGGCTGAGGACTTTGTCCAGGGAACCGGTTGTCCTGAGTTGGGACACAGCAGTCTTTCTCCAAAGAACAGGTCGGTGTTTCTGACGGGACAGACCTGGAACCCCACTGCCACCTCGCTGGCTTCTGTGTCTCAGCGGAGTCATTATAACTCACATCCCTGTCTTTTTCATATGGCCTTAGCTCTCCCCTCAGAACCTGAGGCTGAATGAGAGGCGGGGCGGTGCCCGTCCCCCTGGGAAGGCCACCGTGGCCTCCAGACTGGGCCCACCCCCAGGACATGGGGCTGAGGGCTGGAGGGAGGAAGAGGAGGAAATAATCACCTCGTGATTGAAGTGGCTGCGAAATAATAAAGATACACTCTCTTTTAAACATGCCTCGCCACATCCTGGGCAATCTGGAAAAACACTCCACCTCGCGCCTCCCCACCCTCACCCCCAACAGCAGTTGGCTTTCAGGACGCTTTGGGAGAAAGCACAGGACCTTTGATAGTAAGGGGCTTGTTGGTTCTGGGCTAACAGCCCTCCCAGGCCGCTTTGAATCCTTTCGAACACTTTCCTATTTTAGGTCGAGGAAGTTCATAAAAGTAAAGACTGGGGGTGGTGGAAGGGGAGGAGAGAAGGCAGAGAGAAGCAACTAGGGCAGTTAGTTAGCAGGTGGCCAACGGCCACTCTGGAGGATCCATCGGGACTGCTGGGCATGCCGCACCCTGGGTGTGGGGGACAGATAATGGAAGACGGCTTCGAGTCCCCAAGGACTCGAGTCCCCAAGGACTCGGCTTCGAGTCCCCAGGTCTCCAAGAGAGACCTGGCCTCTTCTTGAACCCCCAGCCAAAGCTTGGGTATAACCGTGTTCTCCTATGCAGAGGAGGCTTGAAAATCCACAGGCCTCTCCCTGTTAAACAGGATCAGCCCCTCTAGCGCTGATTCCTCCAGCTGCCAGAAGAGGGCAGCACATGCTGCTAGATTACAGTGAGAACTGGGCCACCCAGTCCCCAGGGCGGACATGAGGGAATGTGAGGGAGGATTTGTGAGATGAGCAGCAGCAAAGCAGCAAAACCTATCCCATATTGGTGCCTATGGTGAGCCAGGAACTGTCCTCAGGGCTTTACTGCATTCATTCATTTCATTAACATGACCAGGCTCCAAGAAAGATCACTGTTACAATCTCCCTGTTACAGAGGAGGAGGCTGAGAGGTATAGAAATTAAGAGAACTTGCTAGTGTAGTCTAAGAGATCAGCAAATTATTGTCCAAGGGCCAAATGCAGCCCACTGTGTCGTTTTGCACTGCCCTCAAGCTAAGAATGGTTTTTACATTTGGGGATAGTTGGAAAATTTCAGAAGAAGACGACAATTCCATGACCCCTGGAAATGATGAGAAATTCAAATGTCAGGGATCCCTAAGTGAAGCTGTACAGGAACACAGCCATGCTCCCTTGTTTGCATGTTGTCTGTGGCTGCCTCATCTTTCCAACAGCGAGCTGAGCCGCTGGGACAGCTTATGTAGTCTGTAAAGTCTGAAATATTTATCATCTGACCCTTCACAGAAAACATTTGTGGGGGGGGGTGCCTGGGTGGCTCAATGGATTAAGCATCTGCCTTAGGCTCAGGTCATGATCTCAGGGTCCTGGGATCGAGTCCCACATCAAGCCCTGCATGGAGCCCTCATTGGGCTCTTAGGCTGCTCATCCGGGAGTCTGCTTGTCCCTCTCCCTCTGCCCCTCCCCCACTCATGCTTACACTCTTTCTCAAATAAATTAATAAAATCTTAAAAAAAAGGAAGGAAGGTAGGAAAGAAAGAAAGAAAGAAAGAGAAAGAAAGAAAGAAAGAAAGAAAGAAAGAAAGAAAGAAAGAAAGA
>NC_058410.1:104404720-104526327 GCF_002201575.2 Neomonachus schauinslandi | reverse complement strand
AGAAAGAAAGAAAGAAAGAAAGAAAGAAAGAAAGAAAGAAAGAAAGAAAGAAAGAAAGAAAGAAAGAAAAAGAATGTTTGCCGATCCCTAACCTAAGAGGCAGGTGCTACTGTGTTTCCAGGCACCAGAGACAGGGGCACAGCTGACCCTTCAGTGGATAAGGAGTCAGGACAGACAGCCTAAAGGGATCTGGAAGTAATGCTGACCTCAATTCTCTTTCTTTCCAGAGGCGTCACTCAAGGTCAAGCGTCAGGAGGATCTGATGAGCCACAGTAGAGCCTCTAGCAAGTTATAGAATGTTGCATTTGGGAAAGTTTATGGGAATCATCTACCTGTTATGTTTCATCTTTTCACACTTGACATGTCTGGAATCAGACTGTTTCTTACAACCAACATGTTATAGTTGAAATGAAAGGATTTTTGTTTATTTGAAAGCATATTTTGTTTCTTACTGGTAATTAAAATAATGCGGTCTTAAAATAGATGACACCTTAGACCAGGCAGTTCCTACCTCCATAGGTAGGAACCTCTTTCTGTGTCCTTTCTGTGTCCTTTCAGGGATGGGACACTCACATCTTTTGTTGGCATCCCATTGTACAGATTTAACTAAATTGCTCAATACTGGGATGAAGCTTATGAGCCTCAATTTCCATATATCAAATGTGGATGGCCTTGTTTAGTCACAGATTTTACTAGAAGGGAGTGAGGGGTATTGCCAGGAAGCAGGTCCTTGATCACCAGACAGGGAGGTGCACACAGAGCAGGCTGCCGGAGGAGCTGGTCTGCTGGTGTGGTCAGCCAGGCAGGCAGGCTGGAATGTGCTTGTGTGGACTGAAACCACTGGGGATGAAGCAGGGAAAGAAAGATTGCCAGGGATACAGACAGATTCTTTTCCCATCAGCATCAGCCAGGAGCATGGCCCACTGCAGGAGGTACCTTTTAGAAGAGAGAAGACAGGGCAATGTGAAGATTCAGTCCTGAGAGGAGCAAGGAGCCAGGAAAGCAGGTGCATATGGCTTGGTCGTGCTACCATACGTGAGGGCTCTGGGGAAAGATGAAGGGAAGAGAGAGAAGCAGGATGGGAGTAACTGATACTGTGATAATATGTGCAGTGTCATCCTTCAATCACATTTCCATCACGTGGGAATGATCATCCCAATAACGAGATGAGCTCGCCGAGGTTTCTAGAACGTTCCAAGAGTCCTCTTCCTGGTATGTGGCTGTGATTGCCAATTTTCTCAGAATAAGCCCAGAGAGCCCAGTCCTTGCTTCCAGGTCCCAGGAAGTGAAGCCGCTGATGCGAGTCTCAGGAAGGAGGAAAGCCTGGCCCTTATTTGTAAACACAGTCAGGACGGCTCAGAGACCTTCGTGGCTACCGAGCATGTGTTTCAGCAAAGGATCTGGGCATGGGAGGTCGTAGGAGCCATGATATACTCTCCATCCCTCTGTGGTGGCAGCCGGGTTTGGATTTGGGTTGGGAAGAAGGGGGAACAGAGGGCTAAGCCCCAACCAGGTGCTTTTCATTTGGGGACATGTGTCCTAGATTTTCTGGGACAGTACCAATTTCTTATAACTGGATTATTTTCAATGAAAGCAATTTGTTAAACATCTGATCTTCAGTTCAGAAAATATGGCCAGGACACTTCTAACTAATGAAGGGCAAAAGCTAGAGAGACAACTCAGTGTCTGGTGTGGGACTTTACTCCAAACACATAGCACTGTGTCCAGCACACCATAGGTACCCAAGGAAGGCTTTTAGGACTTTATTTAGGAAGGTAGAAGTATTTTATTAGGACAAATACTTTAGGAAAGGTATGGTAGGCTAGCACAGTGTCTTCCATACATAGAAAGGGACACATCTTTGCAAACACAGCACACACAGGGGCCTGAGCCTCATGATAAAAACAGACATGCATGGGTGGGCTGATGCGAGTCTTGGAAATGACAAAAAGCAACAGGAAAGTTGGTGACATAGGCCTGAAGCTGCAGGGGGCTCTCAGGGCCCTTAAGATACATGGGGAGAAAAAAGAAGAACATGCATTTTAGGGGGAAAGAGGGCACAAGTCAAGACCAGCAGGGTGGGGGGAGGGGCAGGCTGCGGGGTAAAGAGGTGCCTGCGGGGGGGGGGGGGGGGGGGGGGGGGGAAGAGGACAGAAGTCACAGGAGCATGAAGTCAGCGGCCCGGAGTCTACAGACAAAAGGAAGGGAAATCACACAAGGCAAAGGCCAAAGCAAATGAAAATCGCAGGTCCTCCATGCCAGGACTCGAGCCCCCAGATCAGTAATACTGGTTATTCTTCTGGGAGGTTGGTATGTTTTTGTCTACGAACAGAACCAAACTGTAGCTGACCAGCGGGTCCCTTTTGGCTTCGTGTGCTAGAAGGTTTAGTGCCAAATTTGTGGTCTGCGTCTGTGTGTGGCATCGGGGCGCTGGGAGTGGCTTTTGCCATTTGAGCGCACCCCGAGTTCTGTTTTAGGGTTCCGCCTTGTTTTCCCTTCACACTTCGTTCTCGTGTATGTTGCGTTGCCGTACATTATGCGTCCCTGCGAGCAGTTTTCGAGTCTTTCTGGCCCAAGCGGAGTGAGGATACATTTGAAAATAAAAAGGCCCATCAGACAGAAGAACACAGAGGCAAAAATACAGGAGAATGCGGGCGCCTGGGTGGCTCAGTCGGTTAAGCGACTGCCTTCGGCTCAGGTCATGATCCTGGAGTCCCGGGATCGAGTCCCACATCAGGCTCCCTGCTCGGCAGGGAGTCTGCTTCTCCCTCTGACCCTCTTCCCTCTCGTGCTCTCTGTCTCTCATTCTCTCTCTCTCTCAAATAAATAAATAAAATCTTTAAAAAAAAAAAAATACAAGAGAATGCTACACTTGAAGGAGGAAGAGAGAAGGGGCTTCCAAGGAAGCCTCGAAAGACCAAAATCATCCAAATTGGGGAAAAAAAACCATTCAGCTCAGAAATATGGGGTACCAGCAGCCTGACATGTATGTGTGTGACGAGGCTAGGGAAAGCCATAAGGCTTCACATGATGTATGGATGAGATAAAAGAGACGGGGTGGGACTTTTTACCCATCTCAGTAGGTAGAGAAAGAGAGTCCCGCGGAGGCGGGCATGCGCACGAGGATGGAGACGGCAGGTGCGGTTGTGAACGGAACAGGAGAAATACAGGACTTTTGCCTTCGTCTACACGCATATATATGTCCACTCCCTCTCCAAGCAGAAAGAAACTGGGAAAAGTATATAAGAATACAACGCCAGCCAACAACGACACGGAAATGATACTGGGCAGGAATATAACTGTATCTGGGGAAATGTGATAGGGCTGAAAGAAATGTAAAAGGGACTTGAAACATAGTGAGTAACAGAGAACTAAAGATGCACATTAGACCCCTTTGTTAATCACCCGGAACATGCAATGTGTTCAAAAACTGAAAGAGGCTTGTAGACCTAGTAGGACTAAAGCATAAGGAAAAAGAGAGGTTGTGAAAGAGGAAGTAAAATATAGTATTTTACAGCCAGACTAGGGTAAGTAGCAAAAATGAATTTCTCGAAAGCCAAGGGGTTTGGCAGAGATTTTTAGGGTCTGTTCAAATGGCATTTTGAGGGTTAGAAATGCACGATGTAAGAGGGAGAAAAGCCCGGGTCATCTTCTCGAGGATGGAGTGGGGAAGACGTGTTTCCGGAGGGGTGGAAGCAAGTCCCCAAGCGAAGGGGTAGAGCCAGGAGCAGTGATGTCCCGTCGGGGCCACTGCCCGGGCTCGGGCCCTGGGTGCCTCGATGGCATCTCAGAGGAGGATGAAAGCAGCAGGGCCTGCCGGTGATACTTGTGGAGAGAGACGGAGGATGTGATGTGAGAGCTGGAGGCCCAAGCGCCGCTGAGGGTGGAGACCAGGCCCCCACCATTGGACTCCGCCTCTGGGCCAAGCTGCAGGGCAGACGCGGGGCTGGGGTGGGGACAGAGCTGAGTGCTCCCTGCTGCCCTCTGTGTTACCAGGTGCGCCAAAGGCGGGATGGACCAAGCTGGTGCCTTCCCCCGAGCCCTCTGCTGCAAACCTTCACTACTGAACCAGCGGCGCCACTTGGGTCTGCCAGACTGAAAGAGTACCATGCAGGGGCTCAGAGCAGGGACTCCTACAGCCAAATCCACACCCACCCAGCCAAATCTGCTCCCTCCACGCTCAGAGATGTCCTTTCTCGGGGCCACCAGCACTCCCTCCGGGTGGTCTCCTCCTGCGCCTATCCCCCCTGTCCCCGCCAAGGGAGAAGGGCCCTGCTTCTCCGGCCAGCCTGGAGTCCCTCTTGCTCTGTAGGATCTGAGTAATGGGCTGCTGCAGGCGAGGGGGGTGCGGTCAGAGAAGGATGCCCGGGGACTCTTCCAGGGAGCTGTGCGCAACACGAAGATTCCCATGATCCTCTGCACAGCATTTTGTTCCACAGATCACTCTTAAAAACAAACAGACCAACAAAAACTTTCCTTCCTCAGCTTCAGGATCTTCCCTGTCTTCTGCCTTTCCCAGCTTTCTTCTTTACTCCCTGGCCGATCCTTCTTAACCTTCCTCCCTGACTTCTCTCTCGCTGCCCTCCCGTAAGGGTAGGTGATCCTTCATGTTGTCCCTGGTGCTCCCTTCTTCTCACTCATGGACTATATCATATATATAGCCCCTCAGGCTACACTTTTATCGCAGACCTCTCCGCTGAGGTGTACCTGTTTGCCCCTGGATAACAGCACAGAACAAGGGCTGACATTTGAACCCAGCAGTGGCGGTGTTCCCAGCACACCTATGAGGTATGGACAGTTACTGCCCCCACTTTACAGATGAAGAAACTGAGGCACACTGAGAGTTGATGTAACTTGCCCAGTGTCCCAAGGCCAGCAAGAAGAGAGGGAAGCTGGGGTCTGAACCCAGGCAGTGGATTTCAGAGTCTGCAAGTTGAACCACCACGCAGTTGCTGGTCTCTGAGCTTTGGGAATGCAGCCCATCCAGAAACAAAGTCCTTGTGTCCCCCACAAACCAGGGTGGTGGTAGGGGACCCCAAGTGACAAGAAAGGAAGCCCATGTAACATCTTACTAAATATGGGATCTTGAGACATTCATTTTATTTATTTATTTATTTATTTATTTATTTATTTATTTATTTATTTGAGAGTGCACAAGCAGGAAGAGGGAGAGAGAGAGAGACTCAAGAGAAAGTCCGTGCTATCTTTAGGTGAAGTGAAGAGCAAGTTTGAGAAGGGGGCCTGGTGGGGCCTGGAGGTGGGATCTGCTCTCAAGGGGACCCGGATAGGGTGGTTACAGAGGGAGGAAGCCGTACAGTGATAGACACCAAACCAGAGCACAAAACCCTGACTTCGGGGTCGAATGCAACAACCCTGAAGGTGTGACAGGCAGGCCCAGGGCACGGACGCTCTTCCACGTATCCTTGGAGAGGAGTAGAAGGCACCAAGAAAGTGGGAAACAAAGTTAAACATGTAGAAATGAGATGACATGAGTGGGAGATTGGGAAGTGCTGGCTGGGGGTGGCAGGGATAAGAGCTGAAGCAGTAGTTTCTGATGCCAGTATTCATGTTTGCCTCGTTTTTTTCAGGAGCAACTATAATCAGAGTTAACAGTAAATGAACATTACCCACGTGTCAGGATTTGTAGGCCCCGACTTGTAAAGTCAATGAATCTGCATTACAACCTGGCTATGCTATTAATTGCCTTATTTGGCAGACCCAGAAATTGAAAGTCTTACTAAGTATATTTTATAGATGCAGAAACAGAGGCTCAGAGAGAAGTCTCTCTAGTAAAGTTGTACAGCTAGAAACAGCAGATGTGGAGTCCCAACCCAGGCCAGTAATTGCCTGTTTATATGTTTTACAGTCCCCCAGTTCGCTCACTGAGAGCAACCACTTAGGTCTCATTTGTCTTGACAACTCTAGAACCTAGCACGGTGCCTGGTACACAAGAAATGCCCTTTAAACATTAGCTTGGACTTGTAGCCACTCCATGCAACCTGTGTTTGCTGAGTGAATAAACAAACAGCTGAATGTACAAACTAAAGGACAGTTCTCTTGTGTGCTAGCTGTGGTTGGCTTCCCTGGATAGGGTCTGGGTCTCAGTAGCTGGGGACTTTTGAGGTTTTGTGAAACAGGAACATTTTGAATGGCAGTGCCTGCATCCACCACGGGAGTGGAGAGATGACCCACCGGGCAGGACCCTGTCACCGGGTTGGGTTTTCTCACACTTTGATGTCAAGAGGGCAAGAAAGGCACACCGCCATGGCCAGTGTATATATGGGGTCTGGGAGGCCTTGGGTGGCAAGGTGGGAGGGAGGGCTCTCTTCAGGAGAAAGGAAAGTTGAAAACACAAAAGGGACAATCTGAAGAAGGGACACTGAAGAAAGAGATGCAGAGCTGAAGATCCGGGGAGAGAAACAGGAAAGTCGTGTAGGGAGGGCTGTCAAAGGAAGCCCGGGGTCTCTCGCTGCAGCCTCAGGAGGGGCTGCCTGCTACCGGGCTGGCACGAAGCAGAGTGGGGTGTGGACCGTCTCCAGGGCAAGCGGCCGAGTGGGGTGGGCCATGGTGCTACTCTCTGTCTTGGCTTC
The DNA here is from genome assembly GCF_002201575.2 of Neomonachus schauinslandi. Taxonomy (NCBI): domain Eukaryota; kingdom Metazoa; phylum Chordata; class Mammalia; order Carnivora; family Phocidae; genus Neomonachus; species Neomonachus schauinslandi. The sequence continues at coordinate 104,519,737 of NC_058410.1, read as the reverse complement.
TGGTTCGCTGAGCCTAAGAACTTCTGGACCCAGCAGACCTGGGCTGGGGGGTATGCGTGGAGTGAAGGGAAAGCGGAGGAGGAGGGCAGTGGGAGGTGGGCAGGCTCTGGTTGGCAGGGAAGGAACAAATGCACGGAGTCCAGTGAAAGGCAGGATGGAAAACCCCCATGCCAAGGGCTGCGATGGGGATAGGCTCTCTGAGACCGCGGAAAGGCCGGGGCAGATGAGTTCAGGGGAGAAGGAGTCACAAGGGCAGAACCCATCCCAGAGAAAAACGGGGGGAAAGAGAAGAAGTGGAAACAATGGAAATTGGAGAGCGTTGAGTTTATAAGAAACCGATATGGGATGTTCAGTGGAAACTGCTGCTTTGGGGTTGGGGATAGGAGAACTGTAAATATGGATACTACATAAATACCATTTGTAACTTGAAAACTCTGGAAGGCTCCCATGAGATAATCCTTCTGAGGGTGCTTCGACAAGTCTGAAGGAAGGTATTTGTGGCTGAGAGGAAAGGGCCTTGGATGTGGAATCTGCAAACCAGAGCTGAATGCCCTATGCACACGGCCCAGAGGGGCTGCCTTTGCGTCCCAGCCCCTCCACAACAAAGCACCACAAACTGGGTGGCTCAACACACCAGAAATCTGTTCTCCCGGTTTGAGAGGCCAGAAGTCCAAAATCAAGCTGTCCACAGGGCCACGCTCCCTCCCGAGGCTCTACAGGGGAGTCCTTCCTCACCTCTTTCAGCTTCTGGTGGCCTTCCAATCTGGTTGTCGCACCCCAATCTCCATTCCACCTTCACACGAACCTCTCCCCGGGTCTCTGTGTGCCCACTCCCCTTCTTACAAGGACACCAGTGGTGGGATTTAGGGACCACACTAAATCCAGGACCACCTCATCTCGAGACCCTTAACTAATTACATTTGCAAAGACCCTACTTCCAGATAAGACCTCACTCTCAAGTCCCGGGAGGACATGGCTTTGTTGCGGACACTCTTCCGCCCACCAAGGTCCAAACAGCATGGAAGCTAGAGCACTATCCATGTTTAAAACCTCTCCACATCCCTTCTTCTTCTTCTTCTTCTTCTTCTTCTTGTTCCTGAAGGCCAGTCTCCTTCTCGTGCCTCCTCATGGGCCTCTAATGGCTGCGATGGCTCCCAGAATAAAGCCCAGCCTTCCAGGCTGGTGCTGCAGGCTCTGGCCACTCTCCTCAGTCTCTGCCACGGGCATTTTCCCACCTCCCGCCATGACCTCCTCCCTTTATGCGAAGCCAACTGACTCTCCCTTAACCTTCATGAGCCAGTTGAAACCCCCTCAGAGCAGCTTTCTCAAAGGCCCTGAGGTAAATTCTTCCTGCTCTGAACATCCCTGAACACCTTTTGCTTCCCCTTTCACACGGCAGCTAATCAGCTCCTCAGACTCCCTTGACGAAGCCATCATTTATCTCTTTTCTTGCTGTTTGACTTTTTGCCAATTTAAGCCTTTTCTCCTGTACCAGCCAGATCTTCAAGACTGGGGAAGTATCTTTTTCTAGTTATAGTAGAATCTAGTCTGTGCCCCTTATAATCCAGGCCCCCAATAACTGTTACCAAATATTTACTTTCCACTGCACCGACTCTGTTCCTGCCAAAACGTCTTCCCTTTCGCTTCACGATGGCTGCCCTTCCCGGTCACCTTGTCCAAAAAGATGCCTTTCTCCTCTGAGCTCCTGGAGCGTCTAACATATCCCACCTTGTGTGGGTCCATTGTGTGTTCATCTGATGGTCATTTGTTCACTCATTTATTCACAAAGATTCGTGAAGTCCTTGCTCTGCTTGGCTCTGTGCTGGGCTCCAGGCTCCTGCCCATAAGGCTCACTCTCCCACTGGGAGGCAAGCAAACTTGCTCATCCTTCTTCTTTTTCCTCCTAGGGTCTAACACAGTTCTTCAAGTGTTACACATACTCAATTGGATGGTTCTATTCAAATTGCTTTGTCTAATTCTTAAAGGAAAGGCCAAATGAGGTACTTAAAGTGCTAGGAGCTTAAATGAGGCGCTGAGACCCCTCTGAAAAGGCCTCATGGGAGAACTAGTCTTGGGCTCTGTAGCCACGGCCAGATGGAGGAGGAAACAGGTTTTGAACTGTGCCTTCCCCAGTACCCTCTGCACTTGCAGTAGGGGGAGGAAGCAGAGGGCTGGGTTCCACCTGCAGCATTCACCAACATGGTGACTGTGCTGTCCCCCCATGACCTCTGCACGACTCCTTGAGAAGGCTTGCAGGGACCAGAAGGAAGCTGGAATATGTGGTTCCAGGCAGGGCCTCCCAAGAACCCAAGCAGGGTTGTGAATTTGGGACAAATGGCCAGCGGTATGGCCGAGGCAGGAAACTTCTGGGCAGACCATTACGCTGTGCAGTAAGGCAGGCTCAGAACACAAAGTGTCTCCCTCCCTCCAAATTCAGCACAAAGGCCCACTGGCTTTTTCTCTTGCACTGGACAAAAAGAAGGATCGACACGCCCTCCCTGTGTCACAGGGGACACGGGTGTGGGCAAACAGTGAATAGCACTGGCTCCAGGCACTTCTCGGACCCGAGTACCTGAGACGTCCTGGGTAGTGGGCACAACTGCCAAGAGCTGTGGGTGCAAGTGGGTCACTCACCAGCATTGTTCTGCGGCTTTGTGTTTTTGATGTAGGCCGAGAACTTGGAGAAGATGTCGATGCCGGCCGCGTTGGATTCCCGGTGTTTCGCAGCCAGTTTGGGGTACCTGGAATGGAAGGCGTGGTGTTCTCGAATCAGTGAGAACGTGGAGTTCCTTTAAGGGAGAGACTATGCCCAACACGATGTGCAACATCCCCCGTTCTAGTTTGATCTGCAAATCTTTGGGGGGGGGGGATCTTACGCCCAGCCTATAGGGACAGTGGGCACTCTCTGTCCCAGTTCACTGACAGAGAAAACAGAGGTCAGCGAGGTGAGGAGAGCTGCCTGTGGGGGACACAATCTGTGGGCGGGGAACCAGAAGGCCCCTCAGAGGGCCCGAGTCTCATCCGAGACCACCATACAGTGCTGCACCAAAGAAAGGGCTAATCAAAATTCTGGAGGAGCTTGCCTCTACATCGAGTGTGGTCCCTGACAGTTCCCCAACCCATATTAAAATAACTATCCACTGCCAGGTCTGTGATGATAATCCTCACTGTACAGAACTAATTCTAGAAGCCAGGAGATAGTAGGCACCTTGCCATTGAGGCTATCAAGCCTTTTCTCAAAAGAAAGGGTACCCTTGGTCCTCTTCTGAAATATCCTTCATATGCTTCTTATTCATGTGCAGTAAGAGTGGAATCTACCGGGCTCTAACTGCAGGACGAGTGTTTCTGATTACTTTATTTCCAGGCACGGAGCTAGATTTGCAATGATCCAGCCTCTCACCTTGGCACAGTCTTTCATTTGAAGCCAGAAGAATATAAGAGGCAGACCGGAGTTAGGACTAGTTTCTATTGGCTCTAAAACTGAATGAGATAAGCTTGCTTGTGTGGGAATCCATGGCTTTGACCCCCTTAGCATGATCAAATTTTCTAGAAATGTTATTTCACAAACATTTTATGTGTATGGCCAGGCAGGGTGGAATGAAACGGGGGACAGTTGCTTACTTATCATCATTATCAATTATGTGGACCTTTGTGATCTCTGGGTGAATAGTTGTCTACTGCCCACTGTTTGATTGCTTTATGTTAAAAAGAAAAATACTTTTTAAATTTCCTTTAATGTTGTAAATAATGTGAACCAAAAAGTCTTTAAAAATTATTTGTTTCCTTTCTTCCCTTCCCTTCCTTCCTTCTTTCTTTCCTTCTCTCTTTCTCTCTCTCTCTTGCTGCTCCTTGATTGGCCCATTAGCTAGCTAAGACTGTCCACTCTTGGGCCATGCTAAGTGACTGTTTAATTTCAGATACTGCCATCGGAAGAGTCCTCAGAAAGTCGTGGGGTCCAGCCCTCTGCCATCAGGCAGATACAGAAGGCATTCTGGTCCTCACTCTACAGGGAAGACAGCTAGAGACCAGAAAGGTAGAAGGGTTCTTTAAGGACCCACGGCTAATAAATCGTTGGGGGACTGTGATAACCCGGCCCTCAGTGTTCTTCCTGTTCCATCATGCCACTTCTCTGATATCTGCAAAAACTAACTTGCACTGAGTGCCTGCTACGGGCCAGGCACTGTGCTAGCCCCTTTATACGTATCCATCATTTATTCTTCACAGTTCTATTGGTACTCTGATTGAGCTCATTTCCCACGTGAGAAAAAGGAGGCCCAGAGAAGTTAAGCAATTTGCCTAAGGTCACATGGATAGGGGGCAAAGCCAGGACTCCAACCTAGGCAGCTTCACTCTGGAAGCCCAGCTCTCCAGTTCGGTGTCTTCTGGCCTCTCCTGGACTCTGCTATTTACCCTTAAAGCCCCAAAGCCCTCCCTCCAGCTCAGCTGAACACCATGAATGCACTTTCTCCATCCGCCTGCAGAGGGCGCTCTGCACAGGTTCAGCACACACATCTTCTTGAGTATACTGGGAATTATCAGATTCATCTGCCGTCAGCGGGGCACCAGGCAAGTTCCTGCAGGATGCTAGGTAATCCAAGACCATGGCAATTTAGGATCATCCTTCCTTATTTTGGCCTTTGCACACAGAATCTGGCAGGCTCTCAGAACTGATTGCCTTAAATTATTATTAATAAATACCAAGTGCTCTTTGTTCTTGCTTGATAAGGTAAAAAGAGAGGGCCTAGAAAATGCATTTTCAGTAGACTATTTGTTTGGGTTTGTTGTTTTGTTTTGCTTTATGCCATCACTTGACCAGACTTGCAATAATCTGACCATTTCTTCACCATCAGTGTGGGCCCATCATGAGTAGATAGAACCAAATCTAAAATGGACAACACAGGGCCATGTGTTCAGGGAAACCAGGCTAGTGCTGGCCTGTTTTCTAAGCACTATGATTTCCTGAGACTTTATTGTACAGCTTAATGTCCCATTTGAAGTTTGTCTTTGTGGGAAATGTGTATCCAACTATTAATCTCACTGATTTCGGTAACTAGACTTGAGGAGGCTATTATACTGGGATGTTAAGGGCATTCATGTTCACTCCATATTTATACCATATTTTGTATATGCAAATAAGTGGGCTACAGAGTACATTCTGTTTCTCTAGAAGGCTAAGAAATAGTGTCTCATTCATAGAAACATCTTTGAAGTAAGACGGTGATGTGGTCTGATGACAATCAAAGAGATGGTGAATTTTTTGAACTCAGGAGTTAGTGAACTACAGCCCATGGGCCAAGTTCAGCCCAATATCTGTTTATATACCTCCCATGAACTAAGAATAGTTTTTATAACATTTTTAAATGACTGAAAAAAAATCAAAAGGAGGGTAGTATTTTGGGATAATATGAAAATAATATGAAATTCCTATTTCAGTATTCATACATTTAATTAGAACACAGCCATGTCCATTCATGTAGGTGTTGTATATGGCTGCTTGCACTCTCACGGCAGCAGAGCCGTGGCACAGACTCTACAGCCCCCAAAGCCAAAAAGACTTACTATCTAGCCCCTTGCAGAGAAGTTTGTTGACCCCTGCTCTACCTGAAGACAATTTCTCTCCATTCTATTTTTAAGATGTCTTATTTCAAAAGCATTCATCTTAAACATACACTTAAGCTTCACTCTGGGATGCAAAACAGTTGGCCTCTCATAAAAAAATTTTTTTGTAAATAGTAGTAAAATTATATATTATATATATATGCAGATGGAAGTGCTCTGACTGGCTCAGGGCCCCCACTGACTTCTTACTGACTAGCCACAGGCCACCATGCCACTGAACACAAGGGGCCCACGCAATAAAACCAGCATGCATTAAGCATCCACCATGGCCAGGTCCTGTCCCTGGGGTTGGGGATGCACTGGAGAAAGAGACACAATTCTCCTGCCCTGATGGAAGGGCCTTTGCCGATCCTAGGGGCTCCCTGGCAGCTTGAGTGTTGACCCTCCTTTTTCTAATGAGCTGAAAAGTTCTCTCCCTTTTCCTTTATTCCTGCTTCTTCATCTCACCAAACCCTCACTTGAAAAGCAGGTTAATGCTTCTGACTCTTCTGATCCTTGGCTGTGTGCTTGCTTGTCTTGTCTCTGCTAATTAAGCAAATGATCCTTAGAGGTAGACAGGGTCTGGATTAGTCATTAAGAGACATCCCTTGGGATCTGCGGTTTTAAGACGAAAGTCCTTATGATTAAATCTGGAAGACAGTCACAAAAAAGGTAGTGACTTCTCTTTCTAATGCTTCAAGGTGCCACTTCATGAGCTTTTCACTTGATGTTCGGCACTAGGCTAAGGAGTATTATCTTCTATGAATAGTCCCACGAGATCAACATTACAATCATTATTTTACAGATGTGAGAATTAAAGATTAAATATCCATGTACTTCGGGCGCCTGGGTGGCTCAGTTGGTTAAGCGACTGCCTTCGGCTCAGGTCATGATCCTGGAGTCCCTGGATCGAGTCCCGCATCGGGCTCCCTGCTTGGCAGGGAGTCTGCTTCTCCCTCTGACCCTCCCCCCTCTCATGTGCTCTCTCTCATTCTCTCTCTCTCAAATAAATAAATAAAATCTTTAAAAAAAAAAAAAAATATCCATGTACTTCTCTGAATTTCCCAGCTTCTGCTTCTCAGTTAGATCGGGGTCATGCGGCTGGATTTTGGCCAATAGGATGAGAGGGGACGTGATGTAACCACTCACAGCCCCGGCCCTTAAAAACATTTGGTACGAACCTTCTTACTTTTTCTCTGCTGAAGGAGCCTTCGGGGTCACATATTCCAAAGGCTACAATACGGAAGAGGGCCATACTGCCCACTTAGACTTTGCCAGAGTGAGGAATAAACTGTATTCTGCTAAGCTACTGAGATTCTGTGGCTAATTTATGTGGCACAACCTCGTGGTGTGGATTAGAATGCAAGCCATTCTGACCCCAAAGTCCATCTTCTCAGCCACCACTTGATCCTGTCCTTGGTACCAAGGCTACTTCTCTACTTCCCGGAGGATGAGAAGAATTCCTGTTTTTCTCTATTGTGAGATATCTATAAACACTTCTCAAAATAATGAATCCAAAGCATCTTCCAAGTCTGGCAATGTTCAGGACCCCGTTTGTCCTCAGTACGTACTTGCTAGTTGACTGACTACTTGCTGGGCTGTGATCCATTATCAGTTTGCCCTCCTGACTTCTTCTCACACCATCTATGCACAAGGGGTATTTTAAATAATAACCAGCTCTGGGAAAGGGCTTTGAGACCCTCATGGGATCACAGAGCTTCTGCTGAAAAGCATCTTCGGGACTACACAGTTCTACCCCCTCATGAGGAAATGGGAGAGAAGCTGGCCCAAGGCCATCCTGCAAACACGATAGAAAGGTGGCCAGAGTCTGCTCTCCTGCCTCTCAGTTCTGGATCCTCTGAACTCTGGCCATTCTGTGGAGGTGAAAGGTGAGGCCCGGCATGCCTCGACAGTAATCACCAGGCTTATCCCAGTGCTTCCCTGTTGAGTGTTAACCCGGCCAGTCTCAGGAAAGAAATGGAAGTTAGTCTCATTTAGAAACTACTTGAGACTTCCTGAATTTCTTTTGACACCAAATGCTTTGTGGGACCAAATGTGATTTAAAAAAAAAAAAAAAATGGTTGGAGTGTTTACATGTGGTTTTTTTTCTTTTAAAAAGTAAAGCTAAGGGGAAAAAGGCTACCACAATTTCTTGGCTCTCTGGCAGCTTTTACAAACAGTGGTGTGATGAGAAACACGTGGCAGAACAGCGTTCGGTGAACAGTTCTGGGGGTTTTGCTGCCCCCTAGAGAACCAGAAGGTCAAGCTGGGCTCCTCCAGGGGCCTCGGCTTTGGGCCACAGAGGCCTCGCTGCTCGAATCAGTGGGCAGCTACCCGGGGCTGGTGGCTTTTTGTGGGCAGAATAGCGGGTCTCCCTTTGTGGGGCCAAGACACTGGCTTGGGGGCATTTACTAGAAGGTAATGATGGCCTCCGCCCCAGTGTGACCCATACAAAGTCATCTAAAGGGCATTCCTGAGGACTCTAGGATGGCTGCCCGCCTCATCACTAGGGCCGCCATCTTGGTGGCACTCCCGAGACACGCATTTTAACAGTTTTGAGGTTCTGCTACTTGGGTGTGGTGGATCGCTGCATCACTGTTACGCTAGGAGTGCATGGAGGAAAACCTCCCCCACACAACTGCAATCCAGAAAAGGACGCGGAGCCGAGGAAGCAGAACTTAGGACAGGTAATGTGAGAGGACAGGGAAGTCCGACACTGGGTAGCTCTATTTGGATCATGGCCATTTTTTGGAATCTGATGAAATGATGATGAATCTGATGATGGTCCTCCTCTGGAAGAATGTACACATGCACTAGGGGCGTGTAACTCTCGGGGTCTCCAGGGCCCCCTTGGTCCCACTGTGGATGTAGGACTGGAGAGCCCTAAGGAAGAGAAAACAGCCTGGGAAAGGCACAGCCGGTCGGGATGCGGGGAGCCTGGCTAGAGTGAAGAACAGGAGGGGCTCTCGGTCATCCTTTTACACAGGAGGGGACGGAGGCTGACAGCAGAGAAGGAATATTTGAGGGGTCACAGCACACAGCTGGCAGAACTAGGAGAGAAGGCCTCAGGCCCCAGGGGACTCAGCCCAGACCTGCATACCTCCACCTACTGGCCTGGCAAAGGACCGGGTGGGTGTGCTCCCCACCACTCCCGTTTCGTGTTCCCCACTGGCCTAGACGGAAGTGGTCACTCCTGAGCTCGAGTATTGCTTCTCAAAGGAAAACAGCTTTCCCCTGGACAGTCCCTTCTGGGGCTCCCACGCACAGGTCTAAACTCTGTTCAGTTATTGCAAACAGCATTTATTTTCTCGTGTGGGATCTCAAACCAGCACCAGCAATGAGGCTGAGTCCCAGGGTGGAGGGATGGCACCGGAGCCCTCTCAGGACCCTTTCAGCAAAGTGGCTGGCTGGTGTCCTGTTTGGAGATGCTGTGGCTTCTGGTGGTGGCTGAGATGGGGGTTATGGCTGATTTAATCAATACACTCATTTAAAGTCTATACCCAGCTGCTTCCAGTGGGCTCAAGGCAGCTTTCCACTCTCAGTGTGAAAATAAACTGTCCTAAGGTGGATGACCAAGAATAGTTTTTAGGAAGAATGTATAGATATTAAGGCTTAATCAGAGCACCAATTGGGAATTTTAACTTAACAGTCACTTGTTAGATGTGTGACCTTGAGCAAGTGACTCAACCTCTCGATACCTCAGTTTCCCCAGCTGCAAAATGAGGCTAGGTAACACCTATCTCCTAGGGCACTTGGTGAAGGCTATAAAATTATTGATAAATAAATACAACTTCAAAGTAAATGCAAGATGGTGGTTTCCAGTGGTCCAATCCCACTTATTTTAGGTGCTGGGTAGATACTGAGTCCTTCTTACCTCTCTGCCCCCAGTTCACTGTCATTGCCTTAAATCAGCCACCTTGCCTGTCTTCCATGGACCATCATCAAGTGGCTCCTCCTAATTGATTTCTCCACCTCTGGCTTTTCCATCTTCTGCCCTCCTCATCTTCCCACCCCCCGAAGTAAGCCCGAAAACTGACTCTAAATACTTTTACTTCAAACTTTTCAGTGGCTGTCCTACAGGATGGAGTCCGTGTGAGCCTTACTTATATGAAATCTTTTTCTAGTTAAAACAAAACAGTGTGGTTGTTTTAGTCCCTGATTATAATAGAGTATAAGGAACAAGTCTAGTTTCCAGTAACTTTCAGAATTCACCTTCCTTCCCTTTACTCCGGTTTTCCTTCAGGGGCAGCTGGTCCACCCGAGAGCCTACAGCCCTCTAGTCTCTTCCCCATCCCCAACCCCCCCAGGGCCCAGTTTAGAAAAGGAGTCAGTCTTCACATCTTTGATTATGGGCTTTGACCAGACATGGTCAGATTTGTGACTCCTGTTTATACTTGGGTGTGGTTTTAAGTCATGGGGTTACCTCTCTCCTTGGCTTACTCTCATTTTGTCAGCCTTCCAGTTCTCATTCTAAAATAGGGGAGACTTTGCCCTCTTTAGGGGTCTTTCAGGCAAAGTGAACTGGGGAGGACTTATGGAGGGGGATGGAGGGGTGGCACACTTCCCGGTGTTCTGTTGAGGAGGCAGATCCTGTTCATAGGGGTGTCCACTCTTGGAGTTGGACTTGGTGGAGTGGTTTTGAGATTGGCAACTCTCTGGGCTTGAGAAGAGGGCCCTACGCTCTGGATTGATGAGGCTCCTTTGGAAATCTGCCTCCTCGAAGCTAACGGTGCTTCTCTAATTCCAACACGGACCCACCCCTGCCATTAGCTTCAGAAATAAGCAGCTCATTACTTTTCAGGAGCCAAAGTCTCCTCCAGGAATTCCTCGATCTTATTGACGTCCGTCTTCACATCCCCGTTGAAGGTCAAGAAGGGCGGATGGGTGCCTGGGGCAAGGTTGTGCAGGTCGGCAGGCTTTCTGTAGAAGAGATCGAGATTCAGGAGGTGGCTTACACCAGGACACCTCAACTTCAGGGGAATCTGCAACTTGTGAATTAGACGCCCTGGGCTGTCCAGCACTCCTGTCCATCAAACAGACTTATGGTGGGGGCACCTAGAACAGGGGAGGTTGGAGAAAGTTCTGAAGGGATGTGGTGTGACACAGGAAGTCTGTCCTGTGGAAGTCATGAGAATAAGTCAAGATGAAGGAGTTGAGTCCTAGTGAAAAAGCAGAGTATGGCAGGTGGCTGTCGAAATGAGCACCAAGATTTTAATACCCAGGGCAGAGGTTGGGCTTTGTTTTCAAAAGGTCCTTCGCCACTTAGCTTAACAAAAATGCATTCTACAGGATGCCAGCCTTTAAAAAGTCAGAATTCAATCATACATTTATACTAAGAGATACCTTCTGCATTGCTAAGAGAATGTGCAGCAGGAGAGAGAGTGGCCTTGTGCTCGCCACGGCCCCAATCATGCCCAAGGGCGTGCTTCCATGTTTCCACCAGCTGGTGGAAATGCAAGAGCACAGTTGGAGCAAAGTGAGAGAAGGAAGGTTGGTGGATGGGGGGCATGAGGGGTGGGGGGCAGTGCCAAAGGAAACAGTAAGGAAGAGGAAGAATGAGAATGCACACGTCCCTGAGCCGGGCTGGAACAGCAGATTCACCCCAAATGCTCTCACAGAGAATGCAACACTTGTGGGAGTTGGGAGCGGAAAACACTGGATGGAGCAACCGAAGAAAAAGTAAACAAGGGGTAGAGGAGTCTGTAATGAAACAAATTCCTGGCATAATCAGTTTGGGAGGGGAAGGGAAGAATTTCAATCACGGTGCTCACTCCCATATCGCTCCCCAAACACACATTCTCTCCAGCTACATTGTGTGGTACTTGGAACTCCTGAGACAGCTGGGACCAAGAGTGGTTTTAAGATCTCATCTACTTGGTCCCTTTGTTGACTTGGTGTGCGTTCCCTCCTTTGGACAATTAGAGGACATTCTTTACCTTCTCCTCCTGTTTTTCAGAGCTGACACAAGGCAGAAATGCATGGGTTCTCAGCAGGGAGGGGAAATCTATACTCATTGTATTTTTCAGCCATTACCTCTCTGTGGCTTAAAGAAACAGAAATTATTTTTTTTCCCTCCGTGACTCGAGAGAACAATGGCCTCTGGAGTGTGCTGGCATCCCTGGGGGGTACCGCCTACGGTTGGTGCTCCGCTGGACTCGGCCAACGGGACACTGGTCAGCTGCAGGCCTCTCTCTTTATGGACCCTCTTCGGCATTTATGGCTGAAATTACACAATTCGCATTTAATTCCATATTGCCAGTTCTAATTTATGGACTATTTCATCTCTGTTGGTCCTCTTTCCCTGACTGCATCGCCAGCTCTGTGAGGGAAGGGATGAAGCTACAAATAGTCAGCATGTTGTGCTGGCTGTGAGCCAGGCACAGTCCTGAACGTAAATGCTTCCCGTGGCCTGCCTCGCGGCATCCTCACAGTTCCTCTGCGAACAAGGCAGTGCTTGCGTCCCCATCATACAGACGAGGGAACCGAGGCTCAGACAAACGAAGGACCTTGTTCAAGGTCACTCGGCCAACAAATGGTGGTGCCAGGATAAGAAATTAATATTCCTAGAAATTGCTAAACTTCATCGTATCATATGTTTGTTTTTTTAAAGATTTTTACTTATTTATTTGTCAGCGAGAGAGAGAGAGAGCACAGGCAGAGGGAATGGTAGGCAGAGGGAGAAGCAGGCTCCCTGCTGAGCAGGGAGCCCGATGCGGGGCTCGATCCCAAGACCCCGTGATCATGACCTGAGCCAAAGGCAGACGTTTAACTGACTGAGCCACCCAGGCGTCCCCATAGTATCATATGTTTTTAAAAGTCCTTAACTCTTTATTATATATATATGTTTTCTTTCTTTGTTTTTGTTTCTTTCCTTTTCTGTCCCTTTTAAAAATTTATTTATTTATTTATTTATTTATTTATTTATTTATTTATTTATTTATTGCAGTAAGAAAGTTTCCTTATCTATTGAACTGGAGTTGGGATATTGCCCGGCCTGCCTCAACGGGCATCGGTAAGGTCAGATAACAGATATGAAGGAGCAATATAAGCATCTGAGGAATGCTGAGGTGGCTTCCCTTCCCATTCTGATCCCCAGGCAAACGTGCTTGCAGATGATAATCCAGGGGAGGGAGGCTGAAGCTGCTGCGCCTGGGGACTGGGCACAGTCTGTCCATTCAGGAAGGCAGGAGAGCGTCTGTGAGGCAGAGGAAGCATCCTAGCCAGGGGCTGGCAGCTAAAGGGGATGGGGCGAGAGGTAGTCCAGCCAGACAGAGGCGGCTAGGTCAGGGCAAGAAGCATTGGGAGACAATGTTGGGAAAGCTGAAGATCTGGCAAAGAGCTACAGACGGGTTTATTCCATAGGCAACGGGAAGTATCAGAAGGTTTTTTGAGTGGGGGAGCCACATGATTAAAGAACTATTTTAGGAAGAGTAACCTTAGGATAATATAGAGGATGGATCAGAGAGAGAGAGAGAACCTGGAAGGAAGATGTCCAGTTGGAAGAACAAAGAGACAGTCTGAGGGCAGTGGTGGGACCCGAGCCCAGTGTGGGCTTTGGGAACGGAGGAGAGGGCTCGGAGGTGAGCCGTAGCACAGTGGGACAATGCCCTGCCTTTGGCAACTGGCTGACAAGGGGGATGGCAAGAAAAGGGAGCTGGAAATTCTCCAGTGCTTAGAAAATGGAAGAACCCAGGAATCCAGGAGGGGAGCCCAACTCAAAGGAGAAACGACAGATATAATTTTTGACGTCGAGATTTTAAAGTGATAATAGAAAACGCAAGTGGAAATCTCTCTAGAGATTTCTAGATGGTAGAATCCCGGGTATAGAATAATTTACATAAAGGCGATGTGAAGAATTTATGCTAAACTCACCAGGGAAGAAGCTACAGGCAGATGATAGAGGCTCAGGGAGTGAGCCTTGAGCTACTCTGCATTGAAAGGCCAGGCAGAAGACAGGAGGCAGGATACGAGCCTGAAATGAGTGGCTCTTGATAGTGAATGATGCCTGGTATTTTTAACAACCATTAAAAGTGCACGAGGAACTCTCCATCCCCAGCCTATAATCCAGAACTCTCACACTAAGGAATTCTAAAAATGAGAGCAACGCAAGGGGAAATGGTCAGATGCCAATGCCCTGGAAACTCAGACTCTTACACCTGAAGTCCTGGTAGGGTCCCCCAGGATGGTACCGCTGGAATGGCTGACTCCTGGATTTTAAGATATGCATGTCCACCTCTGGGCCACTCTCAGTTGCATATCCAATATCCACTCCTTCCCCCTTTCTTGCTACTCAAACCTTGTTAATCTGGGCAGAGAAATGCTCAGTCCCAGTGCCTCTCTTGTAATCAGGGATGGGCCCTGAGACACCGTCTGGCCCATGTGGTAAAGCAGGAGGCTGCTGGAAGCCACAGGCAGACTTCCGCCCTCCCTCCTGGAAAGTTCTCTGTTCGTGCAGCCAAACACATCCCTCCTTAATACAGCACTGTTTACCTTTTCAGATCCACAGTGGTGACATTGAACACAACGCCTTTCAGCCAGAGGATCATAAAGAGACGCTGAGAGAAGGGGCAGTTGCCAATGCTTTCCCCATCGATTCCAGCCTAAAAGGAAGAGAAAGAACCAGAGTCCTAAATCAGCATGTGCATATTGCCAAGAAGGAATATACGCCCAATGAAGAACTGACTAAAGCCATGACCCAGCCTAACTCCAAAGGCAGCTGCCCTATCTTATTGTCGTCTTCCTCATGTCTATGCAGGGCAATGCTTGGCACACGGTAAGGACTCAATAAATAGGTGCTGGACTGAATCTGGGTTCCCAGCATGACGATTATGTAGTCATAACTTTCCGAAACCAGAGGACCCTAGCATCTCAGGGTAAAGGGAGACTTTCAACATCACACAGTCTAACATAAATGATGTTGGATCACCAACTTCTATACCCCCAAGTAATCACCTAGTTTATGCTTAAATATCTTCACGAACCAGTAGTTTATATCTCTCGAAGCAGTCCATTCTGAGGGTAATTCTAACAATTAGAAATGCTTTTCTTTGGCTATACCCAGGCAAACTACGTTCCTCTCTAGTTAACTCTGTTCTACCCTTTGGTCTTTGCTCCATGATATATCATGAGTCCAAATACCTCAGACTTTGACCCCATCTCTCTATAGGTAGACAGCAGACTCAAGATTTTAATCAACAGCCCCCTTAGTTCTGACCAGTACTTGACCTTCAATGTCAATAAGCCATCATTTGTCGGGCGCCTGGGTGGCTCAGTTGGTTAAGCGACTGCCTTCGGCTCAGGTCATGATCTTGGAGTCCCTGGATCGAGTCCCGCATCGGGCTCCCTGCTCGGCAGGGAGTCTGCTTCTCCCTCTGACCCTCTCCCCTCTCATGTGCTCTCTTTCTCATTCTCTCTCTCTCAAATAAATAAATAAATAAAATCTTAAAAAAAAAAAATAAGCCATCATTTGTTAAACTATCCTTTTACTCGATAAATGCAAATTCACTCTCAATTATGTACAAGGCACTGGAGAAAATCACACAGGGGATTCAAAAGTGCATTTAGTCAAGGAGCTTGTGGCCTTCTGTGGGGTTGGCTGGCGGGTAGGGCAGGAACACATATATAACAATAACAGATAGCCCTATTGAGTGCTTGCATACTTCTGTTCACTAGATTTCCCTTTCTCGGGACCGTTCTCAAAATAGCGTGGCATTTTTGTTTTTGTTTTTGTTTTATCATCTGAAAGGCAAGTCTAGCTTTACTTCTGAGTGGGCTGCAGAGACATGAATTTTATAAGGAATTCATTCTCAGCAAATGCATGAACAAACAAAAATGTTGGGAAACTGATCTCTGTACACTTACTTCCACGGAGTGGTTTGTGGGCCTCTGACATGGTACTTAGAGGGAGAAATCACCCTTTCACTCTAGTTCGCTGGTGGCTCCCCTGGAAACCGTGGCCCCATCAGGTGGCTGGAGTGCCTTCCTCCAACGGACGGGGGGCCAGGGGAGTGAAGGCTCCCGGGCTTCCTGGCAAAGCTGCAAACAACCCAAACAACATCCTGGAATGGGGGCTTATTAAGATTTTTTTTTTTAAAGAAGGAGAAAAAAAATGCACTCCCAAAATGCAACACAGTATTTTCCCCTTTGAGGTTTGTTTTGCTGTGGCATTTGGATGGGGAGGGGCAGATGCCTTCTTTCATACATGAGAGCCTAATTGTGTGCTTATTTCTACCTTGCAAATTGCTCCCAGCAGAGGCTCAGGTTTATCACGGAAAACTGGCGCCTTTGACGGTGTTGGTTGTAGGTAATTGCTATGAAATTACAGTTATTTTACCTCTCTCTTAACTACACCAAAAGCCCCATCCTTATTCAGGTCTCGCTTTTCCTCGGTGCTGGAGACAGACGCACTCCTGAGTAGCTGAGACACCATGGGCTCCGTTATACGAAATCTGAAATGTGGGAGGCCACATTGTGGGCGCCACACCTACCCACAGAGCTAAAGTTACCAAGAAAGCCACACTCAGACGGGCAACTATTAATTAAATGATAGCTTGGTGCTCACTGGAGTTCATGATGTTGGCTCCCTAAGAGCTTCCCAAGAAGCACTCACTCCACAGGCATCTGGTTCCTGGTCCTTTAAGACATCCTGACAAAGGAACTGTTCCCCAGGGCCCATTATAAGCGACATGGAAAGAATTAAAAAACAACCAAAAGCCACATCCACATACTGTCCCCTATTTTACCTCTGGTAGGGGCAGTGGGAGGGTGATGATAAGGGAATTGAAGGAGGAACCAGTAAAATATTGGAATTCTTTTTTTTTTTTTTTAAAGATTTTATTTATTTGACAGAGAGAGATACAGCAAGAGAGGGAACACAAGCAGCGGGAGTGGGAGAGGGAGAAGCAGGCTTCCCGCCGAGCAGGGAGCCCGATGCGGGACTCGATCCCAGGACCCTGGGACCATGACCTGAGCCGAAGGCAGACGCTTAACGACTGAGCCACCCAGGCGCCCCAAAATATTGGAATTCTTATTAACTGGATAGAAAATTCCTATAATAACAACAACTAATGTCTACATTGTCAGGCACTGTTCAAAATACTTCACGTATATTAATTCATTTATTCCTCATGTAGTGGGATAGTATCTCCCTTTTGCAAGATGTGGAAACTGAGGCACAGAGAGAGGAGATAAGCAGCCTAAGGATCCCTGGCTTGAACGCAGGCGATCTGGCTCCAGATCCTGCCGTCATGCCCAGAGTCCACCTGAAGCCCCAAACAGGTAACCTGGGGCCACAGGTCGCAGAGATGAAGGTGACAGTGCTGGGATTGTATGCACACACCGCACCCTTCCATCTGTTTGCACAAGGTGCAGAGGATGCTGACTTTCACAGCTCCCCACATTTTCCCTATTGCCATAAATCATGCTAGGCCCAGTGAACCATGCTCTGTCATAAATCATGATGCTACCCAGTAAAAAAAATTGCCAAAGGAGCCATAGAATTAACACATAAGGATTCTCAGCTTCCTCTTTCTTTTTCCTTCTTTTTTTTTTCTCTTTTCTCTTTTCTTCTCCTTTCTTGTGGTAAGAACATATAACATGAGGCCTCCCCCCTTAGACATCCTGAGTGGACCCTATGTTGCTATTGACCACAGGCACGGTGTGGTACAGCAGAGCTCTAGAGCTGATTTTCCTGGCTTACCTGAAACTTCATTCCCACCGAATAGCAGCGCCTCGTTGCCCCTCCCCCCAGCCCTGGAAACCACTATTCTACTCTTTGATTCTTTGAGGTTGACAATTTTAGTGACCTCATATGAATGAAATCGGGCAATATTTTTCTTTCTGTGATTGACTGAACTCATCTAGCATCATGTCCTCGAGGTTTACCCATGGTGTGGCATTTTCGGAACTTCCTTCCATGTTAAGGCTGAAGAGTATTCCACTGTGTGTATACACCACAGTTAGCTTCTTTATCCATTCACCTGTCCCTGGACATGTAGGCTCCTCCCACCTCTTGCCTTTCGCGAACAGTGCTGCACTGAAGGGGAAAGTGCCAATATCTCTTCAAGATCCTGATTTCAGTTATTTTGGATAAATACTCAGTAGTGAGATTGCTGGATCATAAGGTAGTTCTATTTTTAGGTTTTTGAGGAACCTCCACACTGTTCTCCCCAGCGTCTACTCCAATTGCCTTCCCACCAACAGTGCACACAGGTCCCAATTTCTCTGCATCCCCAGCAATGCTTGTTGACCTTGGGCTTTATGATGATAGCCATCCTGACAGGTGTGAGATGGTATCTCATTGTGGTTTTGATCTGCATTTCCCTGATGGTGAGTGACATTGAGATTTTTTCATAAACCTGTTGGCTATTTACGTCTCCTTTGGAGAAATGTCTATTCAAGTCCTTGGCCCATTTTTTAATCAGGGTATTCATTTTTTTTTTTTAAACTATTGAGTTGTTCAGCTTCTTTCTTTCCTCCTTCACAACTCACCAGTTATGTGGCCCCGAGAAGCCCTTTGTTAAACTCATGGATTAAATGAAGAGAGCTTGTGGCAACCACTCAAAACCCCAACAGAGGATGGCCAGGTGAGGCTCGACGGGACCCCAGGCCCTGAAAAGTGTGAGAGAAAATGTGAGGGATGGTGAAGAGGCTGTGAACAGTGAGGATTGAGGGTAAGCACACAAGCAGTGTACTAGGTTAAATAATGCCTCCCAAATACACCGAATTCATGTCTTTCCAGAACCTGTAAGGGTACCCTCATCTGGGTCTCTGCAGAGGTAATCAAGTTAAGATGAGGTCATACTGGATTAAGGTAGGCCCTAAATATGACTGATGTCCTCATAGGAAGAGAGCAATTTGGACACAGACCTGCAGGAGAGAAGCTCTTGTGAAGACAGAGGTAGAAATTGGAGTCCTCCCTCTACAAGCCAAGGAACACCAATGATCGCCAGAAACACCAGAAGCTAGAAGAGATGAGGAAGAGAAGTCGTCCCTAGAGCCTCTGGAGAGAGCATGGCCTTGCTGACACCTCGATGTCCAACTTCTAACCTCCAGAATAAATTTCTGTGTGTGGGAAAAACCACCCAGTTTAGGGTGATTTGTTATGACAGCCCTCGGAAACGAATGCAAGCCAGAAAGTGTCCGAAGGAGCACGCTGGCAAACTTCCCAAGTTCACAGTTCTGCTTTGCCACAGGCCTTAGCGCCCATGCACAAAATTGCCAGCCAACTGTGACCCCAAAGTACTTGCCCTTTCCTAGATATAGTAAATGTATTTACTCTAAGTTATACCCTACCATACTATATCATATGCTATCAATACGATACAACTTATATAACATACAATATTGTGTATGAAAATAATAGCATAAGAGAATTATATAGGTTGTATGAATATACCTTACATTACATGCCAGGTAAGTCATATCCTATGCTATGACATACTGTCTTTCATGTAGTCTCTCCCTCTAAATGGGAAGCTTGGGTACCCCCTACACACAGGCCGCTTTTTATTTACTTTGCCCTCAGCATCAACAAGCACTGGTGCCTGAAACCTAGTTGGTACCCGTTCCTGTTCGAGCAGATGCATGTTGAGGGGAGGATGGCTATCGCTCCCTATCTACGGCTTGAGTGTCTCAAAACTGTGATGTTGGCACTCTGAAGAGTGTCCTGGGGAAGAAGTTTGGGTTGTATAACACCCTATAGCTGGAGATCATGGATCTAGACCCATCTCTGCCTCTGACTCACTGTGTGACCTTGAGTAGGATTGAAGTCACCTTCCTCTTTTGGCCTCTACGACCGCACTTATAAATTTTCACAATTTTGTGAGTTCAAGTGACTGATGGAGATTTAAGACAGCAATCCTCAAACATTTTGGTCTCAGAACTCTTATGTACTTTTAAAGATCATTGAGAATCCCAAAGAACTTTTTGTATCTACTGTATTATAAATGAAAGCTAAAAAATATTTTAAATCTTTACTTATTCATTTAAATACAATAATAGCAATGATAATAAATATATTGTATGTTAACATAAATAACACTCTAGGGGTGCCTGGGTGGCTCAGTCGGTTAAGCGTCTGCCTTCGGCTCAGGTCATGATCCTGGAGTCCCGGGATCGAGTCCCGCATCGGGCTCCCTGCTCGGCGGGGAGTCTGCTTCTCCCTCTGACCCTCTTCCCTCTCATGCTCTCTGTCTCCCATTCTCTCTCTCAGATAAATTAAAAAAAAAAAAAAAGAAAGAAAGAAATCTTAAAAATAACACTCTAAAATAAAGGAAGTATATTTTTTTAAGAAAAGAAATTGAGTGAGAAGAGTGGCATTGTTTTATATTTTTGCAAAACCTTTAATGTCCGACTTAATAAAAGCTGGCTTCTGCATTCAATCTTTTGCTTTTTGGTTGAAGTATAAAAAGAAAATCTGGCCTCACTCAGATATGTAGTTGGAAAAGGAAGGAGTAATTTAATAGCTTTTTCAGGTAATCGTGGGTATTTTTCTTTAATACCATACCGAAACTCAAGTGGTAGTTTCTTAAAACCTCGTTGGTAGGTGGAATTTGAAACCCTGTCAGCGAAGTTCTTCTGTTCCCCTAAAACCCATTCATCTATCTCACACTATGAATGGGTAATTCACCCATGAATGATTTTTTTAACATCACAAAAATTCGTCATTTGGAAAACAGCATTTCACTGAGTTATGCAGCTCTCCCAAATGCTGATACATGTCATCGTACAATGTCAAAATATTTCATTCAGTAACATCACCACTGAGCTCATCAGAGAAGTTTAAGAGATGCTGTCCAGTGCATAGGGGCGGGTATCTCTTTCCCAATACCCTAATTTTCTCTTGAAAGCTTGTATTTGATCATAGGCAATAAATACTGTCCATGGTTAGCCTTGAGATGACAAGCTCATTTCACGGATTTTCCGGAAAATGTCTGGCCAGTACCAAGCCTGAGAAGCCATTGTTGGTCTGCCACCTGCTCTTTCAAGTAACAACCCTGCTTGGGCTCCCCACTCAGACAGCCGTTGTACTTCGGAATGCGGCCCAACAGCTTTACGTGCACTTCCCATTTCATCAGCCAGGATGTTTAAAAGACATGTACCCAAGGGTTGAGGTTTTATTACATTATATACTTTTTTACTGCTTCATCAAGGACAGTCAGAAACGAGACTGGCTTCTTTTTTTTTCTGCACGCACGTGACTCCTAGTCCCGTTTGTACCACTGACTGGATTTGTGCTAAAACACCAGCAGCCTTACTCATGAAATTTCAACCCCAGGGAGAAATGACATTCCTCTGAAAAGAGTTGTGACCTCCCAGAATTCCTGAAAGGGTCTCGGGGACCCCAAGAGGTCATGAACGACATTTGAGAACTGCTGATTTAAGACCCCCCGCGAAAGGACCAGGTCCATAGAGCTTGGCCTTCAGACAAGAAGCAGCTGATTCATTGTCCAAAAGTGGCTTGCAGGCACCAACGTCTGGAAGAGGGAAGAATTTTCCAGAGAGGAACCAAGAAAGAATGGCGGGAAATGGACAGATGACATTTAAGCTTGACAGATCTGTGTCGTTTATCAATTTATTGTCTCTCAGCTCCGAATGCACGCTGTAGGAAATGTTCTGTGAGAATAGGGGGAAGTTCCTTTCAGCATTTCTAAAGTGAGCGTGAAGTGTCTTCTTTCTCAGGAGAGAGCACTGGAGGGACCCTGCAGGAGGAAGAGTCTCTCCTGCTGTCCCTGGTGTAGGCTGGGGGTCAGCCGTGTGGGTGTGAAGACAGCCAGCAGAGCCTGCCCCAGCCCCAGCCCAGAATGTGACCCATCTCGCACCTGGCAGCCACAGCCTGGTGAGAACCATTTTGTAGCCCTCTTTTTTTTTTTTCTTTTAAAGATTTTATTTATTTATTTGACAGAGAGAGAGACACAGCGTGAGAGGGAACACAAGCAGGGGGAGTGGGAGAGGGAGAAGCAGGGAGCCCGATGCGGGGCTCGATCCCAGGACCCTGGGATCATGACCTGAGCCGAAAGCAGACGCTTAACGACTAAGCCACCCAGGCGCCCCTTTTCTGTAGCCCTCTTGACACAGAAGCCAAGGCCCCCATGTAGCCCGCACACAGCATGCCTCTGGTCAGGGTGTCCACACAGATGTGATGCCTACTTTGCAAGCCTCACGCAGCCTGAAGGCCTCCTGCTTCCGCTAACAGCTGGTTCCCTCTTAGGCCTATGACACCATTGCTGACCATCTGCTCTGCACCTGAGCTCTGGACAGTAGCCTATTGCTTGCCCAAACAACTCCAGACCAGCTCTGGCCTGGCCAAACCAGTGAGCTTCTCTGCTTTTTGCTGGGCTGACCATAACTTCTCCGGTGAGATTTGAACCCCTTCATTGGCCATTCTCCTACAGCTCCAGAATTCTCATATATGTTATGGTCACTCTTCTATCATGGTTAATACTTTATGTTAAACTTCCCCTGTTTAAACCACTATGTGGTTTCTCTCTTGATTGGGCCCCAGAGTACTACAGATGTTTAAAATGAAATTTCAAAATGCAAGATTTTTAGGCTCTTTGATTCATTTATTTTTTTTTTAAAGATTTTATTCATTTATTTGACAGACAGGGAGAGAGAGAGAGACCACAAGCAGGGGGAGCGGCAGGCAGAGGGAGAAGCAGGCTCCCCACTGAGCAGGGAGCCCAACACGGGGTTCGTTCCCAGGACCCTGGGATTATGACCTGAGCCGAAGGCAGACGCCCAACCGACTGAGTCACCCAGGCGCCCCTGTTTGATTCATTTAACAACCTAGCAAGGATAAATTCTAGATGAAGTACTAGAAGACAGAAACTCCAGTTCTCTCCAGAAAGTTAATTTATGGCACATTTCAACTTTTTGTCACTTTGGTCCATGACAACTCTCCCCAAAGACTCAAGTGATCAGGCAATTTTTTCAAGTTTAGAAATAAAAATTCTACAATAATGGAGCTAGGACTGAACTCAAGGATAACATGGTCTAGCGCTTTCATTTTACTCGTCAGAAAACAAGCCCAGACAGGTTAAACAACTTGCCTATGTTTGCACAGCCTGGTCCCATGACAGAATCGGGGATATAGTTCTGATTTCTGATTTGTAGCTTTCTGCCATGCTAGGCTGGTTGTTATCTTATGGGAAAGAGCGTCAAAGTGACAAAGGTCATGGGAAGAGAATTTTCTTTGGATATAAAATGACACATCTATAGAGCACAAAACTGATTCCCATTATATGAAAAAGAAAGAATTTTTCTTTATAATGACAATATTTGGATGGAGCTGCCCATTTTTTCCTTATTAGTGTGTCTTCCTTATTATGACTATTTTTAAAATACCAAATGGTCTGTAATAATTTGGTTGGTAAGCCTTCTGTTAGCATGGATAGGACTTGGTGGCTTGTGGTCCACTTGAGGTCAGGGAGCTCTACCCTTGAAGAAACAACAGCTCTTTTCTCAGTGGCCACATAAGGCTTCACTCACTGGGGTCACTCAGGCATTTTTCATTCAATGAACAGGTAACGAGGCTTCAGACACTGTCAGCATTTACGTAAAGTAGATTATAAAGGCTGAATGAGCACTCTGTGGGTGGCTGCTTGCGCAGTGTAACATGAAGAATTCCAAGTGTAACAGGAAGAATTCCAAGGCAGGGTTCTCTAGAAATAGGACCAACAGAATGTGGGGTGCCTGGGTGGCAGAGTCGTCAGTTAAGCGTCTGCCTTCGGCTCAGGTCATGATCCCGGGGTCCTGGGATCGAGACCCACATCAGGCTCCTGGCTCAGTGGGGAGTCTGCTTCCTCCTCTCTCTCTACCTCTCCCCCCACTCAAGCTCTCTCACTCACTCTCTCTCTCTCTAAAAAGAAAAAAAGAACCAACAGGATGTGTGTATGTGGGAGTGGGTACGTGCAAAGATAGATAGATAAATAGATAGATAGATATAGATAATTATTTTAAGGGGTTGGCTCACATGACTGTAGAGGCTTGGTAAGTCCATAGTAGGTCATTAGGTTGGAGACTCAGGGAAGAACTGCAGGTCAAGTCCAAAGGAAGTCTGCTGATAGAATTCCCTCTTCCTCACAGGGGGTCAGTCTTTCTATTATGGCATTCATCTAATTGAATGAAGCCCACACACATTACAGAAGGTAATCTGCTTTACTCATAGTCTATTAATTTAAATGTTAGTCTCACCCAAAAAATACCTATAGCGCGGAAATATCTAGAACAATGTTTGACTAAATATCTGACCACCAGAGCCCAGCCAAGTTAACACAAAAAATTAAACATCACACCAGGTAAATTTAAAAGTATTAGCTGAGGGCGCCTGGGTGGCTCAGTTGGTTAAGCGACTGCCTTCGGCTCAGGTCATGATCCCAGGGTCCTGGGATCGAGTCCCACATCGGGCTCCCGGCTCAGCGGGGAGCCTGCTTCTCCCTCTGACCCTCTCCTCTCTCATGCTGTTTCTCTCTCGCTCGCTCTCTAATAAATAAATAAATAAAATCTTAAAAAAAAAAAAAAGTATTAGCTGAGACACGTAACGCATCAATGCAGTGTCTGTCATCAACACCTTAGCTCACCAGGTGGTTTTATAAACACCTCAATATAGTTATGTAAATATCCCCTCCCAAAGGCACCTGCGGTGCCATACCCAGAAGGCCACTGTGGTCAGTGTCTGACTAAGAGAGCAGGGTCCAGTGGTGCCTTTGACCCTGAGTACTTAGGGCTCTGGTCTGATAGTGGCTTTGGCCCAAGGACGCCTACAACTTGCTGTGCTGCGCGTATACGCTGTGCTTGAGGCCTCTTGGGAGTGTCCTTCAGCCTCCCCTGAGCTCTATGTCAATCCGCACTGAGCCTGTATTCACCTCCTGTTCCTCCACACACTCTCTAAGAGCTGCCCTTTCCCACCCAACACCAATGCTCCTTCTCCCAACCCTTCTTTCCACTCCTACGTGGCTTTTTATTTCTATTCTTTCATGTCCACACTGTTTGAATAAATGAATGGGTCTCTTTTAAACCTCTTGCCAGTCTGGCTTCTACCTCATGCTTCTTTTAAAATCATTCTCTTTCAATCACTTTCTGGGCCTAAGCAATTCTTTTTTTTTTTTTTTTTTTTCCTTTCTTTGTAACTTACTCCTACTTGACTTTCCTCTTGTAGTTAGAACTTTCAACTATCCTTTCTTCTTAAAACTCAGGTTTCTGCAGCCTCCCTGTCACCTGGCCCCTCCCGGCTGCTGGGCTGGCTTCATGGGCCGACTATCTGTGTGGATGCATGAGGTCCGGGGCTCAGAAGGGCCCACACTTGGCTTAATGCTCTGCTGTTGCTGTTGGCCCTGCATTTGACCCTTGTGTTCCTTGGCTGACATCCTCCTCTGCCTGACCTTTACCCCCTCAGCTAGCCGCTCTCCCCCTCCATGCTTGATGCCCTCTGGAGCACTCCTCTACTCCCAAGAACATGATTATCCTCCCTAAGTCAGCAGTAACACTGGCTCTTAGACCTAGAACATGATATTCAACCCCTGAGCTTAAAACAATAAAAGAAGGAAAAGGAAAGAGAAAGAAGAAAAGAGAACATGTGGAGATGCTACAGGAGTTGCTTGTCTCCATTCTGCCTCCCAGCCTCTCTCACTTCCTTCTACATTATTCTAGACTTTGCCTCATTTCAATCGAATAGTTTGCCAGTTATTAGACACCCGAGGTTTCCTTATTAGTAAAAGTCAGATAGTATTCTTTGTTATTAAGATTTTCTTTTTTTTTTTTAAAGATTTTATTTATTTATTTGACAGAGAGAGACACAGCGAGAGAGGGAACACAAGCAGGGGGAGTTGGAGAGGGAGAAGCAGACTCCCTGCTGAGCAGGGAGCGCGATGCAGGACTCGATCCCAGGACCCTGGGATCATGACCTGAGCCGAAGGCAGACATGTAATGACTGAGCCACCCAGGCGCCCCGTTATTAATATTTTCAATACCAAATGATCTCCCTTTCTAATAAGATAGTTGAGAAGTCTTCCATTAGCATGAGTGCGACTTGGTGACTTTATTCATTTATGTATTTTATTTTATGAAACCCTGGGAACCCAAGAGGTGTTCAAGAAATATAGAGTTGATGATCCTGGTGTGTCTTGCATGTTACTCTACAGTGCTTCGGGAGACAGAATGACTCTCCTATCACAAACCTGCACCAAGCCCCGGGAGGCCCTAACATCCAAACCTCTGCCTCTAAGTTAGGCTCTTCCTGATCCACTGGCCCCAGGTATAATAGTTAACAACTAAATTCCATTGCTCTAGAAGCAGGCTTGTGTTCTTGACTTCACAGAGTTCTGTCGTACAGTATAAAGGGCAGGGTGTAGAGTCACGCAGACGCGGGTTCAAATTCCAGCCTTGATATCAAGCAGCTGTATGTGGCAGGTTTTATTTCCCAAAGTGATTACAGCCTTATTTCCAGTTCCATATACGGTCTAGATGTGGAGTCTATATTTGCCTTCTTCTTGAAAACGGGTGGGCCTTTATGGCTGCCTCGATGAGTAGTAGAATGTCGAGTGTATGACTTCTGAGACCAGGTCATAAACAGTGATACAGATTGGGAGTGGCACGCTCTCTCTCCTTTGGGATGCCTGTCATGAGGAATCCACAGCACAAGAAGCGGCATTGTGCAGTGTTGCAACTGACAGTCCCAACTGAGTGCTCGGCTGACAGGTGGCATCACCCACCAGATGCGTGAATTAGTGCAACTTCAGATGATGCCAGCCCCCAGCCGTCGAGCTGTCCCAGATAACACCTAGTGAAGTAAAATGAGTTATCCCCACAAAGCCCTGACCAAAGTGTAAGTTCATGAGCAAAATTAATGTCTTCCTCATTTAAAGCCACTAAGTTTTGGGGTGGTATGTTACCCCGCAGGTAACACACACACACACACACACACACACACACACACACACACACTTAACCTTACATTCTTTATCTGCAAATTGGGGGCAGAAATATTCACCTCACAGGGTTGTTACACAACTGAGTGGTAGTAGGTATAAAACACATGATGTTCACTTTATAAACTTACAGCTGTAGTCGTTATGACCACAGAAGACAAAAATTTAGGAAGAGCTAATTAAACATCCCTGTTTGTGAAATGCTATGCCTTGATAAAGAGTCAGTAGACCTCTCTTCGATGGCACAAAAATTCAACAATACCTTGGTGCTCAGGGCTTTGTGTGCGAAGCAATCCATTCAGTAGAGAAAGCAAACACAGGAAGAATGATGGGCGCTGTCCACTGGCTGAAAAAGCATCCCTAAATGAGGGCAGTGTCACACTGGCTATGAGGGAGACAGGGAAAGGGATGCATGTTGGGTGAGCTGTAGGTACAATCATAGGCGCATGCACGTCTGCTCTCTATAAGGGCACCGAGTCTCTGTGCCGAGCTATATTCTTCAACCAGTTTTCAAGTGGCTCAGGTGCCAAAGACAAGAACTCAAGGAAGATAGATGGATGAAGGTGAGGGTCAGGTTGTGGCAGATTCCTGGCGATTTTCTACTGAAGCCCAGTAGAAACCTGTTGTGTCCCCTCATTATCCGGAAACCTTTGCTACAAATATTTATGGGATCATCATGCTGTTCTTTTAGGCATGACTGTGGCTCTCAGTGCTTGAATCAGGAAAGCTAGAAGCTGGAATTCTCCCACATCAGAAATGTACCAAAGCATAGGAAACCAAAGAGCGATACAAATCTACAGCCTCAAATAAACAGAACTCCTTGTAAACAGAACTCCTTGGAGCGCCTGAGTGGCTCAGTCGGTTAAGCGTCTGCCTTTGGCTCAGGTCATGATCCCGGGGTCCTGGGATGGAGCCCCACGTCAGGCTCCCCACTCAGCGGGGAGTCTGCTTCTCCCTCTGTGTTCTCTGTCTCTCTCATTCTCTCTCTCAAGTAAATAAATAAAATCTTAAAAAAAAAAAATAAACAGAACTCCTTCCCACATGGGTTTCATTTGAAGAAGATGTCTTCTCACTTAAGCCTGCCCCAGAGAATACCAGTCCTAATGGAGAAAACATGCTTTCCACTTAATGAGGCAACTGTCAAAAGTGTTGCTTTCCTCCCTTGAACTATTTTTTTATTATTATTATTCGAGATGCTAGAGAAACTAGTTCCAGCTTTCAATCATGATTCCATTTTCCCTACATTCACAGAATGAACCTGCAAATCCTGTAATCTTCATTATCAGACAAGGGCATCTTGACATTGAACTCTGCTTCTCCCACAAACATTGGTGTTTGGGATCCTGTGATAGCAAAGATCCCTCAATTACTACTCGTCCCACCCTCTGCTTTTGTTGTCTGACTGTGGAGTTTGAGACATAGCATCTTAACATCACAAGCTGGTCTGGAAAGACGTTAGAGAACTGACAAAATCTGCCATCCAGCCTCTCACTTGGGCTCAGTCACTCTCATCTACCCCAAACTCCCAAATATGACAAATGAAAAGCTTATGCTACTAACATCAAATCTGAGTCATGAGATTTATTAAATAGGTTCGCTTAAACTGGGACCCTCGGGAAAATTTTTTTGCAAAATTACTATTTTATAATATATCAGTGAAGTAGGTTTATAGAACTTGAGAAGTCTAATATTCATTTAAAAATGCCATGCCCAGGGCCCGCTCTCAGATATTCTGACTTAATTAACCTGGAGTAGGGCTCAGACCTTTTTTTTTTTCCCCCTCAAAACTCTCGAAAGGATTCCAATGTTCGACCGGGCCTGGCCACCTCTTGACCTAGTGGTGCTCAAGGTTAGGGATATATAACAGAATCACCTAAGGGTTGTGTTAAACAAGAAAATGGACAAAAGAGGTCCCCAGGCCCACTCCAAACACACAGAGTCCGAGTCTCAGGGAGATTCCAGGTGCCCTCCTTACTCGTTTTATTCCCTATTTCCTGGTACGCCTGTCCCGGAGACACCTTCAGATCATGGCCCGCCTTCTCCCACCCCACTTCTACCACTGTTTCCCCCACTGTCAGTCCTTGCATAGGCCCTGAAAGAAGGGCACCATTTTGAGCTGTTCCGGGAATGGAGAGCACATGTTGGATGGAAGATGTCTGGAGAACCTCAAGTCAGTGCAGAAGCAATGCCAGGAGCCTCACTTGCCGGCTCATGTCTTCAGGGCTGCATCTCTGCAGGCGGGTCCTCCCTGAAGGTGACAGGCAGCACTGTGACCAGGCCCAAGCTCTCACATGGTTATACGGGCTCAACCGTATTTCCTCTTCCCAGGCACAGTCCTCTAGCCAGCAATGGCTAGACACTCCACAGGTCTTGGGGTATGATATGAGTGTAAAGGCAAGAGGATTTATTCAAGCAAAACAGTGGGTGAGGACCTCAGAGCAGAAGTGACCATAGAGGCACATGTCTTGAGGCTTGATTACACAGCGTGGGGTGTTTAGGGGACCGTAAGCAGGTGGTTTTGTCCTTTGCGTTGTATCAGGTAAACGCACCCAGGAATTCTCCGGTTCCCTTTCTTCCTCCAGTCTGAGGATGCCAGCTCAATCACAGACAAGGCCACAAAGCAGTCAAAAGCCTATCTTCTGGGAGTCCCTCTGTCCTCTAGGTCTCCTTTTCCTGCCATCACTGGTCCCTGACCCCTTTGGCCCCCCCTTGGCCAACATGGCGTCTTCCCCACTTCCATTTCTCAAAGCCAACTCTGAAAGCATTCGAATTTAAGGATGAATTCTGGATAATTGTTTGGCATTGATTGTGGACCAGATATAAGCAGAAGGGATAGACCTCTGGTGGTAGGGGTTTAGGCATCTGCCAGGTGAGTGAGGAACTGGGAGAGAAGGAAGAATGGTAACAGTAGCCTCCCAACTTCCAACAGGAGTCTGGAAACCAGACACATGGGCTTTTCCCTATTAAATCCTATGTGAGATCCAGTCAATTCTTACCTCTGCAACTCACAGGGACGAAGCTTCTATAACGGGTGCGCAGGCCAAAGGGAAGCACTTCTTGTCACAGAGCTGCTTTAATTTCCATTTAAAATACTTTATTTAAGGGGCGCCTGGGTGGCTCAGTCGTTAAGCGCCTGCCTTCGGCTCAGGTCATGATCCCGGGGTCCTGGGATCGAGTCCCGCATCGGGCTCCCTGCTCTGTGGGGAGCCTGCTTCTCCCTCTCCCACTCCCCCTGCTTGTGTTCCCTCTCTCGTTGTCTCTCTCTGTCAAGTAAATAAATAAATAAATCTTTAAAAAAAAAAATAAAATAAAATACTCTATTTAAAATTACTTCAGGGCAGGTTGGAAAGGCAAGATTTATAAACAAAACACAGTCCTTTTTAATTAATCTGGAGGTGGGAGACTACAGGAATGTTTAACTTTGCCTTTGATATGAACGCCATGAATTTGGGACAGTTGCTTGAGGTAAGACCCTAGCCAGAATGTTTGGAGGATGTGTGGGTGACTTGAGTTCCCTGGGGTAGCCCTTTAAT
Source organism: Neomonachus schauinslandi (assembly GCF_002201575.2). Lineage (NCBI taxonomy): Eukaryota > Metazoa > Chordata > Mammalia > Carnivora > Phocidae > Neomonachus > Neomonachus schauinslandi. The sequence continues at coordinate 104,489,679 of NC_058410.1, read as the reverse complement.
CAAAAGAGGGGAGTGTAATAATAAGCAGAGGATTAAAAGTCCTGTGTTCCAGACCTAGTTCGGGCTCAAATAACTGTGTGATCCTGTGTAAGTAATTCTCCCCCTCCCTGAGCCTTAGTTTTGTTATTTATAAAGTGGATAAAGTAAAAAGTAAAGTATCTTGAAAGACACTCTAAAATAGAGCCAGAATGTGGCTCGGAAAAGGTAAAAGATCACTGAACCTTGTATCTGCAGCTAAGAACTCTACTGGCTGAATAGAAACCCTGTGAGCCGGCACGGATTCTAGAACCACAGATGCCAGAACCACACTGGCCCTTGCACAGGCTTTGTGAAGGTTCCTGAGAGGGTGGGCTGACCCTCCAACCCTGAAAGGCAGGCATGTTTAGTTCTCCGGCAGTGGCCTTCACAGGCTCCTCCAAGGCGTTGCCTTCCCAAGATTTTCCATAGTATTCTCAGCACGTTACCTCAGAAAGCCATTGGAGAGGCTTTCCTGTTGGAAGGTTGCCCCACCCTCAGCCCAGCCCAGATCCCTCACGCCTCATCCAACTCCTTCATTTCTCAGATGAGGCCAACCGAGGTCGTCACCCGTGGGGTAGAGTTAGCAGGAGAGCGGAGACGGTTGAAATCGCAGTCAAAATCATCCATGTAAGTAATTCAGACATAATCACAGGAGCTGTGAGCACTGAATCCTGCCAAAATTCCTCTCTGGAGGGGTTCCTACTAGCCCTGGCTTACCTGTCATTTGACTTTCTTAAAAAAGTAAAATACTGAAGTCGGAGGAGGAAGAATTCTGATTATTGTAGGATACAGAGTCTAACCAAGGTTTATTCCACTTTAATGTGGAGGATTCACTCAGGGTAAAGACAAGAAGCCAGACTCACACCAAAGGTCCTGAGGCCCCAGGGGATGTGTAGGGGGGAAGCTCCACGGCTAAATCGCCACCTTCGCATGCCTCTTCTCCCCCCAGGGGATGACTGGGAGGATCCAGGGAGATCACACAGGTGACATGGGAGCACAGAACCTGGTGGAGAGCAAGCCCTCAACACATCAGGTGCCTTCACTGTGACTCTGCCCTCTGGGCCCATCCCTCTTTCCTCCTGCTCACTGGCCCCCACCACTACACTAAAAGACACAGTCTGGAGAAAGTCTTGGTTCCCACCAGCCGGTGCCTCCTATCCCGCAAGCCCATCCAACTAATCCCTTTCAAGATCCTACAGAATGTCCCGTGAAGACTGGAGTCCTGGATGATTATATCTTCTGCTTTTTGAAAACAACCTCACAGCTACAGACATAGAAGCTGAGCCAGGTTTGGTGTCAAGGAGACCCTATTTCATTTTCTCTGCCTTGAAAAAAAACTCACTCTGAGCTCGCTCCTCCCTGAGTTGTATGCTCACGCTCAGCCTGAGCTATCATTGAAAAGGAGTCTGTCTTTTGTAATCCCCGAGACCCACAGGGGAAATGAAAAGCTTTTCCAAATGGCAGACTAAGGCAGGAAATGTTCTATTTATCGTACTTCCATAAAAAAAAAATAATAAACTCACCCCAGTAATTATACCACACACGCAACAGTCCAGGCCATCACCCAGGAAGCCATAACCTGAGCTGAAGTCTGTGTTTCTATTCAGAGAGGGAATTGTTCCAAGGCCTACAATATTTTCTTTCACAAGTTCTACCATTACAGAAGACAGATTGCCCACCCTGCTTTCTGTCTGGCCAGTGGCCGTCAGGAGACGTGTGTGCTGGTCCCAGATGTCCTGCAAGATAAATGTGCCCTTGAGCAAGTGACTGCCTCAGTGCGGACTTCTGCATCCTTGCCTGGGAAATGAAGGGATGACTGCATGATGTCCAACTCTGCTCCTGCTCGCTCACTCAGCAATATTATTTGGGCTCAAAAAAAGTTGGAAATGGCCTTTGCTTGTGAAGAATGGTCTATAAATTCCACACTTCATGCCTTGGAGGAAAACCTCAAAGTGGCCATTATAAAGATGGCCCCGAGCGACTCCAAAATAAGTGAGGTGCAAGAATTTTTCTCCTCCACGGGATCCTTTCTGTAAGTCTCAGAATTTAGCATGATGCTCTTGGGCTACTCAAATTTACAAGCACCCAAAAACCCTATTTTTGCTCCTGCATTCTAATAGTGGGATCCACAGAAAGGACCCCTCAAATTAGTCACTTGGCATATCACATGCTGTGAAGGCGTAATTCCAGCTCTAACAGAATTGCCCCATCCATAGGTTTGGAGTAGAAGTTTATGTAATGTAAGTTTATGTCATCAGTCACCAAAGCATATCATTTGTATCTCCGTTTAGTTTGAAGGCACCAAATAAAGTAGCTGCTCGTGCTTGTTAAAAATTGTACTATGGTCCTGCCCTCTAGGCCAACCCTCATCCATGTCTACTGTTTCAAGCCCCCTCAAATAGTCACAATAGCTTCGCTTGTAAGCTCTTCCTAAGGAAGGAAGCTCGCTATTATTGGGCTACGTTTAGAATGGTTGATGCCAAGCGTTGGCCTTCAAGAATAGCAGATAGATTTCTGAACTCTGTCAAATACTTAGGATCATTCCCCTTCAAATTATCTTTTGACGGAGGCTCAGGAATGGCAAAGGCGTCTCAACCTGGGCTTCATCTCTCAAGTATTGGAAGAGGATGCCAGAAGCATGACGTAGAAAATTCTGAAGCCTCAACTAGGATCAGTGGGACAGAAGATCAGCGTCATTTGGTGATTACATGTATTATTTATAATGGCGACCTTAGATGGGACTCTGCAAACACTTCTCCACAGAGAACAGAGGACTGCTAAAGAGACAAAAGAAATAGGACACAGCTAAAATGAGAAGTTAATTTCCCCGTGTTCTCCCAATTAGCTCTTATCAGATCTTTTTTTAACGGGATTCTTTCTACTAAGTCATAAAACAGATGCTGTTCTATTGTTCTCTTCTCAGTCTTGTGATAAGTTCAGGGCCAAACAAATTCATTCTAATTGTTCAAAACGTAGTTTGCATGCAAATACCACAGCCTCAGGGAAAGACCTTGGGGTTGAAGAGAAACAAGTCCTTGGAAACAAATCTACTAGAAGTGGAGTGTTGAGGGCGCCTGGGTGGCTCAGTTGGTTAAGCGACTGCCTTCGGCTCAGGTCATGATCCTGGAGTCCCGGGATCGAGTCCCGCATCGGGCTCCCTGCTCGGCAGGGAGTCTGCTTCTCCCTCTGACCCTCCTCCCTCTCATGCTCTCTGTCTCTCATTCTCTCTGTCTCAAATAAATAAATAAAATCTTTAAAAAAAAAAAAAAAAGAAGTGGAGTGTTGAGCATCTGGGATTTTAGAGCGTCTGCAGTTATGTAACTAGCTGTGAGCAAGGCGTTTCTTCTCTCAGTCCCTTCTCCCATGGGGGGATGGTGGAGAGAGAGGTGCTTGCCCTGGTCTCAAAACTCTGTCCCTCATCTGTAACTGGGAATAACAACAGCTGCCCAGGTGCTTCCCAAATTCTCTGTGAGGCTCAAATGGGGGTAATGCACGTGCCCATGCTCTGGAAGCCTGGGGCCCACTAATACCACTGCCTGCCCAGATCCCTTCTTTCTTCATCAGTAGACTGACATTATAGCTAGAATACCACAGCTTAGGAAAATGAACATTAAGCCCATTCCTCAATCAAGTCCCACCGAGAGTGTTTTCTCTCTCCAGGGCGCCTGGGTGGCTTAGTCGGTTGAGAGTCCGACTCTTGGAGCCCCTGTGGGGCTCCATGCTCAGCGCGGAGTCTGCCTGAGATTCTCTCTCTCTTTCTGCCCCTCCCCTCCAATAAATAAATCTTTAAAAAAAAAAAAGAGTGTTTTACCTCTCCCTGAGAATTCCCAGCAATGGCCCTAAGAGAAACAATTTTCTTGATAACAGCAAATTCTAGGTCCTCTATAGCCTTGCTACTCAAAGCAGGTCCACAGCCCAGCAATATCAGCACTCCTCAGGAATGTAGACCCTTGATAGAAATGGAGATTCTCGGGCCCTACCCCAGACCTACCGAATCACAGCCTGCATTTTTAACAAGATCTCTAGGTGATTTATCCCTATTGGTATTTGAGAAGGCTGGTATTCAGCACCCTTGGAAGACAAAGGCCTCGTAGGGCAACAAGGCAAACACACTAGGTCACTGATAACCAGCTTTTGTTTTTTATTTAAAAAAAGTACATCCTTGCACATCTGGATTTCACATTGCTCTTATTTAGAAAAAAAAAAAAAATCTCTACTCCTGCACACAGTAATCTGGCCCTCCCATGTTCTCAAAATGTCAGTGAATCTCAGCCAAATTTCCATACCTCATGCAGAGGAGGGGCCTGCTTGCAAATAACAATGGCAGCCTGGTGCTGAAAGTGAACACTGAGGCTGAAACCAGAGCCAGGGTTACATTATTTATTGAAATTCCATGATGTGGCTTGTCCGTGAGGAGCCCGCAGAGCCTAGAATCATCGAACGGAGCCATCCTATGCAAGCCCCATCCTCTGCCCCCTGAAGTCATCTGCCTCTTTGCCTGTGGAACCAGTCAGATGTTGGACCCTCGCCTGAGAGGTTAAGTTATGGAAACCTGACATGTTGTGGCCAATGAATGGGGCTTCCTGAAAGCTCCACACTGTGTGCTCCCAGCATCCATCATGGTGCAATGCACTGGTCTGGGCAGGCGACCTGCCTGCAACCCCCAGTGCATAGAAAATTTGCCTAGAAAGTTGCAAAAATACGGAGGCCTGGGTGGTGCCATCCGTTAAAGCTTCAGACTCTTGGTTTTGGCTCAGGTCTGATCTATGGGTCATGAGATCGAGCCCTGCATTGGGCTCTGTGCTCAGTGCAGAGTCTGCTTGAGTTTCTCTCTCTCCCTCTGCCCCTTCCCACCCCCCACTCTCTTTCTCTCTCTCTCTCAAATAAATAAATTAATCTTTTTTTAAAAAGTTGCAAAAATATAAGAAATCAGTCTGTTGTTGCTAACTCTTAAAAAAAAAAAAAAAAAACCAAACAGAAACATTATCTGCCTCACGGTTTCTGCCTATATAATGCAAAGAAAAGGTTTCTTTACCAACCAGCATGCCAATATATAAAGTGAACTAAACTCTATAGATAAGTTGTCCTTTCATAATCACTAATATTTGATACTCAAAAGCAAAATCCTGTAAACATATGTCCACCAATAGCAGACTGGTTGATTACTGAATAATGTGGCCAGGTTATGGAATGGTATACAGCTATTTTAAAAGAATGAGTTGTTGGATTCTTATGTATTATTCTGGAAGGAGTGGGTGATCCCTTTTTTTACTTAAAAACACTACAATTGTATCCTTCATTGAATCGAATCCAGCGGTTCTCAGTATTAATAATCACTCCAGACTCTGTTGAAATGGGGGATGGACATTGTAATGGCTCAGACCTATGAGTTTTCCTAAAATAATTAGAACAGGTAACAGGCATCTAGTCGGGAAAACAACAATAACAAAGGGGTATTGTTGATTCTCTCTAGGGGCGGATCTCATGTGCGCTGTGTACCTGCAAGTTACATATTGTTATTGCCGTATTTGCCCGACTTTTCACTGTTGAATGGCAGTGTAGTTCGAACAGACCTGCCCACATATCAAAAGAGGAAATTACTACCTTTTAGGGCTTTGTCTTTTGCAAAGAAGCCCTGTTGAAGCTCTATGAGGACTTATAATAAATATTTGTGATAAATATTTATTTCAAATAAATAGATTGGGTAATTGCTTTCATTCTGTCCTGGAATAACAGAGATCACAGCAACTTCTCCATTCTTCATTTTTGGCTCCGTGGTCTTTTGGATTTTGCCTCCCTCTTTGCTAGGACAGTATGTCAGGCTTCTTACAGTAAACTATATAACCTCATTTTTATCAAATGCCACCGCAAGCTTTAGTGACAGGCATATTGCAGTTACTAGGACTGCGTGCAACCGGTGAAGAATCAAACCGGGGAAAGATGATTTTCTTGTTGCCATCCTGTAAACTCCCCCAGATCTACCGTCCAGCCAACTTTTCTCTATCATACGTAAAATTAAAAATAATAAACAGATATGCTAGAACACCCTAAACTACTTCTTTGGCCCTTTGGAGCCCATCCTGAGAACCCTCCAACGACCTTTCACTGATAACAGAATAAACTTCAACCTCCATGGGCTGCCCTCAAAGCTCCCACCCACCCTCTCTTTCCTGCTTTATCAATAGCTCCCTGTCAGGACCCCTTCCTTTCCCTCCCCACGCCTCCAAGGCAAAGGCCTGCTCACCACATCTGTTGGAGTTCCATTTGCTGCATTTATACTTTTTACCCTTCCTCTCTTCTGGATTGCCTTTTCCCTACATCTGTTTTCCAGTGCCAACTCAGATCCTTTTCTGCCCACTCCTGTTAGAATAATTTTGTGGATAGTTCACTTCATTATTTGCTACACCAATATTAGGCCTCAACAATGTGCTAAGTTCTGGGGCAAGGGACATCCACTGAGTCTCTAGGGGCAAGGGACATCCACCGAGTCTCCACTCAACATTTTTCCCTGTGGCTTGCTCGATGCTCATGCTCCCTTCTGGAAGATGCAGAGCATGAGAAGCAAAATACAAGAGCAGGTAACCCCTGGGCTTTGGAATCTTACCAGGCTATAGCACTTACTCGCTTTATAATCCTGGGCAATGTTCCTGGCCTCGGTTTTGCTCATCTGTAAAGTAGGCATGCAATGTGATACATACCTTCTCTAGTTGCGATGAGGATTAAATAAGATAGTTTACGTAAAGTACTTAAGGGGTAGCCTGTGGTCCAAAATGAGAGCTCAATTAACATCCCTTACATTATCATCTTATATCTGGGCTACTGTTTCTATCCCTGGTGCCTTCTTTTCTCTCTATGTTTTCCATGTACAGAACACCATATTGGGGCCCCTCGTCACTGTGTGAAAAATACTCCTTTCTGACTGGGGATTGGTTAATATGGAGTGGTTCCTGAGAAGTCACCGGAATGTTTCAAATAAAAATATAAATGGGAGCTCTAGAACATTTAAAATATGTTAATGAAAGTCTGTGGGAATTCTAGGAAATATTCGACAGTATTTATTGAAAACTTCTAGAACGGTGGTTCTCAAACTTTAGCATGACTCAGAGCCATCTCAAAGACTTGTTCAAACACAGCAGGTCTATTAGAACCCAAAAACTTGTATTTCTAACCCAAGAGCTAACAGGTGATGATTCTGGTCTAGCAGCCACACTTTAAGAACCTCTGTACTGGGTGCCTGGGATAGAGAATAATTATAACCGGGGTGTGGGTTGGCCTTCCAGAAAAGCCAAGCACTGGGGTCTGAAGAAAACACACAGCAGAGTGGGATGAACCCTGGGTCTGGTCAGACTACCCAAATTCTAGCCCTGGTTCCATCCTTCACTGGAATATGAACTTGGATGAGTCATTCACTTCCTCTGAGCCTTGGCTTCCTTATTCATAAAATTAGGATAGAACATTCCCTTCATACCTCACAGTGCTGTGTGGACCAGGGACAAAGGTAAAGTATTGTATGTACTGATTGGAAACCAAACTTGAGAGTCAGGGGAAGGGACATACCCTCCCTTTCTCCAGTCCAAAGTGCCCCTTTGAATGGAAGAGAGACCTTCTAAACAAGTTGCATTCTTTCCCAGCTCACTGAAGTATTATTTATTATCCGAAAGACCCAAGTGCCTAAATAGATTCCTCAAAACCTTAAAGAAGCTTTGAATCCAGAGGCCATCTCTGGAAAGTGACATGAGGGAGGCTGCACTAAGGGCTGCTGGCACTCTCTACCCTTTGGCCTTCTGCTTTGTCTTGAGTCATTCTGGGCGGCCAACAGAGAAATACTCCTACCACTTAAGATTAGCATCTGTGAAAACCACCTCACTAAATTACGCTGTAGTGTCCTGGCCTCAGTATTCACCAACGGCCGCTAGAACAAATCATCATACGAAGTTTTCTACTGCATTGGCTATTAAAAAAGAAGGTCAAAGACATTGTTCCTTGTATTTCTCAGTGTATCCTATACTCTCCACACAAAGCACCATGTGAGAAACGGTGCTTAGAACGCAGTGACATATGTAAAAGGATTACTTAACCTTAAGAGTAAATACTAGTGGGGCACCTGGGTGGCTCAGTCGGTTAAGCGACTGCCTTCGGCTCAGGTCAGGATCCCAGGGTCCTGGGATCGAGCCCCGCATCGGGCTCCCTGCTCGGCGGGGAGTCTGCTTCTCCCTCTGACCCTCCCCCCTCTCATGTGCTCTCTCTATCTCATTCTCTCTCAAATAAATAAATAAAATTAAAAAAAAAAAAAAAAGAGTAAATACTAGTGAGGGGCACCTGGCTAAGCACTCAGTCGCTTAAGCATCCGACTTCAGCTCAGGTGGTGATCCGGGTGTCGGGCTCCATACTCAGCGGGGAGTCTGCTTCTCCCTCTCCCTCTGCCCCACTCATGCTCTCTCGCTCTCTCTCTCAAATGAAAAAAAAAAAAAAAGAGTAAATGCTAGTGATAACTGTTGTGAACAGAACACACTGCAAAATGCATAGGCTGTATGATCCCAATATTAAGAAGCAAACAAACAAAAGACTGGAAAGAAAGATCCCAAAATGCTCCCAAAAGTTATCTTTGGGAAATGGGTTATGGTTGATATTCGTTATACTTATCTGTTCCAAATTTTCTACAAACAGCATGAATTCCTTTTATAAATAGAAAACAAATGTTATTTTTCAAAGTAATTCAGTGGTGGGGAATTTTATTTCCTCCCAAAATTAGATGGCTTCTTCCACTCTCAAAAAGAGATTTCTAGAGCTAATTGTGTTTTCTCTTTCTCCCCTGGCCTTCCAAGAAGCTCAAAAGCCTATCTGAGGCATACTCACAATAGCTTATGTTGACTCTCATCACAGGTTCCGAGGGCTTACTTTCATTTTGTATTTTATTGCAATTCCTATTACATGCTTTTACTTATTAGGCAAGTAGACACTCCTTGTGCTATGTAATTTCTGAAATTTCTAAACACTCTGAACTTTCTAGAAACTCGTTAGGGGCCCACACATAAGTAAAACACTTAATTTAACAAATTAAATAGTGCAGCTTCGAAACACCTGAAAAATGGACATCATTTCTCAAAGGCTCATGATTTATAAACAGGGAGAAGTTGAAGCAGTGGGCAAATGTGATTCACGGTTTGCCAAAGACCACAATGTACACAGTGTTCCTTTGGTGTGAGCAGTCGAGACTCAGACTAGATCTGTGAGGGCTTCCCCTGGCTGTGGTTTCTGCGGGTGTTGGGCCAGGGTGGGAGCACTACCCTGCCCCTTCCCCATCACTGGTCAGCTTCGGTGGGCATCTGCCAGGCGGACCACTCTGCAGGAAGACGCAGTATCTGATGGAACATGGGGAATAGTCCAGGGTACCTCCGAGGCTATGCTCTCAGGACACTGGGAAAGGCAAAGCGGACGTGAGAAAGGAGAAATATGAGGGGATCCGACTTTGAGGGGAAAGTTTTGATGTCAAGGGAGGAGGCTGTGGAACCAGCAGAGGAATAGTGAAGGAACCACTGGACCACAAACCATGCAGGGGCTTTTGGTCTGGCCCCAGCCCCTCCCTATCGGTTGGGGCGACTTGGGGTAAGCCCCTCCTGCCTCTCCCTGAGGCGCAGCTTTCTCATGAGTTGAGCTAGTTCATCTGTAAGGCTCTTCCAGTTCTTTCGGTGGATGAGTCTATGACTATAAATATATATATATATATATATATATATATAGTCATACATTCATTTATCATATATATATATATATATATATGATATATATATATATATATATAGGCTCTGCAACTCACGGGAGATTTTGCACACAGAGATAAACGCGACGGCTCTGTTCGTCTCAGATTTCATGACTGCATAGGTAGCGGTTTTAATAAGAGACATTTAAAAGTCAATGATTAGCTTTTAGTACTGACTGCCATTTCTCTCTGGACTGGGAGTCTGTCTAAATGACATGCAGTTGGAGTGTGTGAGAACCAAAAAGGACAACCATGAATCCAGGAACGGACTAAGCCTTGGTAAAAGGGGGAGAAATGATTCAAGCGCAAGATGAGTGACTGAGGTTGGTTGCCTAATTTTATGGGCTGCTCAGGGAAAAGCATGCATGTTCAGGGAAATGGACAGTCATAAAACAGGAGCTGAGCACCCCCGGGGCATATACTCAGAGCTGGTAATCCCCCCATAAATCCGTTAGATCCTCAGACGTCCAGCCAGGGGCTGCTTCTTCACAGGCTGATCCCACCAGATTAGAAGGTGAGGCAGCAGTGCAGGAAGAGAAGAGTGGGGTGGATGGCTCGGTAGGGCTTTGTTAGTCTTCTTTCTGGGAAGCTACAGAAGTCCATAGTTCTGGGAAGTCACGCACAGAGCCAGCAAAGTGCCGTGGAAAGTAATGTCGCTGCACTCCTGAGTGGGGGCTGTGGTTGGGTGAGTGAAGTCAGCACAGGAAGAGGAGTGCCTGACACCACATGCTGTTGTGGGCAGGTGTCATCACACCTGCTGGAATGGTGAAGGTGGCTTCTGCAGAACTCAGCTCGAGCCTACACTCCTCCCCTACGTCAGGCTTACCTCAGGGAGTAGCAGGTGTATCGGGAGGAGGGAGAGCGAAGAGTCACACGGAGTTAGGGATGGACCAGCTGGTACAAGGGAGGGACAGGCAGGTCAGGGTAGATTGTGGGGGATGGGGGGGCTGTCTGGTTAAAAAAAAGAGTAGAAGTAATCATTCATTCATTCACTCATTTGTTTTAACTTACGCTCATATACATTCGTTCATCAAATATTTCCTCAGTACCTACTTAGGGGCTAAAAGACAGTGCCTTTCTCAGATAGATAGGTCTTTTATTATTTCCCTCTTCCATGTAAATTAGCCCCTTACTTGTTTCCTTAATAACACTCTGTATAATCTGAAATTACATTACTTAGCTCTGTACGTCCTATCTATCTCATCCATTAGAATATAAGCCTCGTGAAGGCAGGGATCATGTCTACTTCTTTCACTGCTATACTCCAGCACCTAGAATAATGCCTGGCTTATAATAGGCCCTCAAAAAACTGTTTTGTTTTTTTTGTTTTTTTATTGAATAACTTACAGAGATGAACAGAACCTGGGTCCTTGGAGAAGATATTCTAAGAGAGTGTGGAAAAGCACCTACTGGGACAGGAAGGGAAGGGAGAAACCATGCAAAGATTGAATTGCCCACCCCCTAACATTTAACAAGATACTTGGCTTCAAAAACCAAAACATCGGAGGAACCATCAATGTACTGGCTCCCTGTGTTCAAGATGAGAGGGTCGAGCAGTATTAATTCTTAAGTATTTTCCAGGCCGCCTGGTCTGCGATCTACTGTCTTCAGCTAGACGAAGCCAATGCTCTTTCATGTTGCCGGTGCTCCTGAGACGCGCTGTGCTAGAGTGGAAAGGTCACCCGGCAGAAGGTCGGAAGGCCCAGCCCCACACTGACTTATATATGTGGCCGTGTGACTTTGAGACAAGTCATCTGGCTTTGGGACAAGACACGTGACTTTGGGAGCCACGAGTTTCTTCTGTCAGTAAAATGGGGATAATGACATTTGAGCTAACAGCGCTCATTTCCACAGCTTTGTTTTGAGGTCCAAGCTGAAAATGTAGTGCATGGACTCTGTAAACCGTGAAACCACAGACAGACGTTTGCTATTTGGCTGTCACCAGGAGGCCTCCTCCTGTGACTCACCACAGGGGGAGGCCTTCATGGGCTTGTTGCCTTCCCTGGAACTGGTTACTCACAAAATGGAGTTCTAAGAATGGACTTTAAAGGAAAAGTAGAAATCATGAGGTGAATGCCTTTGTTTACGGCTATTGATCAAAATCACTCATGAAGAATTCACTGAGTTTTCCATGATACTTTGTTTTCAAAGATGAGCAGACTGGTGGGCAGGAGATCCTTCTTTCCCTCAACAAGCATCCCATTGAGCAGCTCCATACCAAAGAGGTAAGGTCAACAATTGGCATCCTTGACCCCATGGCTGCCTCAAGGGCAGGCACAGAGCATTCAGCATGCTCTTAGAAAGCAATGGGATGGGAGCAGTGACAAAGCCATGCACACCATGTTGGAGGGACACCCAAGAGGCTTAAACCAGGATGGGCAGGAGGGAGAGGCTGAAAAGGCTTCCAAGGGCTCAGTCCAGGCAAAAAGGATGAAAAGGAACCTCCAAGGTAGAGAGAGAAGCATGTGCAGGGACTGGGAGCCCAGATAGTCTGGACCCTCTGGGAACCTTGAGTTGTTTGTTCAGTACGGTTGTTGCTTGGGCAGGGCATGGTGAGAGACGGATCCCAAGAGATATACAGGAAGCAGAGCCTAAAGCAATCCATTCTACCTAGAGCAGAAACATGAGGATTTAGTCTTGCATATTAATTTGAAGCAAAGAATCTAAAAGTTATTGTACCATTTTAGTACAGCAGAACAGGAAATATGCATATTTAGCTTCCTCATAAACTTCCTCCCATCATTACCTTTCTGTAAAAAGCAAGCTCATCTCAAAACAATGTTTGACCAGGAAGTGCAACAGTGAAGTGACAACTTCTTCACCAGTTGGAAATCTCTGTTTGTCCCTCCATACCACCTCTTCACCTCTTCCACCTGGCCTGCACCCTGGGAGGCTGAGACGCGGGAAACCATCAAGGGCTTCCTTGCCCTCTGACTGCTGAGAATGTGGTTGACCAGCGAGGAACCAGAGGAAGACAGGAGGTCTGAAGGAACATAAAGTCAGGGTCTTCACTGCCCTGGCTCCACCCTTATTGGGCTGCTTCCAGTTGGTCACATCTCTTTACTGAAGGGCACACACCTTCTACTGACTGTCTCTGTGTTTAGGTAAAGGTTCAGGCCTAAGAGTGGTAAAGGGCCCTTGCTGTTGCTCTCCCAGATATATTTCTCCACTATCTCCTGATGGTGCCTCTAAACCCTGGCCATACCCTTGTAAATAGCCTCTTTCCTAAACTCTCTTCCAAGTGCCAATTCTGAGGATTGCCAATAATTTCCATTGAGTTCCTGGCTGACATACCATCATCGTCTTCTGGTATTACTGGGTTCTTTGGTGTATCAGGAATGGAGAGTTGTCAGAATCCTTAGTGTAATTGGACAAGGCCACCCAGAGGGTAAGAAGCACTGGCTGGAGTCAGAAAACCCAGGTTCCAGTCCCATCTTGGTCCATGAGTAGCTATGTGACCTCAGGCAAGTAAAAATCCTTCCGGGCATTAATTTGAATGAGAGAACTTTGTTGCCTAAGAATAGAGGTCAGTGGTAAGCATGATCTGAGGTTTGGGACCATGATCCCTGGAGCTCCAGGGTTCTTCAGAGGTGCCTCAGGGCCACCTTAGGGTAAGGGAGGTGGACCAGAGTAGCCCCTCTTCTATCTTTCTTCATATAGTAAGGTTCTATATATGATTTAGCTTATGACAAAAATTCCTTGGAAATACTTGGAAATTATTGAGCTCGAGGAAGCATGAGGTCTTTTCCTGATTTTTAGAGCTGAGATTTCCCATCTGCCCATTCATGGGGTAGAGAACCTGGTAAGGATGTAATCTCCACTACAATCCACAAGTATGGCGGCCAGGAGCATAAGCGTTCATGGCATCATAAATGCTTGGATTACAAAGAGGCAGTGATTGTGGCTTTACCCACCAGTAAAGGGCTTGTTCAGGGGACAGATGACCTGGAGCCATATTTCTTGTGCACATTTCCAGAACAGCATCTACCTGAGTCATCTTCCATGAACTATTCATATGTATCAGTGGCGGTGTGTCTCACTTGAAAGTCGGTGTGGCTCCTGTGCTTCTCATGGAACAGAGACCTGATACCCTTCCACTGGCAGTCAGTGGAAGATGCTGAGAATAGCAACATGAGTGGTACTATGGACTGAACCCAAGCATCTGACCCCATTAACTTAGCTGGTATGTGGGAAGCTCTGCAAGTGTTTGCTTCCTACAGATATGTATGAACATCATGTCTCACTCTACCAAGCCTTTCTTGATAACTCCCTGGCCATCAGTCACTGCTCTTTTTCCAAACTCAACACTCAGCACTATCTTCCGCTGACCTTTGAAGTTAGATACTTGTTGGTGTGGAAGTCCAAGCTTTCTCTCTTCTGCTAAACTGTGGTCTCCACTGGAGAAAGGAACATGTGATATACTCCTAAAGTCACTGGCAGGGGGGTAATGTCCTGGGAAGAAAACTGAAGGCCAATCTGAGTCTAAGGGATCCTGGTTATGAGTATAGCGGGTCAGTACTGAGGGCCAAGGCTCTCCCCATCCCAGGGAGCAGCATGAATCTCCTGCCCAAGTGTGGGATAAAACTGCTCTGGAGCCTGAAGGGGCTGACATGTGGGACTTAGTCTGCCCTTCCAGGCTGTACTTGATGTCCATTCAAATCCTATTTCACTCTTGTCAAAATGTTGAGGGGAGGAGGGAGCACATAGCATGATTTGCTCTAACTGAAGACTCTCACGGTCCCCAGGGATACTTTCCAGGTGTCATTCTATATGTACGATGTCCCCTTTCCTGATTGTGATCACTGGGACCTTAGAGACCGCCCCCCCATTCCCACTTCTCCTACAAGTAGCCCCAGCATTCCATTGAGGTGGTATTGTTCTGTAAATATCCTAATTCCCGCTACTACCTCTGTAAAAAAGAAATCATTTTGGCTGGCAAGAGTCAGGGCTGCTTTGAAATTTTGGGAAAAGCATTGAGGAAAATCCCCAGACTAAAATTAAGATTGATGGAAGTGGTTTTCTAGATTCACCACCTTTCTGTGCCGAATATCACTGTGTAACCGGGATCTTGGGTGCTGCTTTCACAGCCTCAGGTAACATGTAAACACGTAAACCAGGCAGTACAGTGTAGTCTACATGGGAAAACGGAAAAGGCCCATCTTGCTCTTTACCAGGATTCTCAGCCTGGTTCTGTTTCATAAATATTTAAGGATACCAAAAATGAGCTTAAAAATGCGAGGCATCCCATTAAAGTTACCAAAATCCCCCAAGGGGCAGAGGGCAGGGCAAGTCACATTGCCCTCCAGGATGGGAGCCGACAGTAAAGTACCAGCCCTGAGCTAGTGGTTTGAGTTTTACCCATAAGCTGTGGCTGGTTAAGTTTGGGGGTCAACTCTGCGGGTCCATAATCGAATTGCTCTCCCAGCCATAAGCTCGCCTCAGTGACAGCCCCACGCATATATCACCTTTGCTCATGAGAGGGGAGGACAGACGGAGAGCTTGGTGGTAAAACCTGTGCGGTAGACCCAGCTCTTCATCGTATGCACCGTGTGGACCTTGGGCAAGACACCAAGTATCTCTCTGAAACTTTCCCTTGTGTGTAAAGTAGGGACACACGAGCGGAGTTGTTAGGACGATGTGACTATATAATTCTACAAATATGCTTTAGGCTGCAGTCTGTTTTACAAAGGAAAGGTATTATAAAGATCAAGCAAAACAAGGTAGACTGTCTGCCCTCCTCTGAAAGCCTCACCCTCTGTCTCCCTGTAGACAGCACCAGCCTGGTGCTATTATTTTTTAAAGTGGTTTCCATTACTAATTTCCATTGCAGCAACAGGCCAGCAGGTTAAAGAGGCAGCGAAACAAGTCCCTGCCTACTAAAGCAAACAAACGAACGAAAAAACCCTCCATCTCGACTTTTATTTTTGTCGTCTTTTTGTATTAGAAAATGATTTGGGTTGGCCCATGGGTGCCGGATGGAATAGAGTATGGTAGAAAGATGCTGGGTTTAACATCTGACTCCCGACAGCTATAACCACTACAAGGTCACATATAACCTCTCTGAGCCTGCAGCTGAGTTGCCTCGTAGTCAAAATTTGGATAATGGCATTCACACTGCAGAATGGTTATAAGGGAATATATGCAAAAACCCCTGTTACACAGTAGGAGTGTCCTTCCTCCCGCAGAAAACCCAATGATGCCAAGTCCAAGGTCATAGATGTGCTCTTGATCTAAGCGTGGGAAGAAATATAAAGTGGGTGAGCATCCAGGAAGGTCAGAGTAAAACTTTAGTTCCCAATATAGTGGTGTCCTTGGAGGACTTAAGACGGTCAACTCACTTACGTGGCACACAGACTTTTGGTTGACTGGTTTGATATCAGACACACCTGAATTCAAGATCAAGTTCTGCCCCTACAAGCTGTGGGAACCTGAGAAAGGAACTGGGTCTCAAACCACAGCTTCCTTTACTGTGAAATGGGCCCATATCAATTCCTTCCCCATGAAGTCACGGGGATCTGAGAAGCTGGTGTATATGAAGTGCTTGGCTAATGTTATTATGTGTAGAGGAAAGTTAGCTCAACCTACCTATGACAGATAGACCCTAAGGTGACCGCCCCCCACACACTAACAATGACTCCTGTCTGCTGAGGCATTTATGCTCTTGCAAAATCCCCTCCCTTGAGTGTGGATGGGATCTATGACTTGTTTCTAGCCAACAGAATATAGTAAAGGTGCAAGAATTTTGCAGATATAGGGCGCCTGGGTGGCTCAGTTGGTTGGGCGACTGCCTTCGGCTCAGGTCATGATCCTAGAGTCCCGGGATCGAGTCCCGCATCGGGTTCCCTGCTCGGCGGGGAGTCTGCTACTCCCTCTGACCCTCCCCCGTCTCATGCTCTCTCTCTCTCATTCTCCCTCTCAAATAAATAAATAAAATCTTTAAAAAAAGAATTTTGCAGATATAATTGCAGCCCCGAATCAGTTGATCTTAAATTAATCAAAAGGAGACTGTCCTGAGTGGGCCTGACTTAATCAGGAGAAAGCATGGAGAAACTTCCTGCTGGCCTTAAAGAAGCAAGTTGCTATGGGGCCCCTGGGTGGCTCAGTCAGTTAAGCATCTGCCTTCGGCTCAAGTCATGATCTCAGGTCCTAGGATCGAGTCCCACATCTGGCTCCCTGCTCAGAGGGGAGCCTGCTTCTCTTTCTGCCCACCACTCCCCCTGCTTGTACTCTCTCTCTCTCTCTGACAAATAAATAAATAAATAAATAAATAAAATATTTTTAAAAAAGAAGAAGAAGAAGAAACAAGCTGCCATGATGTGAAGTACCCGTGTCGAGGGCCCTGTGGCAGGCCACTGTGAGGGGACTCAGGGACTCAGGACCCCAGTCCCACTTCTGCCAACAACCATGAGGACTTGGAAAGGACACTCAGCTCTAGAGGAGGTGCTGAGAAGAGAACCCAGGGATGTCAGACTCCCGATCCATAGAAACTCTGTGATAATAAGTGCATTGGGGTTTTTTATTTATTTATTTAATTATGTTCAGTTAACCACTGTACAGTACATAACTAACTAACTAACTAAATAAATGCATTGGTTTTAAACCATTACATCGGTAGCAAGTGTTACGCAGCAAAGGGAAGCAAATGAACCACTGCTTTGGGAAGTCCTCTCCTACAGATAGGGCTGGATGGAGGGAAGGCAGGGTCTACCTTTACCCCATTTGTTGAACTCTTGGATGTAGGAATGAGGGAAAGCAAAAGAAGCTTCCCTAGACACATCTGGTCCTTGTTCTGATGCAGCACCTGCGAAGACCTTTCATGGAGCATGCTGGACCCTCCCCTGAGCCTCGCCACGCTGGTCACAACCAGGTCTCCATGAGGCTGTGCGAGGGCCACCTGACTCTGGGGCTCTGGCTTGTTGACCCGCCCTGTAAAGTTGGGCAAATCTCTTATTTTCATCTCTGTGTGTGTTGGGGGGGGGTCATAGTTTCCATATCTGCAAAAAAGGTATAATTATATGAGTTTTACTCAGCTCAGAAGGATGTTGTGAGGACAACAAAATAATCACAGTGGAAATAGGCTTTTTAAAAGTTAAAATAAAAAAAACGTAAGTGGCTCTTCTACTGAAGAGTGGGGTGGGGGGGATGACCTCTGGCCCCTTAAAGAGAGGCTTCAAATGCCATCTGGAAGCAGCAGCTGCTCTCACACGTAGGAGAGCATCAGGGGCACTAGCTTCTAGGTCTCAGTAGCTCAAAGCTAAATAGAGAGAGCAGCCATACATTTTTTTAAGGAATTTTTTAAAAATTCGTCTTTAAGGTCATGTTATTGATTTCATATACTCCACCTGCTCCCCCCAAAAAGTTTCAAAATCAAAGCCAGCTATGATCGTAACAACAATAATTAACAATAAGCATAATTCAACTTACTTAGTTTAATAACTAATTAATAACTCTTGCCCCTCGCTACCACCCCGGCCACCCCTCCTGGGACCTTCTGGATTGCCCCAGCATCCAGCATTAATGGATCAATGGCAGGCACAGTGGGGGCCTCCAGACCTTGCCCCAGCATCATGACGGGTGCCAAACGTCAGATCATGTGATTATCATCTGGACAACCAATGTAATTCTTGGTCCTCCTCTGGGCATGGCCAAAGTAGGTTTGTCACTGGACCCACCCCACCCCCACCCCACGCCCTAAACTCTCATGCTCTGTCTCACTTTCCACTGCTCCCTCCACCTGGAATGTCTTCTCCACTCCCTGCTGCTCTCTGCCTGACCATATTCCCTCTAGCTCCGAGATACTGAGAGTTGGCGACCACCTTTCTAAGCCTCAGTTTCCCCATCCTTGAAATGGGAATCCTAACAGGACCGACTTCATGAGGTAAGGATGAAATGGCAGCACAGGTGATGCCCGAGTATAGGGCTAGGTGCCAAGAGACAAAGGGTGGCCCATTTGCATTACCGGTCCTGCTCTTTTCCAGGCTCCTCCTCAAATGCCAGGCATCTATGAAGCCTTCCTCCACCCCTTAGCTTAAAATGGCAGCCCCCTCTGAATCCTTGCAGGGGCTCTACGGGCCTTCCTCCTGGCTCCAGCTCTCTCTCAGGGGTAAGCATGCGTCGAAGTGGTACCTCCCCCTCTCCAGCCCCATCAAAGACACCCTGACTCGTTCTTGTCATTTCTGAGCCCAGCCTGGCCACCACATGGGATACTTAACAGCATTCCGTGAACCTTTGTTGACAGAAGATGAAATACCAAGGTAAGTGTTTGTTGAAGGTATAAAGGCCAGAAGCTTTAAATGAGAAATGCCAAGAGAGTAAGTCTTAGAAGTTCTCATCACAAGAAAAAAAGACAAAAGTATAACTATGTATGGTGATGGGTGTTTACTAGACTTGTATGCAAACACCGAATCATTATCTCATAACTTGAAACTAACATAATGTTGTATGTCAATTATACCTCAATAAGAAAAAAATTTTCAATGCCATAGAGCATGAGGAGGGCAGCACAGCCATGTGCAAAGCCAAATAATAATAGTCAACATCTGGGGCGCCTGGGGGGCTCAGTCGTTAAGCGTCTGCCTTCGACTCAGGTCATGATCCCAGGGTCCTGGGATCGAGCCCCACATCGGGCGCCCTGCTCAGTGGAAGCCTGCTTCTCCCTCTCCCACTCCCTCCTCTGTGCTCCCCCTGCTTGTGCTCTCTCTCTCCCTGTCAAATAAATAAATAAAGTCTTAAAAAAAAAATAATAGTCAACATCTACAGAGCACTTACTACATGGCAGGCACTATTTTAAGCACTTTGCAGACATTAAATCATGAAATCCTCCCAACAACCCTGTGAAGGAGGTGTAGAAATTGCTGAGCGACTGTACATCTCACAGGGAGCAAGCTCACTGTGGGCTGGGAACATGTCCCTCATCTCCTGTCCTGCGCCCGACGCAGGGTAGCTGCTCACCAGACAGGGAGGGCTCACGGACGTTCAGTTCTACAATTCTGTGTATGCTCCTCACCCCACCTTCACCTGTCCTGTCCCCCTTATCATCCCACCCCATATCTGACCTCGGATGCTTCACTTACGCAAAATGGGAATAAC
Source organism: Neomonachus schauinslandi (assembly GCF_002201575.2). NCBI lineage: Eukaryota > Metazoa > Chordata > Mammalia > Carnivora > Phocidae > Neomonachus > Neomonachus schauinslandi. Next base: position 104,469,812 of record NC_058410.1, on the reverse strand, counting down.
CATTTCAGTCTCCAAGGGTTAGCTGCACTATTGGGGAGTTTTTCTTTGTGTGCCTAAAATCACACCTATTTTTTTAAAGATTTTATTTATTTATTTGACAAAGAGAGAGAACACAAGCAGGGGGAGTGTGAGAGGGAGAAGCAGACTCCCCGTGGAGCAGGTAGCCCCACTGGGGGCTCTATCCCAGGATCCTGGGATCGTGACCTGAGCTGAAAGCAGACGCTTAACCCACTGAGCCACCCAGGCGCCCCAAAGCACACCTATTTTAATCATACGCAAAGCTGGTATTGCAAATCCATATTCTATGAACTGAGACAGAGGGCACAAGACCCCAGGGGATGCAGGAGAGGGTGCATGTCAATCAGAAAGGGGTTTCTTCAAAATGGCAAAATCCTGAGCTGGTTTCCAAGAAGGGAAAGAGAAAAGGAAAGAGAGAAGAACTTTCCAAGTAAAGAAAATGGTGTGTCTAGAAGCCAGAAGCTGCAACATGAAAGTCTGGCATTAAGGCAACAGAAAATACAGATTTCTCTTTCCACACCCGAGTTCCCTGGTGGAGTCTAGGGTCTTGTCCTTTTCAGAAGTTCCCTGGAAGGTTCTAACGTGTAGTCATTTGAGGGACCAAATGGATTAAACCAGCAATGCCCAGTTTGGCTGCAATTAGAATCACGAGGGGAGTTTTAAGATATGCAGATATTTGGGTCCCACTCCCAGAGACTCTGATTGAATTGGTCCAGAGTAGGGCCAAGTGTTGGCATTTCTTGAAACTCCCCGGGTGCATTCCTAGGAGGGTCAGGAATATATCACGGAAGTAACCAGAGGAGTAAGTGTGGGCAGAGGGTCAGTATGATGGCAAAGGAGGTCACTGAGATGGGGTGCAAGGAATTCAACACTGATTTCTTGACAGCCTGGTCAAATACAGTTATTAGCTGTACAAATGTGTAACAAGACTTTTTCTAAAAATTAGACTTGAATTTTACGTTATATATATTTTATATAGACCACCTACTTCCAAAAAGGTTTGCAATCATTCTAAACCAAAACATGGTCTGATCACAGCAAAAGTACTTAACAAGAGGAAAGACGAAGATCAGGATAAGGTTGATAAAGGGTAGTGAGAGAAGAGAAAATTGGATCAGGAGTTCCAAAGGACGTGAGGCAAGCCCCCGCCCCTGTCTTGGGCTATTTCGGTCACCTCCCGTCCTTCAAGGACATCAGGGGTGCTCATGCTTGTAAGTTCCATCCTTAACCCTGACTCTGCCTTGGGGCTCCCCAGACCCGGGGGCCGAGTGCTCTACCTCTGCATCCCCCATGGGATACCCTGCAACACCCCCGACCAGGGAGGGACTCGACAGATGTCTGGGGGAGTCAACTGGTGATCCAGCTCATTTCTAACAAGCAGCCTTTCCACTGAATGACAGCAAATGTGGATTATCTGTGTTTGAAGACTGCACAATGCTAACCGAAGTGTCTGCAAGTTAAAATGAGAATGGCAGGGACGCCTGGGTGGCTCAGTCAGTTAAGTGTCTGCCTTCGGCTCAGGTCATGATCCCAGGGGTCCTGGGATCGAGTCCCTCATCGGGCTCCCTGCTCAGCAGGGAGTCTGCTTCTCCTTCTCCCTCTCCCTCTGTGTGCTTGTGCTCTCTCTGGTTCATTCTCTCTCAAATAAATAAATAAAATCTTTAAAAAAAAGAAAGTTTCACAAAGAACACAGAACTCAGTCCTGTCCCTGTCACTAATTCAAATTTGGGGTGAATCTACTATAGTATACATATGTGTGTGTGTCTTTATGCCTAACAGACGTGTGTGCCTGTATGTGTGGTGTATATGCGGGCATACAAATGTGTGGGTATTTTTATATGTCAGTGTATCTGCTGTAAGTCTGTATCAATGTTTTTCAACTCTTTTCTCATTATCGTCTCCCCTCAGAAGCCTTTTCAGACATTTTTTTCTCTCATCACCCCAATGAAAATGTAATACCACAGATACACTGTACATCTGTGGATGTGCTATACATGTATTTGTGCTTTCTCTATAAAAAAGAGTAAGATTTTTCACCCCACAAAAGCCAATTTTACCCCCTTGGGGAGATATCGTTCTTCTTGAGAATGCATGCTCCCTACGTGCATCTGTGCACGCACGTGCACGCATGCCCACACACATACACATACCATCCATGCAAGCCAGCTGGCTCCTGGGAAAGAGACCTACAGAGCATTTTGAGCTCCTGCAGGAGAGGCTCCCCATCCATCACAGCCAACCAGGAGAGCAACTCTGGCCCAGCGATCCTTGCAGGAAATAGATGACAGCAATCAGAAAGCTGGGGAACTCTAGCCAGTCTAAGCTCACTGGGCATGACCTCATTTCCCAATTTTCAGAGTCAGGAGAGATTTTAAAAAGCCATATAAGCAGAAAATATCTAATTGTATATAAAAGGTACTTTCCTGAAATTCTGATTTTTACATTGCCATTGCAAACTATTAAGTTCCCATATCTAAGTGAGCGAACAGGACACATTTTGGACTAAAGAGAACCATCGGCATATTTAACACTTTCTAGATCTGGTCACCAGGATTGGCAAGATTTTATTGAACAAGCACTCAGTCAGTCTCTGAGAAACTCCCCGAGGACCTGACAAATGTTTAGCTCTTGCAAAGACTCGTGGGGGATGAGGAAGTAAATAAAGGTTGGTGCAACTGCCTTCAAATGCCTTACAGCCCAGTTTTGTTGTTAAGTTCAACCAGATATAATGCCTGAGCACGTGAACTCCTGTGTGAGCTACAGCAACCCCAGGACACAGGAGAGATAACCCCTCCCTTGCTACTCTGAGTCATTCCAGCACTGCAAAAGCACAGCATCATTTTAACACATTTCTAACCTTAACAAACTCTTCATGTAATAAGTACTGACCCCTTTCATGCTTGCCATGAAATAATCTTTGCACAAGAAGATTAAAATAACAGGCCACTAGAGTGCAAACAAATTTGCTAACAAGTGCTACTGTCTAATGAACACCTACTATGTGCCCCAGACTACGTGCTAGGTCTAAATACACAGATTCTTTCTACACCTAGCCCTGTGGAAGTCATCCAACGTCTGTTTAAATACATCCTTTTTTTTTTTTTAAAGATTTTATTTATTTATTTATTTGACAGAGAGAGAGAGACAGCGAGAGCAGGAACACAAGCAAGGGGAATGGGAGAGGGAGAAGCCGGCCTCTTGCCGAGCAGGGAGCCCGATGTGGGACTCGATCCCAGGACCCTGGGATCATGACCTGAGCTGAAGGCAGACGCTTAACGACTGAGCCACCCAGGCACCCTATATAAATACATCCTTAAGGGGCGTGTGGGTGGCTCAGTCAGTGAAGTGCCGCCTCTTGGTTTCAGCTCAGGTCATGAGCTCATGGGTGGCAGGATCCATCCCTGCTTCAGGCTCTGCGCTCAGCGGGGAGTCTGCCTGAAGATTCTCTCCCTCTGCCCCTCCCCCCAACTCATGCACATGTGTGCGCATGCTCTCTCTCTCTCTCTCTCAAGTAAATAAATACATCTTTAAATAAATCTTAAATAAATAAATACATGCTTCATGGGTAGTTCACCACCTCTCTCAAGGTATCGTTGTTCTGTTTGACAACTCTCAATGCAAGGAAGTTCTTCCGGTATGTTAAATGACAATCAGCCCCTTTCCTACTTAAAATTTCAAATCAGCCCTCAGCACTCACCCTCGGGATTGACCCAGGAAGTCTGCTTCCTTCTCCATGTGGTTGACTGAAAGCAGGGCACATGCTCAGCAGACGTCCTCACCAGGGTCCCATCTTCAGGACAGGCTGAGAGGGGAACCAGGAGGCTGAGGGTAAGGCTGTTGGGTGACTGTTTTACTGAGTTCCTCAGTTACTGAGTGGCATTACTCGTATTTCATGGGGCCCGTATTATCCAACTCCACGTCTAGTGAGAGGTGAAAGAAGCAGATGAATCTGGGCGAGCGAGAGAAGGTAACCACGTTGGGTGCCATAAGAAGCACCCCACACCTCCCTGAGGGCACAGCTCATTCCCCTTGACCCTCTGTCACGACCATGTCTGCTCTTGGCATCCATCCACTCACTCACTCACTCAGGAGATGATCACAGGATACTGCCATGTATATCGAGTCCAGACACTTGCCTTTTTAATTTGTTTGTATGAACTTGGGATATGGATAGTGAACAACATCCAAGTCTGCTATAGTATTGAGGAAGGGGAAGAGGAGGAGGTCGTAGGAAACACTGTCCCTTCACCCCCATACACCACACAGCCTGCCTTGGCCTCTGGTCACTGCTTTGGGGAGGCGGTAGGTTAGGAACACTTAGAGGCTGTGGGACTTCAGATAAGCCACTTAACCCCTGGTGCCTCAGTTTCCTCATCTACACAATAGGGCCACTAGTCATAGTATTATTACGCGATGTAAAGCAGTTAGGAAGCCTGGAGTAAGCGCTCAATAAGTATTAGTTAATATTACTATTACTCTTCACTCTCTAAAGAGGCTCTCGGATTACTGTAACTTGTTTTCACTCAGTGAACAAGCTGCATTTTGGTGACACTAAAGGGGAGGAGGAGGGTGGAGAATGAACTCCGTGTGATTGGCTTTACCCCAGCCTGCCCCAGGCTGGCCCGGTGAGTCAGATAATTCCACATCCCTGGATCTACGTTTGGAACAGCCTTTGTTAAAATCACCCCCAAAGAATTTGCTGGAGTTATAAAATAAATATTCAGTGTTAAATATCCTAATAGGACATTCTAAGGTTTTATCACTGATGTCCTAGGATCTGTAAGACTTCAGAGAAGACTCTATGGTACAATTTTTTCTAAGGAAATACTGATAAAGATTTGTTGTTGCGAACCACAGAACCCACTCTAGCTAATTTAAGCAGGACAGGAATCGGTCCAGAAAGTCAGCTCCTGGCTTCTGCTGTGAAGAAGCAGGGTCCACATGGAGCGTGTTCAAACGGTGCGGGGTTGCAGTGGAGAAGGACAAATGTGGGCTCTGCATGTCAGTATTGAAATCAGCTGAAAGTACTCTCCGATACATGAACATATGGATAATAATAATGAACTCTGACTTGGATTTCGTTATTTTTACTTATTAATGAACATATGAATAATGAGTCACAGTGCCCTTTATCGAGACTTGTTGGCATAGGAAAGAACCAATTTTCTGCCAGATCCCAGTATCTGAGACTGCTGAGAAAGAAGTCCTGAATATGAGGAAACCAGGCACACACACACACTTACACTCATGCACACACCCACACACGCACACGTGCACACCCACACACACGAAGACGCACATGCACGGTGCAACTGGCTAATGTGAAAGTTAGTCAAAATAAGTAAACAACAGCCAGAGACCATAAGTGGATTCCATGAATTTACACAATTTGAGTTGAGGCCAGGATCCAGCGAGCCTAGGAATGCAGTCCCATCTACGTCATGGTTGAAAAATTCCCCAGAGAGGCCAAGTGTCTCAGTCAAGGGCACAGGGGAGTCAAGGGCATAAAGTGCCCGAAGTGTTTACCGTTAGGAGTGTTTGCCTCAGAAGACAACATTGTCCTTTCTCAGGAAATCAGCCTCTGGAGCAGTTGTCTGAGGCCTCGCAGACTGGCTTGCCCATTTGAACCGCTTACCTATGCCCCTCGGTGTGGAAAACTGGCTTGGCGATGAGGTCATCATTGTATTTTCACACGGTGACACCCGAGGCAGAGACCCTGCTGTATCCCTGCACTGCCAGGTGGCCGCCTCCCAGCACACAGGTGTCCGAGCCCTGCCCAGAGACGCCGCACGTGTGAGTTAGCCAGGGAGGGAGCCAGGCCAGGCGTGAACATCGGGGGGATCGTTTGACAGAACCACTCCCCAAGTATGGGGGAAGTGAGAAAAAGCACTCCTTTGCCTATCTTCTACGGCTGCCTTCATGCTACAATAGCGGGGCTGGGTCACTGTGACAGACGCTGTGTGGGCCACAAAGCCAAAAATACTTACTGCGTGACCCTTTACAGAAGCAGTTTGCTGGCCCCAACCTAGCTTTGGGAGCTCCAAGAGCCTGCACCTGTTTGAGAAACAAGTCCTTTTGGAATCTCCCTCAGGGCCTCACACAGTGCTCAGTAAACAGTAAAAGCAAAGAACCCATTTTAAAGCTGACAGGGACCTCAGCTCGCATTTCATCCAATCCCCATGTTTTAGAGATGAAGAAACCCAAACAACCAGTCCAAAATAAGAGGCTGGCAGGAAGCAGAAACAAAAACCAAGCTCCCTGAATTCCATTGTTTTGCTCTGTTACTCAACGAATATTTGGTGAATATGGAATAAATGTAGATTATGTATGTATTATTTAGCAATAGCATTATTTGAGCATACAGTGTATGCCAAACACTATATACTTAACATATGTTTATAATATAGAGTACGTATAATACATGTGATCTTTAGACATAGCAATAAGAAGATGGTGGCACACAAACTCCCTTGTAGGAAACAGCCAGCCATGAGGAGAGGATCCATCTCATCTTGACTTCAAGGTAACAATTGTCAGTTGTTTACTGTTCCTATTTGCTTGGACCCAACTAAAGGAAATCAGCACCAAGCCCAGAGAGCAGAGCCACGGCAAGAGTGACATTTATCTTCCATCCCTGGCCTCTTTTTCCAGCTCCTCGTAGACTCTCCTTTCCCTGTGTCACAAACCCTTCATCAACTAGGTGCACCTGATAACCCCTCTTCTCCCCTCCTTGACTGATGTCTGGTTACACACTGGGAGATACTCCTTCACTCCAAAGTGTTAGCCAGCCACACATTCCCACCAAGGACCATTTATCTCCCACTCTGGAATGAAAGGTGCCTCTTCCTTGATGGTGTAATTCTTGGCACACAGGTAGAAGAATGTTTTCTGAACAGCATCAGGCTGAGATAAGCTTCAAATACCGCTTAAGGTGACCTAAAGTGGGCCAGAAGAGATCCTCCACGGTTGTTCTCACTGAGTCAAGAGAAGCTCCAGCGGTTCTGATAGGGGTGGAGAACCTGGGGTCCCTTCATCACATGCTCCTTCCAGAATCTTCCCTGGCAGCAGGCCCGTTAGGGGAAGAGGTAGATGGCATCCTCTCCCTTCTCTGTCTCAGCTTAGCTGGGACTCTTCTCTCATGCCCCACCCCTGAATTGAGTCCCAAGTCCTTCCCTGCATGTGTTGTAAAATGCTGTTTAGTGCCTTCCTGATACCCGGTCCCCTTGCTTGGAGTTGCCATAGCCCTGTAACTTGCCCTTGGGTCACAGTCCTCCTGCATGTGGATTCCATGAATTTACACAATTTGAGCTGAGGCCAGGATCTTGCCCCCTCCATTCCCAGGCTGCAACTTCTGCCAGGGCCCAACTGCGCCTGCCTTGTGCAGCTTATTCCTTAGCGGAGCCACGGCCCGGCATCTGGTCGACCTCGTTATAAAGAGCTGCCACATGGAAGAGGGTATTTCAAGCAACTTTGACTTGGATTTCGTTATTTTTACTTATTAATGTACATTGAAAGACAAGGTTGGAATCCCAGCTCTACCACTTTCCGTGGGACCCCAAGTAAAATGTTAACCTTTCAAGCCCCAGATTTCCCAATATGGGCACTGTGGCAGCAGGGATACTGAATTAAACAGAGTGGCTAGCACCATGTGTAGAGCATAGCAGATGCTCAAAAAATTGTATTTCTCATAACATCTCTTACATTTTGCTCTTTGCCACCTTCGACCATGTCGTGTGTCTCAAAATGATTCAGAAAGGCCCTAGCATCAGTGGGGCTGGGCTGTCATGTGGTGAACCGCAGCTAATAGTTCTATTCTCCACCCTGACTTGAGTCGGCTGTGTGGCATTATAAAAGCCTAACCTCTCTGGACCTCAGTGTCCCATAGCATGCTCCTTGGAAGCCTCTGGAATCCCATGAAGACTCCATGGAATTCACTGAATTCCACAAATAACATGGTTCATTTTCTTTCGCTCAATTATTTCTTTATCTTTATAGTGCCCTGGCATGTTGTAATTTTTTTTTTTTTAAATTGTAGAACTCTAGCATCTATCTGTAAATGAGTCTGGTTCTTAGTAGTGGAGTAAGGGCTGACTGGAATACACTCAAGGTTTCTTTCAAGTCAAGGGCTTCAGCCTTGCCAAGATGAGTTTCAAAGCTTATCCTAGAATCCTAAGGCACTTTGGCCAGTGCCCAGCTCTTGGATAAACTGGCAAGGGGACAAAGTCTGCCTCTGGTAGCCAGCCCACATCACACAGCAGGCACCATTCACTCCTTGCCCTGACAGACACTTAGCATGCGGTGCCCAGGACACGCAGAGAGACTCCTGGTTTCTCTCTACCCTTTCTTCTGATCCTCTTCTTCCTGCCACCTGACCTGATAAAATAGTCCTAGCTAATGTAGCATCTGGCAAACCAGTGTCCACGTGTAGCCCATTCAGGGTAACACCTATATTTGATAAAGGGCCTTTGGGGGCCATGCCTTAAACCAAGGGGTCAACGCTACCATGGCAGAGAAGTAGAGAGGAGACTTGAGAACAGGTGGGTCTTTAGATGGCTCTAATGCCCTTACCTGGTAACTGCCTAAGGGTAGAGATCTGCCTTGACCTTGGATTGTTCATGTGACCCACAGAGAATTTAGGAAAAACACAGCCTTACATATCCTACTCTAGGTTTAGTACACTTTGTCTTCACACAGCTGGGAGGTGGTGGGTGAAATGAGGCAACAGAGAGAATATAGATCCTGACGCCCAGGGGTGGGGTTTGCAGCCAGTCCCACCATGTCCTAGTTCTGTGGCCTTGGTCAGGGGATGCATTTTCTCTGAGTTGCAGTTTCCTTATCTGCAAACTGGGAGTAATAACAGGACATAGCCAAGGTAAGCAAGGTATCCAGACCAGCACACAGCCACGGCTATTATCACTCACCTTCTAAACTATCTGATTTCCAAAAATGCAGAGAGACCCAGTGTACCCAAGAGGACTGAAGAGGGAGGGCTTGGCTCTCTACCTCAAAGTCAAGTCCGTTTCCCTCTGACTTCCCCACCCGTTGGCCCGCTGCCATCCTCCCAATCTCTTCCCCAACATCTTCTATTTCAAGCACCTTATGATCTGGGGATGGGGATAAGCAGCTGGGAAAAAAAACAAAAACAAAAACCAGAAACGCACCAATGACTGTTTTTATAATTGCATAGGGTGCGGAGTGGATTCTAAAGGCATGGGCCAATATTTAAGGTGACTGAGATACTATGTTCATTGGGGTGACCAGAGAGCAGCTGGAAGGCCCACTGGCCCCTCAAATTTCTCTCCCACATTTGCATGTCACAGGGCCTTAAATTCCCACGAGTCGACGCACTTCTCTGGGTTCTGGATATTCACATAGGCCCTTGTGATGTTACAGGCAATGTTCCCATAATGGATTGTGCATCAGAATCACGGGGCACTAGTGAATTACAGACATCTGAGACCCCATCCCCTAAAGACTCTGACTCATGAGTTCATGCTGGAGTTTGGAAAGTGTCCCTGGTGGTTCTTAGGACCACGTAGGGCTGAGCAACCCTGTTCTGGTGGGGACAGCCCAGCTCTGGAGTTAGGATCTCCAGGTTTCTCCCTCCACTTGTACGGAACAACACGGTACGCAGAGCCCAGCAAGCACCTTGTCTGTGATGAAGATGAAATCTCTTTCTTCCTCCAAGGGGCTGGGTGTGAGGATAAAATCTGGGAAGAGACTCACCAGTGCATCACAAACTGTAAAGGACACATAAGGAACCATTTTCAGGGAGCAGGGAAAGAAGGTCAGGAAAGGGAACGCTGGCCTGGTTGGAGTGTCTTCAATGTCAGGCCAAAGCAATTGAACTTGATCTAGCAGATAGAGGAGTGGATGTGATAAAGTACTGGAGGAATATTAAGCTAATGGCATCAAACCTGGTGGACAGGAGGGGAGAGAGGTTGCGGGCAGGATGCTGTGATAGGGGGTGATGAGGTAACGTGGTGGTAAGAAACAAGGAAGTAAATCATTTCTGTGGCAGAGAATGATTCGTTGTTCACCAACCTGCTCCCCCTTTTCCTGGGAACACAGCTAGATGATATTGAGTTCTGGTCTACGGAAAGCAGGAGAAAATGATTTGGCCACTCGCCGTCAGAAACCATGCAAACCTTCCAGATGATCCTCCACCTTCCATCTCCCCATGTGCTGGCAAACGTAGAGTCCCGCAGAGGAGCTGGCAGCCCTAGGGGGCAGCAGGACTAGAGCGGAAGGAGCCTGAGCAGGGCAAACCATTCACTTAACACGGAGCTGAGCTATTAGGTGAACAAGCTGATGGGCTGTGGTTTCAACACTGACCAATGAAATGCCTCACTGAAAACTTCGGCTTTCAAAAGAGATTCATGCTTCTTACCTTATTTGTCCCTTATAATATCCTGCCACACAGATCAGATCTCTGTGATGCTCCTTAAGTACCCAACTGAGGAGAGGCCACATAACTTTGCCCACATGGCTCCCCTCTCCCAGAGTCCTGTGGTCAAGCCCTGCCCAGAACTCTTTATCCCCACAGGAAAAATCTGAGGCAGTTGTGATCAATGACCACAGACAAATGGCTCCTTTTAGTTTTTAAGGCAAATTACACCGTGGATCCTAGATTTGATGATGTGACTACAGCATGCTTACAGCACCCAAATGAGAAAATGAATAAGAAGCAGGTGAGAGAGCCTTCCGCCCACATGCTGTGTGTACTCCCGGGGCCTCTGCTCCCTGTCAGCACTGGGTAGCAGAGGAGAGAGGAGCCTTGAGCTGAATCAAGAAAACTCTATCTGTTGCCATGACAACCTCCCCAACTGGATCTTTAAGAGATAGGAACCGGGGCATGGTTTTCATTTCCTCTTCATTCGAGGTAATGGGTTCCCAGTTGCATTCCATTCACTATACATCCTTCCTTCACCTTTTGCGTCATTTCTCCAGCCTGATACTTGTTGCTTTCCTCCTTGCCATAGAATAACGATAAACTGAAGTGGGAAACACCATCTTAAGGTCCGTAGAGGTTGGTACAGAGGGTAACCAGCACTGAACTTCTACACACACATCCCATGGGTGGCCCGAGACACACTGTGAAGACCTCCCGTTTCAAATCTCCTCAGATGCAAATGGGCAGGCATACCAGCTTCAGATAACGAAGCACTTTCCTCTCCCTGAAAATATAATTGCCCCACAAGCAGGTGGTATACATACAACCCTCGACATTGTAAATAAGCGTCCAAATCTCTTGACCTGCCCTCAGAAGTGCCTCCTGATCCAACCCTAACTTATATTTCTGTCACTGTCCTGCTCCTCTTCACGCTCTCTCTGTCAGCCACACAGAACTCAGTCCTTCTGGGACACCCTGACATCTCCTGCCTCTGAGCCATTGTTCCCGCACTTCCCTTCGTCCAGGACATTGCATTTATTTCCCTCAGTCTCTGTGTCTTCATCAGCTTTGCCAGATTCTGTGATGCCTCATTCCTCCCCCTCAAATGGGCATTTCCTGAGCACTGTCCTTATCGCCTGACTCCTTCACACACCCTCCGCCTCCGGGAACTTATTCCTTCAACTGCAACTCTGAACAGAACTTCAAACCCACACTCTGTGCCGTGGCCTTCCTGTCATTCTGACTGTGGGTTTGCTAGCACTCTGGTGGACATCTGCACTTGACTGACTTGCCGTCACCTCAAACAAAACACTTGTAACACCAGAAGATTATTCTCATTAACAACCACTCCTGGGCGCCTGAGTGGCTCAGTCGGTTGGGCGACTGCCTTCGGCTCAGGTCATGATCCTGGAGTCCCGGGATCAAGTCCCGCATCGGGCTCCCTGCTCGGCGGGGAGTCTGCTTCTCCCTCTGACCCTCCCCCCTCTCATGTGCTCTCTCTCATTCTCTCTCTCTCTCAAATAAATAAATAAATAAATAAATCTTAAAAAAAAATACATGGTGGGGTGGGGCACCTGGGTGGCTCAGTTGGTTGGGCGACTGCCTTCGGCTCGGGTCATGATCCTGGAGTCCCGGGATCGAGTCCCGCATCGGGCTCCCTGCTCGGCGGGGAGTCTGCTTCTCCCTCTGACCCTCCTCCCTCTCATGCTCTCTGTCTCTCATTCTCTCTTTCTCAAATAAATAAATAAAATCTTTAAAAAAACAAAAAAACAAAAAAACAACCACTCCTGTCCTCCCCGCTCCAGCAGAGATTCATAGAGTTTCAGGGTTAAAAGGAACTGTAAAGCTCAAGCCCAATTAGTTTATCTGCACTCAGTCCATTCACAACATCTTAGACAATCATGGTCAAACCCATCCTTGGTGTCATCATCCCAAATATGGAAACCAGTCTCTTGTAAACGTGAATTTACCACGACGCCACTGAATCTCAAGCTTCGGCATCCCTCACATATCTGCACGCTTTTCTCTCAAGGCCTGTGCCCTATTTGGTATTCACATCACTCTTCCACAGCATACCCTCCTTTTAACCCTACTTTGAGCTCATGATGGCCACCTCACAAGGAACACTGGAGAATCCTCCTCATGGCCTCTGCCCCAAGCCTGTCCTTCTGACATGGTCACAGTGGGAGAGCAAGAGCAAACACAGAGCAGCTCACATTTTAACTCACTTCTCTTCCTGAAAGCCATGCAGCATCTACCATAAAAGTTCGACTGTGAATTTTATCTGCTAAGAGGGGGTCAAACTAAATGACTTCTAAGAGGTTTCTCCAAGGTAGAAATTCTACCATTTTATGACTTTTTTTTTAGTCCCATTTTACAGAAGAGGAAATTTGGCCTTAAAGACAGTCACACACCCAATACTGTGGCAGTGCTGGACGTGGAGTCTGGGGCTTCTTACTTCAAGTTCATGAATCTGCCCACCACATCATTTAATACAGCATATGAACCTTTCCAAACAGGGGCCAAATCAAGGTCCTACCCTGTGTAGAAACTTCTGGTTGCTTCCCAGTTACTTACGAGGGAGCAAAAACCATTTACCTGCCATTCACAACCTTTCCCATTATTGTTTCTTTCTTCTATCTTCTTTCCAACTGCCCCCCTCCATATGCCATTCTCTCCAGCCAACCTTATATATGCCCTGGGCCCTGGACAGCCTCATCTCATACTGTTGCTGAACCTGACATGGCTGCCACTCTCTGAATCCTAATCATTTTTCCAAGCACAACTCAGGTCCCACCTCCCCTCGAAGTATGCTTGGAAACTTCCTTCGGGCCATACTGGTCCCTATACCTACACCCCTCATTTCATTTCCTATCACTCGTGAGGCACTGATGCTGGTTTGAAGTTTTACTCCCTAGCTGCAAGCTCGTGGACTGCAGGCACCCTCCCCCCACTTGCTCTCCAAGCCCCCTCATCAGTTTCCACAGAGCCTGGCACAGAGTAGGTAGCCTCACAAACATGGTTGGTAATTGATGGATTGGTTGATTGACTGACTGATTGTTTTGACTCCCTTAACACTCAAAGTTCTTTATCTTACTAATACCTCCTTCATGCCTAGCTTCTAAAATTATTTGTCACTCCAATGTCCTAGCGCAATATCACAAAGGAATAAAAGCAAGTTATGAAAGAAAGGTCCAATGCATTCCTTTCCTCCTTTTTCTAGTTTATTTGTGGTCAATTCGGCATGATTCATGCTAAGAAGCTTTCTTACCTCAGCCTCGTCCACCCTATGAAATGCATGTTTCAAGGAAGGGCTGGACTTCATGGTGCCCTTTGGATGCCCCACTATTTGTTTAGCTTTATTTACCCAGTCTGGGGCTAGTGGTTCTCAGTCTTTAATGAATCCCAGAATCACCCAGGGGTGGCCTTCATAAGGATACAGATGTCCAGGCCTTACCCAAATCCTCCTAACTATGAATATCTGGAGAAAGGGCCTGAGCAAGCCCATATAAAGAAGTTTTGCAGTGACTTTTTCACACCCCAAAGCTGAGAACCATTGGCCTAGCCACTGTTCCCCATGAGCACTACAACAAATTTAATTCAAAGAATTTTCCCATGCTAGCAGAGCTTTAGAGGGTGCTTCTGGAAGCTAAAACTCCATTTCTTTTTCCTAGGAAGGATTCATTTAATTTCCGACAACAGGCTATCTATCTTATTTATCCTTAAAGAACTTCACATCTCAGAACTAAGATACCCCTTGACTACATATATGTGTTTCCAAAGTAGATTCTCACTCAAGGAGCTGGTAGACAAATTGCCTGGTAGTTGGAGCTGACCCCTCAGAATGCAAGCAGAGTCAGATCTAGGATGCCCTGGGTAGAAAGAACCTTCTTATCACTGACCCACATCTTCCGGAAAGCCACACTTACCCACTTTGCTCCTTCACTATTTCTAGTCCTCCAGCCCGGATGACAAAGACCAATGAGGATGGCTCCTATATAACAGTTTTTAAAAATACCAGCTACTGAGAGTCTATTATGTTGTTTGCATAGACCAACTAGACAATACATGTAAACACATGTATATATTTTCTATAAGAGCAACTATGGCTATGCAGAGCTAGAAGGTTGTTGGGAGGAATAGGCACTCCTGGAACCAAAGGATGTAGACTCTGGAGCCTTCTTTCTCATCTACAGGTTAGAGTTATAACTATCTTTCTGGTGAGCCTGCGAAGCCCTGCCCAGAGCCCAGTGACAGAACAGGGAATGAAGCCCCTGGAATAACATCTCCGTGGGGTGCAAGGTCAGGGCCAGTGCAGGCCCTCAGTGGTTGGACGCATCCTGGCCCAGCCCCCAAAGCTATGAGAGAGCTCCCCGGCACGAAGAACCAACTGACAGGAGGAATCAACCTCCTTGGAGGTCGCGGAGCCCAACCCCTGGTCAGGGATCTGCACACCTCCTGCGGCCAGGCCAACCACATCATTCAGACAGTGGCCTCTGGGGGTCTCTAGCTTCCTCCAGCAGCTCTGCACATGCAGTCAGACCCAGTGATATTCACACGCTGCTCCCGCTCCCAAGGGTCTGTGTCCTGCCCCAGCGACAAGGCAGGCACAGACAGGCCTGAGTCTGTGACTTCTTGGACACGTCAAGGTAGGGGAGCTCACTGGCTTGGCTTCTCCCTGATTAGGCTGGGCCTGCAGAAGAAGCTACATTTTTGCCCCCAGTTCATACATAACTTATTCCAGTGCTCACACCAACTGCACGAAACGTGGCCTACCATCATCAGCACAGCACTGGTAAGAAAACTGTGGCACAGAGAGCCACGGCAGCCTGTTCTAGCCCTCCCAGCTGGAAACCCACAGCCTGCCACCCAAAGCCGGCACTCTTCCGCTGGGCCTCCTGCCACCACCAACAGGGGTCCAGCACGTGGCAACCGCGAAGGAATCCGGATGAGAAGGTGCTTACCTGACTGTCTAAATGGATGGAGTCTTTGCCCTGGGTGGAGAAAGGCAAGCTGGGGACACAACATCAGTGGGCAGGAAAGCAGTAGCTGAGCGCACTGACAGTGGACTTCAGCATCTGCAGGCCCACCACGCTCACTGCCACCATCTGCCACGGGACCCGAGGCATACAGGAAACGCCACACTCACAGACATAGCAGGGCAAGTGAATTGTGTATGGGTTCCTGACCACAGACCCAAACCCGGACTTGTGGAAAAGAAATGTGCTGAAGGGAACAGCAAAACCTAATGCTCCCACGCTTAGGCCAGGTGCCCCAGGGAACCAGGGAGCCAGCAGGCAGCGGGGATCTGAGAGAGGATGCCGCAAGATTTGATCCTGTCTGTTCTGGAAGTCAGATGCCTATACTGTGGGTCACCATGACTTGACTTGTGCTCTGCACCACTCTCAGAGCCTTCCAGATCACTCAATAAACAAAACCACTAGTCATTTCCATCCGACAATCAGCAGGACTCATGTTTTATTTCCCCCACGCTGAATTGAGGGTTATTTGACTAGACCGACCCCATGCACGGATTGTTCTGGAGTCCTGTGGAGAGGGCTTTATAGTCTGTCAGCATCTGTTAACTGAGCACAGATTGGGTGCAAGCTCTCTATCAACAACACTCCTGATCATGATGCCCTGAAGCCGTTAGAAATTCTGGACACTAATTCCCTCTAGTAAGGCTACTGATTTCAGCCGTGGCAGACACCGCCTGCAGTCAGACTTGCCTCTGATCATGATTCAGTGGCTCTCCACCAGAGCTGCACCCTGGAGTCATCTGGGGGTGGGCGTAAGAAGACTGGTTCTCGGTCTCCCCCCCGCCCCCAAGAGATTTCCATGTCATGGACCAGGGAGTAGCCTGGCATCAGGAGTTCTTAAACCTCCCCAAACAATTTGAATATGTAGCCAAAGTTGAGAACCACAGCTTCCTATTGAAATTCACACCCCTGGCACCAAGAGACATTTGTAACAATTTGGTCTAACCACTTTGGGGGTGTTCTACTTCTTGGGTCCAAGGATGGGCCTGGGGCGACCGAGGAGTCAGTACAGATGGGAGGAATGTCTTGATCTTAACCTACTCAGCACATCCTGTATTTGTTTTTCCAAATCACTTTCTGTTTTGCTTTTACTTCCTTGCTCTTTCTTCTTTCTATAAACCACACTGGCTGTCGCTGTCAACTCTCTAACCTGTTGTCTTCCCCTTACGATCAAAGTCCAAGCTATATATGATCTCATTTATTCTTGAAATAGCCCTGCAAGTGAGGAAGGAGTCAGGCTTTTGTTCCCTAAGGCAAATCGAGGCCTGCAGATCAGGAAAGGTTTTATCTGCCATGGAATTCATATCATTATTTTACTCGTATGTGTTTATACCAATTTTCATTTACAAAATGCTTTCACCTATTTGCTCCTGTGGAACCCTCACTGCAAGTCTGTGGTGAGAGTATTCTCATAATCAGGGTGACCACATATCCTGATTTGCCCCGGAACAATTCTTGGTGACGCCTGTTGTCCCAGCCTAATTATTCGTGGCACCCCCTGTCACTCTCGAACCAAATGTTTTGGTCTGAGCCATAAATTGTAGGATCACCATCATAAAATTATGGTTATTTATAACCATATAACCAACCTCTTGTTTTCAAGAGGAGGCTATTGAGGCTCACAGACATTAAGTAATTTGTTCAGTCATGAGCTAATTAGAAGCAGGGACAAGACTTGAACTCTTGTCCTGTGTCTCCAAACCTCTGCCCCATCCATGGGACGTCTATGAAACATTAGATCAGAGCTCATTTACTCAAGCCTTTCTTATTGGTGATGAAGAAACTAAAAACGTGGGGGGGGGGGGGGGGACGATCTCCTAAAAACCACTACTGGAATGCTCCCCGGAAGGAGTGCAGAGCGGAGTGGGCAGCAGTCTATGACATTAGGAAGGATTAGTGAGGTATCAATGAATTGCCATCTTGGTTGGCACTCGAGAGCGTAACTCAGCCAAAAAAGGTCTAAGGCCTGACATAGGGTATTTGGAAAAGAAAGAGTAAGAAATTCAGAGTCCAAACTGCAACATTTGAGGAGTGGATCTGAATACTATCTACAGTGTACTTCTGAGCACAGGTGTTGTTCAACCATCAAAAAGGTGGAATCATCATTCTTACTTCCTTAGGTTGCGACACAGAGAGCAAGCTGTGGCTCACTGAACGTTCTGACAGCAGGAACTCTCACAAGCTCCCTGTGACTCACATTTCTTTGTTTCCTTCATTTTTCACATGAGTGAACCGAGGCTCATAAACAGGGATGCGGGGGATCCGACAAGGTAAGGTATTTGAATGGGTTTCAGAATCCTAAAATGCTGCCATTTAGTAGTATCATCATCATCATCATCATCATCATCATCATCATCAACAGCAGGAGATGCTGATAATCAGTTGATGTGGGATAGAATCGTGTATCCTTGAAACTCCCTGGGTGACCCAGGCTTTGAAGGACACACCCAGCATACAGACTGGGTGGAGAGAAGGTGCCTTGAAGGAAGTGTTGAAATGACACATCAGACTCTGGGTGGGGTCCCACCTGCCCTGGAGGCTTCCTGGAAACCAATCCACCCTGCCCTGCAGAAGGCACCTCAGGCCCCAGACACCTTCAACAAAAGGCCTTTTCTCAGGGAAATCACATAGCTGAGAGATATGTCCAACTTTGGAAGTGCCCGGATTCTGTAGATCAGGACCTTGTTTCCCTAAAATAAAACCATTCATACGCTGGGCAGGATCTTTACTTCACAATCATTTTCAGCCTTTGCCGGTCCCTGCAAGTGATAACTATGACCAAGCATGTCAAAAAAGAGGGGAAAAAAATCAAGAGCTTTCCTATCTGATTTTTTTGTCCCACCCTCACTCTGGTTTTTGAGCTAATTATGAAGGCCTGCCTGGTTCTCATGGATCGCTTTCCTTGAGGGACAAAACAACACAGGCATTTTAGAATTCTTTTGGGGGCCCTGGGGGCTGTGCAGGGAGCTTTTTATATAAATGGAGAAAACCTTCAAAGCTGCCAACATGAGGTTCCAAAGGTGCAGGCAGAATTGGTCTCCATGCCTAGTAGTGGGGCAAAGGGCTCCTTTGGCTCTAAAGAGTCAATTTGTGTTTCAAATAGCTTTCAGGAACTTGACACTATGAAACCACCGGCTCCCAGGAAATCTGAGAAAGTCCTAGAATAGCTTTCTTCAAGGAGAGCAGGGAGACTCATCGCTTTGTTAAAGCTCTCCCTGCTGATTGCCTAGGCCACCGACCTGGACGCCAAGGTTCAGGGCACCCATTCCTGGCCCTTGGTCCAACGCTGCCCAACTTTGAAGAGGACATGACCTCTTTCGTTACCTGGGTCTGCCAAAGGACCTGGTAATCCTGCCTAGAGGGGTCCCCAAAACCAAATGAGACAGAGGCCACCTTTGAGGGGAGAGAAATAAGCTTAGCAAAGCAAATGTCACTAAATGACAGGTGTAATTCCTATGGATAATTTTGAAAAATAAACCCAAAGAAGGTAACACCTAGGACAGACGACTTACAAAATGTAAATTAAGTCACAGCCTGATGGATTTATTTTTTTAGGCATCAAAAGATACCAAAGACCAAAAGGTGCTTATCAAGGTTTATGTAGATCTTACACTTTTTTGTGACAATCTCTCTGTTTAATTAGCTTGGAAATCAGGGTAATTTGCCCCAAATAACATCTTTCCCATTGCAGGGAATACATATGCCTTTCAAATGCAGCCGGGAGACCTCTGAAATGTACCAAGGTCTCCCCTTCTCAGTTACCTGCACATTTCAGGGAAACTGCAGTCAAAGGGTATTTTCCCCATTTGTGCAAAGTCCTGGCGCTCAGGCAGCCGGCGGACTCCCCTCCCCCAAGTCCTGGCGAGGCTTTCTGCACCGCCCAGGAGGCGACTCTCCTGCCGCCTCAGGTTTCCCAGCTTCTGCGGTGTGTCAGCCACAGCGAGGACTGATCAAATGTTTCTTTCTTACACCACACCACCAGCCTACTGACCGGGAAACGCCGCTGCCTCCCTGGCCTCCATCCTTTTCCCTCCTACAGGTTGCAAATGGAGTGCAGCAGTTTTGATGGTAGATTGTTTCACCCAGGGAGCAAGGCGCTTCATTTAGTTTGTTCGCTGTGCTCCTCATCCCATTCTGCCCCGGGGGTTGACCTGGGTTTTCCCCATGGCCAAACCCTTAGCATTTCCTGATACTACCCTTCGGAATCACGAGTATGCCAATAATAGTAATGTTGGGCGAAAGGGGTGCTTGTTTTCTGCTTTGCCGGTCACAAAGCAAGAAACACCTTTGTTTCCTTCTGCTTTTCTTTGAAGTAGCTCTGAGCAAGAGAGAAAGGACGTTTGAAGAAATGTTATTTTTATTTTGCCAAAGAGAATTGTATCGGTAAGGTTTCCTTTTCTTCCCTCCCCTCTCTTACCCCCTGCCCCCAGTTTTAGAAGAAAGGTTCATGGGTCCTGCCATCTCCTTATACCTCAAGATGTCCTTTAGGACTAGCCAAAATCGCACCGGGCAGGGCTCAGGACTAATCCGCCTGGTCTGCAGGTGGTTTAACAAACTGCCGGCCAACTCTCCAAGAAGAGGGCCACCTGCCAGATTGCACCTGACTCCGCGACACCCGGGAGCCCCGAAGCGAGGCTGTCTGGAGTGCAGAAAGGCCACCCAAGGGAGCGCTAGGGCCGAGCTGTCCTCCCTGGGGAGGGTCCAGAGTCCCGGCTCTGTCTGCCCAGGCACGTGAGCCCGCGCCGCGGGGAGCCCGAGGGCAGGCGCGACAGGTGCAACCAACGGGCGCCGGGACGCCGACCTACCTTCACGAAGAGTTCGATCTCGGGGTCCCTGTCGTCCCCGTTAGCTGTCGCCGCGTCCATAATACCGTCGGCGCCCGGGGCCAGCGTCCCGGGCCGGGGAGACGCCACCTAAGCGGTGCCCGGGGCCAGTGCTTCTGCGCTCCTGCCCTGCGGGGCCCTTCTTGAGAGCGGCGCTTGTTATTATTCTTATTATTTTCACATCTATTTCCCAAGCCGGGAACAGCGGTGTCTCAGAGATCAGTGTCCGGAGAGATCACATGCAAAGGAGGGAAGCCAGAGGGGACAGGGGGCAAGGGGGAAAGGTGGGTTCAGGGATGGCAGCAGGTCCCCCGGAGCAACAAGTGCCGGGCTGCAGGGAGGTGTCACAGGATCCGCGCTTGTCAGCTATCCCCGCGTCGCCGCCAACGAGCCCAAAATAGCCGGAGGCCGCGGGGCGGGGTCAGCCCGGGCGGGGCGGGGCGGGAGGGGCACCCCGCGAGCGAGGCCTCTGCCCTGGCCCCTGCTCCCTGCTCTGCCCCGCCGCAGCAGCCCCGCAGGACCCGAGGCGTGGCCCAGCCGGGCTGACACCGCCACGGGCCCGGGGAACCTTCTGGGAAAGGTCCAGGGAGGGAGAGGGAGTCCAGGCGAAGAGGAAGAGAGGAGAGGAAAGAGAGCTTTAAGTATTAGGTTTCATTAATGATGCTTTAGCTCCTCCAAGTTACTCCTCTACCAGTGTTATGCTCACCAGGAAAGCCCCTTCCTCCCTTAGCAGTGTTCAGGGTGGGGAGGAGCTGTGAAGAGGGGGCAGGGAAGGAGAGGACCCCTCTAAATACAAGCCATCCTCATGCTGGGCGAATGAGGTAGAGCACGGGATGGGGATGGGCAGGGCTGGTGTGTAAGGTAGAGGGGTGAGCCAACCTGGTCAGGTGCAGCCAGAGCGAGGACCGGAGTCTTTCTCGTCTTCTGGGCTTGTTTTTTCTTCCCTTTCTTTTCCTGTTCTTTCCTTTCCTTTCCTTGCTTTCCTATTCTTATTTCTGTTCTCTGTTTTGCAGTAAAGTGTGATACACATGTGGGAAAATGCACATATCGTAAGTGTCCAGTTCAATGAACTGAAGCCCCATATGGAGCACCAAATGAGGAAATAAAATGTTAGTCTGGAAGCTCCTCCTGGTCTCTCTTCTCTTCCTTTCCTCCCCTTCTACTCCCCTCTTCCTCCAGAGTAACCATTATCCTGACTTGTAACAACACAGGTGAGTTTTGCCTGGAATCTTATAGTAGAGGCCGAATATACTCCTTGATGTCTGGCTTCCTTTGCTCACCATGACATTGTGAGATTCATCCATTCTGTTGTGTATAGTTGTAAATCATCCATTTTCATGGCCACAATTTATGTATCCATTTTTCAGTTGAAGGACATGGGCGTAGTTTCCAGTTAAGGACTACCAAGGATACTGCTGCTATGAACATTCTATCAAGCATCCTTTGGTGATACATGGACACTTTTCTGTTGGGTATATACTTACAAGTGGAATTTATAAGTTATAGAGCATGAGAATGTTCTTCTTGAACAAACACTGCCAGATGGTTTTCCAGAGTGGTTGTACCGATTTGCATTCCCACCTTTCATTTCTTTTAAAAATAGGTACTAAATCTTTTGCATCTGAAATCTGGTCAATTTTTGTTTGTTTTCTCTGCTTTCTCTTTGCTAGCCCTGTTTGTGCTCTGGCTTGCCTTGGTCACAACTATGTGTGTATTTCACTGCTTTGTAAGGAAAAAAAGTAATCACTTAATAATAAAAATAGGTAATAGTACGTATTATGTACCAGACAAAAATGCTCAGCACTCTACATCTTCACTTGTTGAGTCTTTACAAGTAGTGTTATTATCTCAGTGTTCAAGGTGGGGAAAGAGAGGTTTAAAGTATTTAAGTAACTTATCCCTAGACATCCAGCTAGAAAATGGTGGATTTGAACACAGAAAGACCGAGCGGGTGCTTTGAACTGCTCTCTCCAACTTAGCGCACACTGGGTAAGTCACTTTGAAGAAACAAAGACACCGTCCTGGTCTGAATGGAGATTAAGATCCATTTCTGGATAGCAGTCACATGGAAGGAAGACAACACCTGTCACATGAATTGGGCAGACGCAAGAGCTCTATCAATCAGCATGTAGACAGATCATTCATGCAGTTGGGGTGGTAGAGGGAAAGGCCTCATAAAGCAGAAGGCACTTCGGCTGAACCTTCCTGACTGGTGGGGCATTTGACGGGCGAAGAAGATGGCTAGGTATCCTGACCACCCTTGATGGCAGGCTGGTTCCCCATAAAGTCCAAGTACAAATGCTTCCTTCTCACTGAAGAAATAGTCATCAAGCCCAAGTTTGCAACCCTCACAGAACACTACAGCTCAGTCAAGGTGAGGTTTCATTGCCCTCTCCTCCTCCTTGGTTTCAGGCTTACATCACCAAAGCCTTTAGAGATACAGTCACCTTCACAGCTGTACCTTCTGAGCCAATGACTGCATACTCTGGGAAGGACAAGGGCACAGAGGGAGACTGGTACCTTCACTGCGTGCCGTACAGACTCATCATTTCCCTGCTCTGGACTCTGGACAGTATTTACAATAGCAAATGTGGCAGAGGTAAATAAAATTATATGCATAAAATGCCTTTGAGGGCTATTTATTTTTAGATGAAAGATGCTTTACATGTGCGATCATTTTCTTGGCTATGATCTAAACAATGTCCGATATGACCTCCGCTCTTCTTAATTCCAAACCTAGCAGAGTTGTCTTCTATTTCATCTTCTCCACATATCTACTGCTTATTGGAAAATGGACCAGCTCTCTTTTAATTTCTAGATAATACCATCCATTTGGACATCTCTCCAGACAACTGGTAGTTTTGATATTATAAACATTCATGTTGCAAAACAAACAAACAAACAAAAGGTCAGCTTTGGTGATAAAATATTTTTGTGCATATTTCTAGTTTTCAGTTCCACAGTCTGCTTTAGTTCAGGATAAAAAGTTTTCATTTTGTACCCTTTAATGTCAAATCATAACTGGTTAGAGTCAATTACAGCTTTGTCCAGAGAAAAACACCTTCTTGATCATAGACTGTGCTTTAATAATCATAGTTTCACAAAGTTGGTGCAAGTTTTGGATAAATATTTACCAGCAAAGGACTTCAAAAACATCTTCAGTGCTCACTTCAGCTGCACATATACTAAAATTGGAACAATACAGAGAAGATAGGCATGGCCCCAGTGAAAGGGTGACATGCAAATCTGTGTAATATCCATACTTTCGTATGGTTGTTGAAAGCAAAAATTATAACATGTCTTATGGGGTTTTCGATATATTCAGATTCAATACGACACAAAGGGTGAAGGTAAAGTGATTTATATAGTGGTAAGTTTTCTATACTTCACTTGAAGTGGCAAACTGTGAACTCTAAGCAGATTAAGAAAAGTTAGGTATGTATGTTGTGACCACTCTGAAAGCAACAACTAGAAAAGTTATACAAAGAGATATAGTAAAAAGCCAATAGATAAATTAAAATGTAATGGGAGGAAATCTTCAAATAATCTAATAGATTTGACAGGGGAAAAAAGAGAGCAAACACAAAACTTATAAAATGGTATATTTTCCCCCCTCTGGCCTTCTCTCTGCCGTGCTCTCTCTCTCTTTTTCTCTCTGACTCTCTCAAATAAATAAATAAAATCTTAAAAAAAAAGATATGACAACTCTAAATGTGTACATACCTAATACCAGAGTTTCAAAATACATGAAGCAAAGCTGATAGAACTGAAAGTAGAAAGAGACAAATCACAATTGCAGTTAGATACTACAAAAATTTTCTCTTAGTAATTGATAGAGCAAATAGATGACAACAACAACAACAACAACAACAAATCAGTACGAATATAGAAGACCTAAACAATAACTATCAACCAATTTGGCCTAAATGAATTTTATAGAATATCCCATCTAAATAACAAGAGAATACACACTATTTTTAAGTGCATATGGAATATTCACCAAAACAAACCATATTCCGGGTCACAAAGCAAGCATTATATTTAAAAGAATGAAACAGAGATGCCTGGGTGGCTCAGTAGATTAAGCATCTGCCTTCAGCTCAGGTCATGATCCCAGGGTCCTGGGATGGAGTCCTGCATGGGGCTTCCTGCTCAGCGGGGAGTCTGCTTTTCCTTCTGCCTGCCACTCCCTCTGCTTGTGCTTGCTCTCTCTCGCTCTCTCTCTGATAAATAAATAAATAAATAAATAAATAAAATCTTTTTCAAAATTAAAAAAAATAAAAGAATGGAACAATACAAAATATGTTCTCTGACCATAATAGAATCAATTACATCAATAAAAAATGCTTCTGAAAAACCTCCAAATATTTGGAAATTAAGCAATTCACCTTAAGAAATTCATTGGTCAATAAAGAAGTCTCAAAGATAATTAGAAAATATTTTGGCCTGAATGTAAATGAGCATACAATATATCAGAATTTGTGGGATGCAGCTAAAGTAGTCTTAGAAAGAAATTTATGTTTGAAATGTTGTTTAGAAGGAAATCAAAGTCTCAAATCTAAGATTGTACCTTAAGAAACCTGTAAAACCTAAAGCAAGAAGGAATAAAATAATAAATACAAGAAAAAGAACTAATGCAACTGAAAGAAGACAAAACAATGGAGAAAATCAATGAAACCAAAAGCTAATTCTTGTAAAAGATCAATAAAATTGATAAACTTCTAGCTAGATTTGCGAAGAGAAAAAGAGAGAAGCTATATATTATCAGTATCAGGTATGAAAGATGGGATAGCACTACAAACTTCACAGCCATAAAAGGATAATAAAGGAAGGATATAGGCAACTCTCTGCATATAAATTGGAGACTTAAAAGAACCAAAGCTTCGGGCGCCTGGGTGGCTCAGTTGGCTAAGCGACTGCCTTCGGCTCAGGTCATGATCCTGGAGTCCCAGGATCGAGTCCCGCATCGGGCTCCCTGCTCAGCAGGGAGTCTGCTTCTCCCTCTGACCCTCCCCCCTCTCATGCTCTCTCTATCTCATTCTCTCTCTCAAATAAATAAATAAATAAAATCTTTAAAAAAAAAAAGAACCAAAGCTTCAAAGACACAACTGACAAAATTCATTCAAGAAGGAGGAGATAACCTGAACATTCCCATATGCGCTAAAGATATTGAATTCATAGTTGAAAATCCACTCCCCCCCAAAAAAACCTGCAAGCCCAGATGTCTTCATTAATGAATTCAACCAAACCTTTAAGAAAGAAATAATACCAATTCTATACAATCTCTTCCAGAAATAAGAAGAGGAGGAAATAAAGAACTTGTATCCAGAGTTTGTAAAGAATTTTTACACCTCAAAAATAAGAAAACAAACAACCCAATTAAAAATTAGCAAAAAAAATCTGAGCAGACATTTCACCAAAGGAGACACGCAGTGGCAAATCACATGAAAAGATGATCAACATCGTCACTGAGTAGAGAAATACAAATAACATGATACCACAATATACCTATTAGAATGGTGAAAATAATACACACATGATAACCCCCTGTGGTAGGAAGAACGCAGAGTAGCGGGAACTCCCATCATTCTGACAAAACAGTTTGGTAATTCCATATAAAGTCAAATATAAGCTAACCATAAGACACACTTGTCATCTCCCAGGTGTTATCCTAGAGCAATGAAAACTTAGGTTCTCACAAAAACCTGTAATGAATGTTCATGGCAGCATAATTCATAATTGACACAAACTAGAAACAACCAAAATGTCCCTCAATAGCTAAACGAATTAAAGAAATATAGTACATCCATGCAACGATAGAGCACTTCTCAATAAAAAAGAATTAGCACATGGGCGCCTGGGTGGCTCAGTTGGTTAAGCGACTGCCTTCGGCTCAGGTCATGATCCTGGAGTCGCGGGATCGAGTCACGTGTCGGGCTCCCTGCTCGTCGGGGAGTCTGCTTCTCCCTCTGCCGCTCTCCCCCTCTTGTGCTCTCTCTCTCTCATTCTCTCTCTCTCAAATAGATAAATAAAATCTTAAAAAAAAAGATTTTATTTATCTATTTGAGAGAGAGAGAATGAGAGAGAGCACATGAGAGGGGGAGAGGGTCAGAGGGAGAAGCAGACTCCCTGCCGAGCAGGGAGTCCGGTGCGGGACTCGATCCAGGGACTCCAGGATCATGACCTGAGCCGAAGGCAGTCACTTAACCAACTGAGCCACCCAGGCGCCCAATAAATAAAATCTTTAAAAAAAAAAAAAGAATAAGCACATACAAAACATGGATGAATCTCAGCCGCACTATGCTAAGTGAAAGGAACCAGTCTCCAAAGATTGCATCTTGAATGGTTCCATTTATATGATATTCTGGGAAGGCAGAATTATAGCGATGGAGAGCTCAGCAGTGACCACCAGGTGTTGGGACTGGTGGGGAGAGGGGGGACTTACAAAGGGGTAGCAGAAGGGAACTTTTTCTGGTGATCGAACTCTTCTGTATCCTGTTTGTGGTGGTGGTTATAGAGGTTTCTGCATGCATTAAAACATACAGAACTCTATACCCAAAATGAGAATTTTCTGTATATCATTTTTTCAAACGATCAAGGTTCTTAAACACTCCAAAAAAAAAAAAAATGTAAAGCCACTAGATTTTATTTTTACATCCCCTTTCCGCACATTCTTTGTTTCAAATCCTTAGTATCGGATCCCATCTTACCATTGACTTCAGATGTATAAAGCAAGTCTCTGTTCCATGAGACCTAGTGTTCCTAATTATAGTCAATCAATAAAGTAGAACAAGCCTTCACTGAAATAAAAAAATAAAACAACAAAATAAACATATTTAGACTGAGAGTGTGTGTGTGTGTGTGTGTGATAAAAGGACATTTATTATGAAAGAACGATAATCCTTTTGGGGGAGATATTTTAAGAAATGTTTGTCTTGCCCAGTACCAGAGTATAAGAACACCATTAGGTACAAGCTCCAACTTTTATGTACCTGATATTTAGTTGAACCTACTCATTCTGGCCAGGGTAGCGGCTATTTCTAAGAGAATTAGATTGCCCCTCTCTGACATTCTTTACAAAGGATCTCTCGGAAAATCCCAAGGGCTTAAGGTTCAAGCTGAAGGGACCAGCAGGGTTTGATGACAGCTGCAGAAACACCAGGTACACAGTTTCTCTGTGGGAGGACCAGGTGGGTGTAGACGAGGGGAGGTGAGTCCTGGGAGCAATTACACCCGCATGAAGTCACAGGTGGGGCTGTGAGGAGGATTAGGGTGGGTTTCTAGCTCTATCTATTCCTTCATAAACTAACGTGCCCTTGGGCATGCCGAACGTGACCAGTAATCTTGGTCTCCACAGCAGTGTGCCTACAGTCTCCCACGGAGGGGCCTGGGAGCACACTGGACTGAAGCCAAGTGTCCTTGTCAACAACCGTCACTCAACCACTGATTCACTCATTACTCATTCTCTCCACCAGTGTTTTCGGGCCGTACTGCTCGTGCTCATTCTTGAACCCTCCGAGAACGGCACTGGGCCAATTGCCTCCTGCTGATGAGCAATCTTTGCTCCTGCATTATGCCTTCATGGATTGCCTTATGTCTTTTCCACAAGAGTAAAAGCTCCTTGAGGACAAGAATCCAGTTTCGTGTCTCTTTCACATGACCCTCAGAGCATAATGGTTCCCTGCTAGAGACTTGTAAACAACAACAACCCAAAAAAACCACTTGTAAACAAACTGTTAATAATCCAAGTACAATGTACATGCTGGAAAAGTAATTGTTGGTGGAATGAATTAATGAGTATCTGGCAGCTCTTTTATTCACAGCGTCGTCCCCGACGAAGGATTCTGCCCTGATTTTACTCCAAGGCTGACATAGGTGAAATGGACATTACAGTGTGGGGTTTTTATAAAGATTCTAATTCTGAAGTAAAACATGGGAAAGAGTTATGTAAGAATAATAAGAGTTAACATTTACTAAGAGCCCACCATGTGCTGGAAACTCTGCATGGCTCCTAAGCTCGCTTCATCTCTATAATAACCCCTACAACAGGTGCTATCAGTCCCATTTCACAAATGAGGAAGCAAAGATTTAAGAAGGTTAAGGAACTTGTCCAAGATCACACAGATCATTATAAACAACACAGCCGGAATTCTGACCTCAGTCTCTCCACCTTGAAAGCCTGTCCTATTAACCCCCATGCTTTCCAGTGTGTGAAAAGTAGAATGCGTTCAGAGGAGGCTGGGATGATGATAGAGACTTAGCAATTGCTTATTGAATTGGAATCAGTGAATGACTGGTCTTGGATAAGGAATGGCTGGATCTGGGGATTCTGAAATTCTCCTTCACTCCGCTTAACCTCAGAGACACCAAGAGACAGAGCTGAAAAAAGAAGTAGGCGCCAAAATGTGGCACATGAAAAATAAACAAATACTGAGCCCCTAGAGAAAGGAAAACCGTGGGAGACAAGAGGCCAGAGAAAAGTGATCTGAGGTCATGTTCTGTTGCAGCACCACGAACTTTTGGCAGGATTTACTGCTCTCGTAATTGTCTCACTTAGTGGCAAAGTTCATACTTTAGTCACAGCAAGATCACATTAAAATACAACTATTACACAAATATATTTTTAAAAGCCTTGGATGGGATCCCAGATAAACACATGTGTAACAGAATTCCAAAAAAAAAAATTGTTGATCTGTATTACTTTTATGCACACATCTAATTTTCTTTTGGACAACAGGCCCATCTTGCCAATTGATCAGAGATAGCCTTTAATAACTCAAAAAAGGGCATGGTATTAAAGAGGCCCCCAGGCTGGGGGAGAAGCAAGATAAGGAATGTTGGGGAGGGGAGTCACCTTGTCCATGGGTGGGAGCAGAATGAAGAATATGTTGAAGGAAGTGGGCAAATGCCCATGACCAAACAGATTAGAACTCTGAAAGGAAAAGCGAAGGGTTGTTATGATTGACAACCAGAATCCATTTGCCCTTTTGTTAAAGGACCCCTGACTTTTCCTTGAATCTACACCTGCTCCACTCACAGCCCATTAGGTTCAAGTGGAGCTTCAGGGGTGGGCAGGTGACTCACGTTGGCCAATGGGAGCACCGAATCCCCCTGAGCACAGTGATTGGCTCAAAATGAACACATGATCAACTTGGAGTCAATGTTCCATTTTTTTTTTTAAATGAGAAAAGTCATGTCTTCTAACAGGCTTGCAAAGCAAGCTGCTTAGTGCTGAGTTCGTGACATTTTCATCTACAATCTAGTTGGCAAATAATCATTTTTTAAAAACTGTAATTATCTTCTCCAGGTGGCAAAGTTAGTTAAGGCTGTTTCTTTGTAACTCTTAGAAGATATAATATGAATCCTCTTTATGATGTGATAAAAAGAGATCAGACTTTGCTCACATTTGGGGCTTTTGTCAGAAGTGTGCTTAAGAGACAATTTTTCCTTCTGCTGGGCTTGCAGAGAAACTACATTATGGTCCTGGGGCTGCCTGCACTGTTGTCACGGCTAAGACAGAGTATAATCGAAAATAAAGCCAATAGAGAGAAAACAAGAGCTAAGAGATGGCGAAAGGAAGCCCAAGTTCTGATGTATTGTTTGAGTGACTAGATCTCTTGGAACCTAAAAATGGATACCCCTGGAGTTTCCTGTCCTGATGGTCAGTAAAATCCCTTTTCGGCTCAAACCATCTTGAGTTGGGTTTTTTAATGTTTGCAACTGGAGATTTATATCCACAACAGTTAGAACCTGCACAGACTAAAGAGGGCTATGGGCAAGAGGTGGTCCAAATGACCAAAAAAGATCTCAGGGCTACTGTAAGGTGGACATGGGTCAACAGCACAGAGATGCACTTTAAAAAGGAGGCTGCATCCTGGGGCGCCTGGGTGGCTCAGTCGCTTTAGCCTCTAACTTTTGATTTTGGCTCGGGTCATGATCTCAAGGTTGTGAGATTGAGCCATCAGGCTCCGTGCTGGGTGTGGAGCCTGCTTAAGATTCTCTCTCTGCCCCTCTCCCCCTTACCCCCCTCTCTCAAAAAAGAACCCGCAAAACCCCAAAAAACAAACAAACAAAACCCCTCTTGTTTCCATAATACCCTGTGCAAACTTCTACTCTTGTGCTATTACACTGAAATTATTTGTTTATGAATCTGTTGATTTCTAGAACTAAGACCTTCAAGGACAGAAGACATCTCAACCCTCCTTTAATCACTTCTTGCATTATAATCATCACTTTACATATCCACAACCCCAACAAATCTAGGTTTCTGAAAGCAGGACTGGTGTTTCTTATGTGTGTTTCCTTGTGCCCACCACACAGCCAGGCCTATGGTATGTGTCTAGATCTGTCTATCTGTCCACATTCACTAATTCATTTGGTAAATAACTTATTAAGATTTTGTTTTATTCCCATCACTGAGCTTTGCAGAATATAACATGTTGCTCCAATTCTTAAGGTTTACACACTAAATAATATAAACAGTGTTTTTTAATAAGTTGCTTATTCTGATATCTTGATTAAGTGAAAAATTATTCCCTCGCCCCTCCCCCTCTCCATGGGATTTGCTCTCTGCAGCCCATGACTATTTGCTGTTTATCGACAGATGCCATAGTGAAAATAAGAAAACACAGTGTGTGAAAACACAAAAGTGAGCCTTGACTCCTAGGTATAAGGTATGAACAGTTAGTTCCCAGGATCACAGGGACTAGTAAATATATGAAAAAGCACACCAATTAACTGCAAAACAAATGGAAGATTTCTCACTTATTTAATTGGTAAAAATGTGTAAAGACTCATGAAAAAAGTTGTGAGTAAATATGCAATACAAGTAGGGAGTGTATATTGGTACAACCTTTCAGAGGTCAGTTATCTATCAAATTTGAAGACATAGTTGGGTCATATGAAGACTCAACAGGCCCGTTGATAGGAAACTCTTAAGGAAACAAAGGGTGTATGTTCAAAGGTGTTTAATGCATCATTGTTTGAAATAAGAAAAAAGTAGAAGCAAACTAAATGTCCATTAGAAGGGCGCCTGGGTGGCTCAGTTGGTTAAGCGACTGCCTTCGGCTCAGGTCATGATCCTGGAGTCCCGGGATCGAGTGCCGCATCGGGCTCTCTGCTCGGCAGGGAGTCTGCTTCTCCCTCTGCCCCTCCCCCTCTCATGCTCTCTCTCTCTCATTCTCTCTCTCAAATAAATAAATAAAATCTTTAAAAAAAAAATGTCCATTAGAAGATTGATTGGGTACATTTGGTGCGTCCATATAACGAAGGATATTACAAAAAAGAACATATATGGAGTGACATGGAAAGATGTCAGGATATATTATTAAGTGAAAAAGAAAACAAATTATGGAAAAGTACATGAACTTATTTTGCTTTTTGTAAAATATATGTCCTTTTATATTATATATTGTCTGGAAGACGACACACAAAGTGTAGATAATGGTTATTTCAGAATAGTGGGATTAGGAGGAAGAACATTTCAATTTTTACTTTTACAACTTTTATACACTGTCTGAATTTTTTTTTTTTAACACGAATTAAGTTGTAGGGAAAGGCTCAGGCAAGTCAGCTAGACTGTGTGCAGCCCTCTTAGAGCTCCCTGGGCTTCTGTGAAGTCAACCATGTTTGTCTTTGTGAAGCCAACTCCCTTCTCTTCAGACCTGTCCCTGTATTCAGAACCCTCATCCCTTTCCAAAACTCTCACACTAGTAGATCTTACTTTCCCCTTGTCCCTTCAATAAACACATACTGCGACCCTCCCACTGCTGTTGTCCTCACATCTGTCCACAGAGAGGAACTTAGTGACTCAGGCAGCAGTCATGTCTGCATTTTAAAAGGGCATCATGGAGCACTGGGTGTTATACGAAAACAGTGGATCGTGGATCACCACATCAAAAACTAATGATGTATTGTATGGTGACTAACCATAACGTAATACAATTTTAAAAATTAAAAAAAAAAAAAAGGGCATCACAGGAGAAGGCGATCGATAACACAAAGGCCTGCATTCCGAAAGTGTCTGGGGCCAGAGGAGTTTCCTAGGACAGTCTGAACCAGAATCACTGAAGGAGCTTCTAAAAATGCATCTCTCTGGGCCCTTCCCACAAACACTGAATCTGAGGGTGGGGCCAGGAAAGCTACAGTTTTGATAAGCTCCTTCGTGGTCCTCATGCCTCTGGAACTCCTTTGCCATGGGCACAGAGGGAAAGAAGAGAGGAGAGTCTGGGGGCCAGACACTTTCTTGCGGCTCTCCACAGCCTTTGTACCTTTATTCTGAATACACGGGAAGACTCACCTGGTTGTCCTTGACATTATCAGCTGAGGACACTCTTAAGTTTGGATTCTGTAAGCTCCACAAAGACCCCAAATAGAGAAGGAAGAAGATACACCAAAGGGCAGGAGACTAGCAATTTTATAAAATGAAATTTCTACCCATAGATGGATTTCTCTGTAGATTTATCTCCATCTGGGAAGAGTCTTTCCTACTTTTCCTGTGCTGACCGTCACGTAACCAGTAGACTGATCACCGTCAATATATCTATTTAATAAGAATGAAGTTAAAAAAAAAATCGTTTGGTCCTCAAATGACATCTGAAGAGCCAGTTTGAAGAATAAGCAGAATACATGGCCACAAAATGCTATGTTAATACAAGGGGTTATGAATTTTTAAGGGTGACGTTGGCATGTTTGAGGAAGACCTAGGGTAGTATCCTAGGACTCCTACTCACCACTTGCTAATAGAACAGAAATCACCCAACCAACCAACCAAAGATACCATTTGAGATAATGCCTGAGTAGCTAGCTTCTCCCCGTTACTGGAAAAGCCTGGATCTTAAAATACTGGAAGCTCAAATTTGCCCTTAAGGAGACCCTTCCTCTGTTCTATGGGATCAATGATTCTCAAATTTGGCTGCATTTGGGGGCTTATCAAAATGTCATCACCAAAGATTCTGATGTCGCTAGTCTGGGCTGCAGCCTGGGCACTGGGATTATTTGTAAACTGCTCAGCTGGTTCTAATGTGCAGCCAAAATTGAGAATGTTGCTTGTTAGAGACTCTTCTTAATCCCACACATGGAAGGCAAGACCTACCCTCCAGGAAGCCCTGAGCTGGGAAATAATCCCAACTCAGGTGCTTCTGGCTGAGACATGTGACACATTGTCTAAGTATATAAGGGTGGTGGCAGCCCATGCTTGGGACACTCTGCATCACATCTTCAAAACCCACCCCTGTTTTCTGCCTTCATTAGACAGCACCCCATGAGCTTGACACAGGCTAACATCCCACCCCAAGGACTGCTCTCTCAACTTTCTGTTTCAGACTTTCTCAAAGCAAAAGGAGCTTCAAGCTGATGGAGGACAGAACAGACATTCGGGCCATAGGCTCAGCCTGACATGTGGGCGTTAAAGGAGAGAGGGGCCACTAAATTTCAGAGCATTGGATCATAATCGTTCTGTGGTATTGAGCAAACTACTAACACTTAATGTGAGCTATTGTCTTCAGTGTTCGATGACATAAAGAATGTGAAATTACTGATTCAAAATAGGTGCTCAACATGTTAAACATTTTTCCCCATGTCATTTTACTCCAAATAACCCCATAAAGTAATTAAGGTAGATGATATTACCATCACCTTGTGGGGAAAAAATGCAGATCTAGAAAATTTAAGTGACAAGTCTCAAGTTTCAAACAGTATCAATGGCAAAAGCAGGCCAGGAACACAGGTGTCTTGGCTCCTAATAGCCACTTCCTTTTCCCTATTTTCCAGTGTGCTGTGACCTTTGCCTCAAAATACAGCAGAAATTTGCAAGTCTTTGACTAATATTGGAAGAAGAAAAAAGAGCTAATGAAGCAGAAAATGTTTCAAGCAAAAGACACTCTGACTAAGGACAAGGAGAGCCATGTGTTTCAGAACGTATTGTTTACACAACTGTGTTATTTAATGGCTACCTGGCAATTGTCCCATGCTTCAGTTCCTTTTCAATGACATAACTGGCTAAGCTCCCCTATCAATGCCTCCAGCTCTCCAGTCCTTTGGATTTGTTTGCCTCTAGATACTGACTCTCTCAGAACTGTGTTTGAAAACTCTAGTATAGACTTGCATCAGGCCTGTGCACCATGTGCATCTACCCCAGCCTCTTGCTTTGGCCATCTGGACAGAAGTCACCGGTCATTTTGCACACTTAGTCAAGTCACTCTGAGAGTCGTTTGTCTGACTGGGGCAGCAGCTGACCTGGTGGTCGTGTCAGAGCCAGAGTCGGTCTGCAGTAAAGCTTCCCCACTCATGGCCTCGCCCATGTCCTCCCTGTGTTCCAACGCTCAGGTCCTTCCTACCTTGCCAGGGAGTCTGTTCCAATCTTTTCAGCCGACAGCGATTTATTCCTTTTGAAACTCCGGGTCACTTTCACTGTTTCATTTGGCACTTATTTATCTTTTGGCAATTTATTTATTTTTATCCTTGCTGTTTCATCTTAAGCTGTGTTCTATTTTTAGCTTTCCTTTCAGTCTGTAAATCTTGTCTCCCCAACCACACTGCCATGTCTTGAGGTTAGGGACAATGTTTTATACTTTTTTTCATTTGCTCCCAGAGCACACGCAGTGCTAGAATCATGTTCAGGAAGCATTTGTTGGATAAATAAATGGGTGTTGAACAAATTCAGTGGCGTTGCAGAATATCAAGTATTTTATTAGTGGATTCCCACGGGTTCAGGGTTTATAAACCTTATGTGTTTGGCAGTATAACAGTTGTGATGGCTTGTTTCGAAAATAACATGGGAGTCTTAGTCTTGGGAATTCCTGCCTTCCAAATTCTCTGTCCATCTCCTTACTCCAAAATTACACATAAGACAATAACTGAGGTCTCCATAGTATATTCTATAAAAGCTGAAAAAACTAATTTTAAGATTCCTCCAGAACAAGCCCCCCCAAAAAAATGCCAAAAAAAGAATTATTTTCCATCCTTAGTTTAACAACTCTTATTTAATCTCAGCTCTTAACATTAAAAAAATTTTTTTGATTGAGATATAATTGACATATAACATTATGTTATTTTCAGGTATACAGTATAATGATTCAATATTTGTATATCTTGCAAAGGTCTTAATATTTTTTGCAGGTGCTACATTTTATCTCTTTTGCTTCCCTCATGAATAGTCAAGGAATTCGTCCTTAAGAAGGTCATGACTATTCTGGTTGGCAACTATTAATTATTTCCTCCTCTACTCACAACAGTGTTAAGGAGTTCTTTTGCAAATGGATATCGAAAACTTGATTTGGTTCAAAAATCAAAAACACAATCTTTTGGTCACAGTTGATCCACTGAATGACATAGTTGGCAAGCTTGAAAGAACAAATTACTTCAGTTGTGTTATTGTGCAAAAAAGTATGAGTGTAGGCAAAGTAGACTGTGTTCGGTAAGAAATTGACGAAAGCACAAAGGGATGAATAAATAAGTGAATGGATCATCTCTGGACATCAGAGGAAGCCCTTGCTTTGCGGAACAATTCTTGCCTGTCCTGGGTGCATACTAGGAACGTGGTCATCACTGCGTGGCTGAAAGCACAGGGAACATAAAACTGGAGAATCACAGGAAGGACTGGTATTAGGTTACAAATTCACCAAAAGGCAGATCGCTGAGTGGGTAGAAGACAAATTGTCCTGAGAAAATTAAGCCAGGGGACAATGAGCCTCAGAGTTAGAGGCTAAGACCTGGCCTTCAGACCAAGCCCAGGACATATTAGACTCATAGGGCTCACTCACTAATACTAGTTTTTTTTTTATTTGGCAGAGTTCATTAACCCAGACTCTCAAGTACCCATTCTGTGATAGCAAACATATTAATTCTAGAGCGAAGGGAACCTAGGAATGAACCTGATCCAAAGCCTTTATTTCCCCCCTTTCACATTCATAGATTAAAGAAAAAATGGAGAACAGATATTTTATCCACAGTTAGTGAATTACATGGCTTGGTAATATTTGTTGAATAAATGAATGAATGTTGGACTCACCTACTTCTGCTGTGACTGCAAAATCTAATCTCCAAACTTAAGGACCCTACCTTTCAGAGACGTGCTGCTGGCCCAGGTGGGTCTTCAAACCCCAGGCTCCCATTCGTGCCTGGGAGCAGTGCTCTATCTCTGGGACAAAGGGAGCAAACAAGGCCAGCCTTGGGTTGACTTCTCAGAGGCCCTTCTCTGGGATAATTTTTCCAGCTTACACCCTAGTCTTGACTTACTCTCTGCCCAAGTCAGCACATAGGAGCCCCAGACAATGGAAAAGGAGACAAAAAGGAGAAAAGGAAGTTTAGTAGCATAAAAAATCCCACTTCACATGACAGTTTTTAGAAACTCAGCCCTAGTTGGCTCATCCAAAGTTAGCTTACATTCATAGTATCCATGGGCCAAGAGACTCTCTCTTCCCAGATTGGCTCGTCTGGGGGCCCTGCCTTTCTGAAACATTCTGGATCTACAGAAACTGTCATTGATTTTACTAATTTGGATGTTGTTTTCCAAGTGACAAAGAAAATTGTTATAATACCTGAACTATTTATCTTAGATTTTGCAGTTACAGCAAAAGCTGATGTGTTGGAAAAGATAAATTCAATAAAATTATTTGTATCCTGATACTTAGGTGATGAATAACTTCATGCCATAAAATCTATGTATTCTTGTGATAAAAATACCATTAAGTGCTTAGATAATAGTTTAGATCTAAATAATAAAATAATTTTGAAAGGAAAAAATAATATTATGAATAATGGGAAATTAAATCTTATTCCTGGATGGAAAGCCAAATATTCTTAAAGTAACAAAACTCTTTGTTCATATTATAACAATTAAAGTCTCCATAGTATATTTCAAAAATCTGAAACACTGATCTGAAGATTTCTACAGAAGAATAAGCAGGAAAATATACCAAAAAAATTTTTTCCTAAGAGGATTAATGAGGATTTACTTTCTAAATTTTAAAACAAGTGACAATTAGCAAAACTATTTAATATTAAGTTAAAAGCAAGGAAGAAATTATGAGATAGAATACATATTTCAAAAGTAGATTGAAACTATTATAAGAATTTACTACATGAAAAAAATAGAATATACAGGGGCACCTGGGTAGCTCAGTTGATTAAGTGTCTGACTCTTGATTTCGGCTCAGATCATGATCTCAGGGTTCTGGTATCCAGCCCTGTATTGGCCTCCACACTAAGCACGGAGTCTGCTTGGGATTCTCTCTCTCCCTCTCCCTGTGCCCCTCCCCCTGCTTGTGCATGCTCTCTCTCTCTAAAATAAATAAATAAAATCTTTTAAAAAAACAGAATATACAAATACAAGAACTAATCATAATTCAACACATGGGCACAATGAAATCACAGTACAGAGAATACACCTCATATCATATACTACAATAAATTTTGGTCAAAGCAAAATGATGAATGGAGAAAGGAAACCAGAAGAAAATAAGCATATTCTTTCCAATTAAAAAAGGAAGAAGTATTTCTTCCTGATTGTCTAATATAATATTAGACATAAAATAAATATTGGAACATTAAAAAAAACCAAAAGGGCTTAAAAGATGAAATGTAAACAAGAAGAGTATGCATTATAAATGTTAAAGGAAAAGTTTTACATAGAAAAAACAGAGTTGATCTAATTATTTAAGGTCAGTGTTCAGCTTTCATTCAAAATGAGGTCTCAGGAAATAAATGGAGGGTTTACACACAAGGAAATGTCAACAATAAATTGCCACATGGAAAGATGCTCAGTCTCAATTGCAACTAAAGAGATGTAGACAAAAGAACTCTGAAGGACCACAGTAGATCCATTAAAGTAAGTGCAGGCATTGACGGTACAGAGAATGGGCTTTGGAGTCAGATATGATCTTGGCTTTGCTGTTTTAGCAGTGTCTTTGACCAAAGGCCCTCATTTCTCAATATCATTTTCTAGCCAGTAACAGGAGGCTATTACATATTGTGAGGACAAAATGATTCCTGGAAGTAAAGAGTACAGTATTGGGCACACACTGAATGTCCCCAATAATGGTACGTGGCAGTAGTCACAGTGGAATATAGTGGTGATGGTGAAAGTGATGATGGTGATGGTAATGAATGACAGAGATGGGGCGGTGGTTTGGTTGATGAAGGTGATTGTGATCTTGGTGACAGTGTTTTGGCATTTTGAAGGTGACGGTAACAGTGGGGGTGGATGATGATGGTGGTGGTGGTATTGATGGTCAAAGGAGTTGATGATAGTCATGGTGTCGCTTTTGATTGTCTTGGCAAAGGTGGTGATGCTGGGAATGCTCATGATGTCAGGATAGGGGGGATGGTGGTGGTGTGATCAAAACAACTTAAAATGATAAATACATTTCTTGGTGGATAAATCAGAAAAACCGAATGCTAAAAATTCAAAGCTATTGGACTTGTAATTTATTTTTTAGCCTTCCTGGAAAGCAATCTAGCAATATATAACAAGATCCAATATATTAAACACTTCGACACAGAAATTAAACTTCTGGGGATATTATCAGAAAAAAATCCCCCAAATTAAAAATGGTCTGGAAATGGTATAGCAATGGTATTTATAACTGGGAACACTCCAAAGCCTCAACAATAGGGAAATGACTAAGCAAATCATGATACATCAAGATGATGGAATAATATTATGTAGCTATTTAAAGTGAAACATGAGGAAATATGCATATGAAAAAATTGTGTTAGAACAACACAAAACTGTATGTTTGGGTAGTCAAGTGTGCATTTGTGTGCTTTTAACAAGAATAGGAGAAAATATAAACACATGTGCATAGAGCTCTGTAAAGGTTCAATATGAATTCAGCTTTTTCCTTTTATGTATACTTGCTCAATGGACCCTGAATTTATGAAAGTTTATGATGGAACCTCAAGCTATACCTCACTCCAAAGAGCTGGCACCTAACCGACCAATTCTGAGGCAAGCTGCTTCCCATCCCTTCCTTGGGGCCCATTTACCACCCATCTTTGAGTGCTCTTCCCAATTCTCTGTGACTCATTTTGTCCTCACAATAGAAGAGGAAGAGCTTCCAAAACCAGAAAAATTTTTGTTCCAAAACTAAACGCAGAGGTCATAAAAAGCCTAGCGGCATCTATCTGAGTATATATCTATGAATTTGAATGTGGGATGGATTTGTGATTGTATATAAAAAGCCCACAAGTATTGATAAGCTGTAAATTTTAGGGTAGTCATTTGAGTCCTAGGTGCTTCCGTTTCTCTGTCTGTAAAAGGGAAAAAACAGTAGTAATGAACTCCTTGAGCTATTGCAAGGGTTAAATGAGGATGCTCCATGTAAAACATGGGAGGATGTTTGGTACATAGTGAGTTCATGTTTATTGTTATTTGAATATTAGCATTGCTTTTACTATTCTATATACTCTTCCAGAAAGTATCAAGAGCTCCCGATTAAATATAAAAGCATTGGGTTATCAGCTTCTTCATCTATATGATGGAGCATTAGATCACATGATTTGTGACATTCTGTGACTCTGTTGTCTAGGAGACAATCATGTTCCTTTTTATGGATTTTTGCCTCATTTTAGGAGGGATAATAATAAACTCAAAAAATATAAACTTAAATGGGCTTCCCCCCAAAACTTTATTTTTGCAAATTTTAAATAGTGCATTAATAAAATAATAATGTTTACCTTGCTGAAATATTCTGAACACTGTCTTAACTCCCTCAATGAAAACATCAAAAGGTTATATTTCTTCATTAAATATGTTAAACTTAGATTTGAAATAAATAATGGCTGATCTCTCTGAGTTGGGCTTCATTTTTCTTCAATAATTCTTTTTTTAATTAATTAATTAATTTATTTATTTATTTATTTATCAGATCGAGAGAGAGAGAGAGCACACATAAGCAGGGGGAGCGGCAGGCAGAGGGAGAAGCAGGCTCCCCGCTGAGCTAGGAGCCCCATTCGGGACTTGATCCCAGGATTCTGGGATCATGACCTGAGCTGAAGGCAGACGCTTAACCGACTGAGCCACACAGGCGTACCTTTTTCAACATTTCTTAGTTGACTTGGGTTTCTGTACCTCCAAGTTTTCTCAAGAGTTTTTATTTTTGTTTTTGCTGGTTTTCTTCCTTTGGGATTTTGTAATTTTTCAAAACCAATTTATTTCAACCCATCAAGATAGAAGCAACATTGTGAGGTCCGTTTAAGAAGTGGGGCAGGTAACTGTAGGCCTCGGGAAATTCAGAGCCCCCAGATGCTCACCCTGGTGTTTTTCTTCCGCTCACATCATCAACCCAGGCATGCCTCTGGGAAACCCTAGAGGGCACTGTTTTCTTGCTTGTTATCACTTTTGCCTTGGCCTCTCAATGGGAAAATGGAAAGAAAATAAGCGGAGTGAAATAAATACATCATAAATGAAACATAAACTGTCCAAGCCTGAGGGGAATGAAGGTATCAAGTCTAAGTTCCCCTTTGCCAGGTGAGGATGCAGAATCCTGGTGGTATGAGGAACTTATCCAAGGTCACTCCATCACTCATTGGTAGCAGAGACAAAGCTAGAGTCCAGACCTCAGACCCAGACCTTCTTTGCTCCACCACCTGCTCTTTCATCAGAGAAAACACAGGGAAGGATATATTGAGAAGTGTATCATTCACAGGGATTTTCTATCCTGTGACTCTCAGCTAGCCCACCCATAAAATTTTACACCAGATAACTGCCTTATTAGCACCAACAGAGTAGGTTGTTGTTAATGGATGTGACGGTGATAATATTATTGATGATGGCGGCTTACATTTATTGAGTACCTTCTGTATACGAGGTACTGTGCTAGGTGCTTTATAGACATTGGCTCGTTTACCCGTTACAATAGCCTTATAAGGCATGTACCGTGAGGAAAGTGAGAATTAGGAGTGTTCAGTAGATAGCCCAGTATCACACCTGTGGCAGGCGGGGAATTAGACTGTGAAAATAGACCAGGGCCTTCATCTGCTTATCTGCCATGTTCCCGAATATCTGTGACTATAGAAAATGAGATCAAGATGAATTAAAAGAGAGAAAAACTTGAGGTAGTGGAAGAATGGCAGTTAGACTAATTTTCTATCTTCTGTGCTACCAAATCAAATAAGGCAAACTCCTAATGTCTTCGGGTCACATTCTAGTTAGGAAGACAAGATGGGAGAGTTGCTTCAAAGTTAGAAGTAGCCCTTGGAAGAGGTTGAGGTTAGGATCATACCGAGGACAGGTCAGAAGAAAAATGCCTGAACCATGGAGAGGGGGAAGAGAGAAATACCCTTTACCTGTGTTTCATTTACCTCCTGAGGACACTTCCCTCGCCTGTTGGCACATGGCACCAAGGTAAGGCAGAGAAAGTCTCTGTATATAACTTGTATAGGGCATCATAATTGTCACTGCATGACTGGAGGGAGTGGGAACCCATCCTTCAGT
Organism: Neomonachus schauinslandi; assembly: GCF_002201575.2. Classification (NCBI taxonomy): domain Eukaryota; kingdom Metazoa; phylum Chordata; class Mammalia; order Carnivora; family Phocidae; genus Neomonachus; species Neomonachus schauinslandi. The sequence continues at coordinate 104,428,103 of NC_058410.1, read as the reverse complement.
TCCTAGACTCACGGGATGATGGCTCAGCTCCTATGTGCAGTGTCCCCTGCTGGGTGCCGTGGGGTAGGCAAAGCTAAATAAGATGCATTGCCTTCTTTGATCTGCTTGTGCCAAAGCTGAGAGAGTAAAATACTGGGGGCAAATCGTGCTTGATGTCTGTGTTGAGTGTTGCCCAAATCCCAAAGCAGGCATAAGGACAGTAAGTTGTCATCCCTGGAATGCCACTTAGGGCTTCTTTCCTTGCAAAATGCCAAAGGAATTCCTTGCTATGGTTGAAGTCTTTTTGACCAATAAAAAAAGCAAATATCCTGATAAAAGTGACCACTACGAGCCATATTTATGCCTTGGCACGACTGCACTTGCCAGGTCCTTTTCCAAGAGTGATGCTCGAGGAGAGTGCAAAGAGAAGGCAAGAGAGGAGAGACAGGGAGTAAGTACAGGGAAACTGTGGCTTCTAGAAGACAGTTTTTACCTGCATTATCACTGTTCAAGAGGAAGGTCCCCCAGAAATTTACATAAATTTGGAAATTACATGCTGTGGTTCTGAATTCTTTTGCTTTCGTTGTCATGATGAACGTTCATGGCACTGGCAAAACGTAAATGGAGCCTTGGTGATCCTTTGCGTCACATATGGAGAACAGACCTATTTGTCAGTGTCAGGGGTCTAGATTTCTTTAGGTGAGCCTGGATGAGAATGTTTTGGGGAACTTGATTCTTTCATTAAACAGTTAACTATTTCTCTCATACGGTTTGTCTATGGGGGGGCCATAAAGTTATTAAAGGTGTAAAAACACATATCTGGTGATTCCTAGGATTACGGTGCAATTAATGAAAGCTACCATCTAAACATTATCCTCTTGAAGCCAAAGAAAGTGGGAGATCAGCAGCTTGAATTCAAAATATAACTTGAGGGGCGCGTGGGTGGCTCAGTCCGTTGAGCATCTGCTTTCAGCTCAGGTTATGATCCGGGGGTCCTGGGATCGAGTCCCACACTGGGCCCCCTGCTCAGCAGGTACCCTGCTTCTCCCTCTGCCTCTGCCTCTCCCCTTGCTTGTGTGCTTTCTCTCTCTCGCTGTATCTCAAATAAACAAATAATAACTTGAAAAATCACTGACAATGAAAACCGAATTCAAAAACTCTCTTATAAATCATCAGGGTTGGAGAGATTCATCTGCTGGGTTTGAGCACTTCATTCTTGGGCACGCTGCTTCCCCAGAACCCTGCTGACACCTAGCCTACTTTCCATAAATAAATAATTCTTAACTTGCTGACCTGGAGCAGTGACGATGCAGCCCCCTCCACCCTACTCTCCTCTGAGAGTAAAATGCCCTCTTGCATTTTTAATGCAACTCCCAAGACTCTGTGTCAAGTTTCCACGATGTTTGCCAGAGGAATTAGCTGCCTCTTTTTAATAGGCAGTTACAAGAGGTCAGAGAATAACCCCCCCTTTTTTTTGATCAAAAATGACAGTTTTTAAAAAATTAAGAAAACAAAACACTTGATCCAGCATACTGCATTTTACATTTTCACAAGATTGGTTTCTATAATTTTACATCTGGCCTGACACACTGAAATTTACTTTATTTAATACAATAACCACCAAGTTATTATTATTTTTCTTGCTTCCTTCCCTTCCTTCCGCTGCAGATGTGGGACGCATGACTCACCCTGGACTGACTCACAGCAAGTATGACTTCATGAAACACTCACAGAGTCGGGGACTCAGGGGGCTCAGCCTCCACGACACTGAGCATCAAGAAAACACTGGCCTTCTGGGCAGCAAAATGGTCCACTTTTCCATCTAGGGATCTCTTGTGGTAATTTATTTACTGCCCTTGGGTCTATGGTTCCCTGTTTCTAAAACCAGACACCTGAATCAAAGCACTAAGCCAGATAAACGTGTATTTAGTTATTATTCAAAGTCAAGGTAATTTTATTTTCTTTAAAAAAAAAAACTATATCTGATCTTTTTAAATTTAGTAAGTACCTAAAATTGAAACTAGTATAAAAATAGATTTACAGAAGAAAAAAATGACACACACTTGTAAGACGACTACACAAATGTGACCCCTGTTAACAATTTGGTATATCTCCTTCTTATCTGTGTTCTAACACAGGTTTTTTATTTTTCATATCTTCCAAAATTGAAATTATACTCTACAACTATCTACCACATCTTATTCTTCTCTCCTAATAAATAGTATCCACAAAATTTCCAACATGGCCTAGTTCTTAGAAGCCCTGAGTAAGTGATCCCAATGAATATAAACGTTACCTTACAAATACAAATTTCAACAATCGCTTGAACTATGTTGAGGCAGGTATAGACACTTTGGGGTAGGAAGGGGGGAGGGGGAGGGGGGAGGGGGCCGAGAAGAAGGTGCCAGAATTACTCCTTGGTTTCCTGAACTATCTTCTCCACTAGGATTTCAAGAAAACCACAGTTTGCACTGAAGGTAAAGAAACAAAGTAGACTTGACTTCCATAGATGAATCTTGGCCCCCTTACCAGAGTGTACCAATTTCCTTGACTATGATGTGTCCTTTTGCCTTTTGGGACTTTAGTTCCCTCCACTGTGCAATGAAAATCATCTCTAAGGCTCCTTTCTCCTCTAATATCCTCCGATGCTATCTTGTCTAGCTCACCTGGAGATCTTCCTCGTCAAAGTAAAATTATTGGCCAGACAAGCTCATAAATTCTACCTCAATGGAAACAAAAGAAACCTGGTGAAGGACTAGCACAGTTTCCCCCAAACAACCGGACTGCTGACTAAGAGCACGAAGAGCACAGAGAAGGTCAAAAGCCTCCTTAATGTCTGATAACCTGATATTCCTGTCCCAGAAGTAGGCACTTTACTTAGGATTGATTGTACGGTCACCAGTGTGGTCCCCAAAGACCTTACCCCTCACCGAAAAACTGATTTTTACTTCCAGTTGGATGTATGTCGCATGGTGACTTTTGACAAGGGCCATTTAAAACAGAGTCCAGTTAAGAGTAGTTACAGTGTCCATCTGTTAACAGTGGTTTCCTTAAATGGAGGCATGTGGCAGAGAAGTCTGACACACAGGAGGCGACTGTTCCTGAGAGATATCACAGAGCCTGGCGCAATTCCTTACCACACGCCTGGAGGAAGTGTAGAGTCCAGGGTGGCTCAGCCTTCATGTGTCAGATTGTTGAAAGATCAGGACTGAGCCATCTGTGTCTAAATACCCAGATGGGTATAGGAAGATGCTTGGAATCCTCTGAACTACCCCAAGCAGGATTGATTGTGCAATTAATAAAATTCAAAATCCTTGGTCCCCTCCCTTGCATTGGTTCCTTCCAAGGCTCAGGAAAGAACCTATGATAGCGTTCACATCATCATTTGTTTTTGTAAGATTTGCAAGTGCAAGATACTCAAGGAGCAATTGGTTGAGACCAGTGTCTCTTTCCATTGCAACTTGGCCTCGGTTAGATTTTCTTTGGTATTAGATTGGAGTGGCCATGAGCATTTTGGGGACTTCACAAAGTGGGAAGTTAAATTGAAGAATCTATTTAGTTTGTGTTTAGTGGGATATATTTGTGTGGTTCCAAGTCATTTCTGGTAATGGTTATGTTACGTTAGATGTCCTCAAGAAGGACTGGCTTCTGGTAATACTCTCACCATCCATGGTGCTGACTTACCCAGGTCATGACCTAAAGGTGCAAGGTCAGAGGTCATAGTGCAATATAAATATGTGCACCCGATGTATGCACGTAAGGGCGGAGAGTCAAGGTTTGAAACATATAGAGCCAGGAGCTACTCTGCAGAGTACTCCCAGTTATCAGATACGGAAAATCGCAAGCAGTGGGTTTAGTTCTTACCAAAGCTTAGTCAAAACAGGAGAAGTTCTCTCCTGGCAGGAATATACTCAATAATGCAGCATATATAATAATAAACACACTATACATTTTTAAGGGGAAGTATCCCAAATCGACCTTGTATATTTGTGGTATATCAACCCATAGTGGTTCTATAAATAATCCCATTTTTGCACCCTATCAACCCTAAAAATCAAATGTTGATTGTTGTCTTAGTGAGGGAATTATCTTTCTCCTCTCCTATAAAAGGGGACATTACAAAATTGCCATAAAATGGAGAAGCAATCAAAGTGTACATAGTCCAAAAAAATGCAAGGGGAAGTACTGGAGATGTGTGGTAAGTACTTAATTAATAAAACAGTAAGTTACTTTTCTGGATTTTTGATGTTTGTGGTACTTGACAGCTTTTTTTAAGTTGGTGATTTGATTCATTTTCTCATTGCAAATGAATATTCACTTCCATGTCTAATTTTATATTCATAATTTGGTAACCGTTTGTTGAGGAGGGCTCCTGATTGCACAAGCTTCCAGCCCCAAGAAACCTAGAGCTGCCCCTGCTCCTCGCCTAACCCTTGGCATGAGAATGCTTTCATACTCTGCCTATTCTCCATCCTCCTGGGTTCAAATACCCACTCTGTGGGCTCCTTGGCCCCTATCCGGCTTACATCTCCTTCCTAGACTCTTTGCCTCCTTATTCCGAATCCCACCCACACTGTTGCCTGCTGTGGCCCACCCAGCATCACTTCAACCCTGTTCTCATCCCCAGCTCGGTTTTCCCCCATCCATCTCCCAGAACTCAAGCGCAGATCAGGGCCCTGGCCTTCCTCCTTGCTTGGGAGACGAGTTCAGGCGGGCAGTGGGGACAGCTCAGGAGAGTTCAGCCAATTCCTTGATCAGGGGTTCTTTGCCTTGTGGGGGAAGAACGGGCAGAGAGCCTGAAATGCTCAATCAGTCCCACCATGGTGGCTTAGCCATCAGAATTCGTGCTCCAGACCATGGCAACAGCGGGGAAAATGAGCTCTTCTCAACTGGTAAAGGGCATAATCTGAGAATTCAAATTTGAGAATTTAAAAACCCGAGTGGTCAGAGGCAAGGGAGGGAAACAAAGGAGCTTGCTGTTGAAAAGCACTTTCCTAAAGGCCTCCTGTATTAATAACCCTGCAACCCCTAGGGTAAGGTCGATTCCGCAGAGATAAGCCAGTTACACTCCTGCTAGCTGCTTTGCAAATGTGGGCTGAGAAGAACAGCTCTGAGGCGGCTGCACCAGGAAATCTTTGGGACTAACCCTGGACCGCCGCATTCAGTCACCTTGCCATCCTTTCCCCAGCCCGAGAAGTTACATGTTTCTCATCCTTGAAATAATGATGTCCTAAACCTCTGTCCAAGCATAACATCTCCCGGGGAGTTGTGACAGTGATAAGGAAACAAATATTACAAATGCTCAAAAGGATTCCTGTAGCTAAATCTCACTTATGCTTCTACAAGAACTAACTCCTCCCTTCTTCCTTGCCTCCTTCCTCCCTCCTCTCTCTTCTCCTTTTTCATTTCTAGAAAGGGGATGTGGGGTAGTGTAGGAGACAATGAGAGCCCCCAACTATTGAATTATCTTCAGAGAGGAGTTTATTTTATTTATTTATTTTTAATGATTTTATTTTATTTATTTGAGAGAGTGAGCATGAGCACGGGGAGTGGATGGGGGGCAGCAGAGGGAGAGGGAGAAGCAGACTCCCTGGTGAGTGGGGAGCCCAATGCGGGGCTGGATCCCAGGACGCTGGGATCATGACCTGAGCTGAAGGCAGACGCTTAACCGGCTGAGCCACGCAGGTGCCCCCAAAGAGGACTTTTAAAGCACTCACATGTCAAGCAGACTAACACACAGTTAAAGATCTGGACTTTGGAGGCCAACAGGCACAGGTATGGGTCCTGGTTTCAATATAGCCTTCTGGTCCACGCAAGAGCCATCAAACTGGTTACAAGAATAGCAGACCTAACTTCAACAAGTAGCAAACATTGGGTAAGCTAAGTCATCTCAGGGACAAAAACTGTAGATTCCACATAGACTAAAGTTGTCTCTTCTTTGTCATCAAATTAGTTTTTGATGTGTTGTGTTAATAGCCTCAGTCAGAAAGCTTAGGCTACATCAATTCCACCGAATGGGAGGTTATCGTTACTATTTCCAAAACATTGGGCAATGCTGGTTTAAACAAGTTCAGGTTTTCTTGACTGATTTTTCTGCTCCTTTCAGAGGCCAATGTGCACTGCAATTCTGTAAGAGGTGGAAGTAGTAGGTAATGTTTCTCAAATTTCTTTAGCCGTACGATCCAGTTTTTGTGGAGTGTGTCAAGGGACCGGTGTTCTGCGGGATATGGCTTTGGAAATAATCACCAGTCATAGGAGGTCACACCATGGCTAGTGCCTATGCATATCCTCAACAGCAAACCATTTCTGAGCCACATGGATGTCAGCAGGCTGGTTACTTAGTTGCCTTTTGATCCCTCTCTATGTTCCTCTGGATCCCCATAAGTCCCTGGGATCACAGCCTTCTGCGGAGCTACCAAAGTTAATCTGCTCAACTGAAAATAACTGTCCTTACATTGTGGACAGAGTCCTACAGAGAGGTCCATCCAGCCTTTACACTGCTGAATGCCCTGTGATCGGGTTCTGGTTAAATTGAATTTTCCAATGGAAATGAAATAGGGGAGACTTTTTAAAAAGATCTTCTGGGGCATCTGGGTGGCTCAGTCGGTTGAGCATCCAACTTTTGATTTCGGCTCAGGTCATGATCTCAGGGTCCTGGGATCGAACTCTACACTGGGCTCTGTGCTGGGCATGGAACCTGCTTAAGATTCTCTCTATCCCTCTGCCCTTCCAGCACCCCCTCCTTCTCTTAAAAAAAAAAAAAAAAAAAGATCTTCTAAGAGATAGAAACCAAGACAAAATACCATTTGTCCAAACACAAAATAAACTTGGCATCCTGAGATATTCAACCACATTATTTTGTTACTCCTGCTAATGGAAGAAGGTGCCCACTAATTGCCAGGATTGAATCATTCCATCTGAGGGCAGTGTTAGTAACAGATGCCAAGCCAATTTACTGCTCTATAAACTTCAGAAATTGAAATACTAATAGATGCATCGGCTTTCCAAACACAGGGATAATATTTCAATAGTAAATAAACATTGTTGCCAGGAAAAAGGGTGTTTTCTACTCCCTTGCCATGAAAGGAATATGGGCTCTGAGACACTTTGGCTTTGGTGGCAGCAAATATATTTCAGGTAGAAAGCACTCCACTAGTAGGTCCCCTTTTCTCCTGTAGTTTTTAAGGTCAAGAAACTGCCCTTGACATGGACAACAGATTCTTCCCCTTGCATCTTACATAGCTCAAAGTATTCCAAAGATAACAAAAAGAAGAAATAAGAGTAAGAGCCTCCCCAAATCATATTATATATGTACATAAAAATAAAAAGTATGTATATTTATATATGCATATAAAATAAAAGTGTGTGTATTATCCTTATAATATGTGTGTGTGTGTATTATATATATCCATAGGTGTGGGTGTATTATATATATAATCTCACCAAGGAATCTCTGAGGTGAAGGGGTAGAATTTCTGACAGCACCAACTACCAAAAACGTTTCTGTCTCAGCGATCAACAATGGCTCTTCTCTGAACTCCTAGAACACTTAACTGAACAACGAACGTTGCTCTGTAATTATCAATTCTCCACTAGTTAGTGTTTGCTGTTCCTCGCCCCTCCGGAGCACTTGTGAGCTTCTGCAGGGACAGTGGTAAACCCGACCTGGAGGCTCAGTAAATGTTTGTTAGGTTGAGATATGTTGACCTTGGAGACTTGCTTGCTAGCTCTAACTCTACCATTATATCAGTACGATTGGGGGCGAATTATTTAACCTCTCTGGGTCATAGTTTCTATGTATCTAAAACAAGCAAGTCAGATCAAATGACATCCATGATCCTCTGCGAACCTAAAGATCTCTGAGTCTCTGTTTCTCTACCTCAGGGTCCTCACTTGCAAAGTAAGGATAAAGTCTTGATTTAGCTCTAAGTACAAGCCATTTAAGCAGTTAGGGTGTCTCTCCTTTTTTTTTCCAAGTCCTCCCCCTGTGACCTGTGGCTGGGGCCATCTATAAATACCATTTGTAGGACGACAAGGTAACCAGCCATATGATACGTTTAGAGAATGCTCAAACGTCTTTCCCTTTCATGCCCTAACTCCTGTGACATGGTAACTGAAGTTCACCACAATAATTCCTTGTATTTGTTTAGTGTTTTACATTTTATAAAATATTGTCTCATATATTTTCTTTTGATACTTACGAGTGCCTTACCAAGTGGGGGGGGGGGCAGATATTATTCCTGTGTCATAGATCCAGAAATTGGGACTCAGATACATGGATTTGCCTTACAGCACCCAGGGGCTATCAATTCAGCCTGTGTGTTCTCTCCACTGTACTCACTGTCTGAGCCTAGGCATCATGGCTCACTTCGTAGTAAGTAAGCCTGTTCCTTGGGTGGGATGGGGGTGGTATTGAGGACTCATACATTCAGCAAACATTGCTAATGTCTCACGCATTTAAGTCCCAGGACCAGCATGATACCAATAAATTAGTCCAGTATTGTCCACAATGTACTTCATGAAACACTAGCATAATGAGATTTCCCTGAGAAAAAGAAAAACTTGCAGTCAAATAAGTTATGTTAGATTTATATTTAGAACCCTTTGTGCAATGAAGTATTATTGACAGGTTTCTGCCCACAGACCCTCCTGAGATCCTGCTGAAAAGCAATGCAGCAGTGTGAAAAAGAATAATCTCCCAAGAATAAGAAAATGAGACAGGGTCACCAACAAACAAGGGATTTAGGCAAACTTCTGGAGGAGAGAAGGCAGCTAGGAGCATATTGACTGATGAGAGAGGACAGAGAAAGCTATAGCCCAGAATAAATCCCAAGGTGGCTGCAGAGGAGGTGGGGGCCATGGTCCCTTCCAGGCCCCTGGAGAAGCTGTGGGCTTGGACGTGGCCGGTGGGTGGAAGGCTCACTGTGGGGTTCAAGCGAAGTGACTCACTTGGAATAGCTATACTAGATGACAGCCACTGCCACCGCCAGCTGAGGTGGCATTTACCTCCAGGCTCTCGATGGAAGGTTCTTCTCCTCAGGAAGCCCTCTGAGGAGCTGGGGAAGAGCTCAGGCTTCCAGCGGGTGTGTGGCAGCACCAGGGTGAAGCCTTGCTCACTCCGGCATTTGGAGACCGACTCCTTTCCTGCTTACCCGCAAGTGAGGATGGTTGATTTGACCTCCTCTGTCCCTCTGCCTTCATCAGAAGCTTTGCAAAGGGAACAGTTAGAAAATAAGACCAGAGTTAGTAGGGATTAAAGAATGTGCCTGCCCAAAATGAAAAATCTAATGGAAGAGCTGGAGAATTAAGAGTTTATTTCAGAACACAGAGAAAAACAAAGATAGTAGGAGAGAAATAACAAGAGGCAGAGGCCAAACCCAGAAGGAACACTATCCAGTGAATCGGGGTTACGGGAAGAAAGGTCAGAGGATACAGACAGCAGGGCCATACCCGACACACCGCTCACTCAGTACCGCACTTCGTGGGCCAGCCCCCAAACAGGCGGAGTCCCTGCCCCGGAGCTGGCCGCCATGCTAGTGGCCCAGAGGAAAGCAGTCAAGTGCAAGGCCAGGGGTACAGAGGAAACAGGAGGATAAGGGAAAAGAGCAGGGGGAGGTGCCGCTGTCTTGGCACAGAATCAAGTGAGGAATCGAGCCATGTTCCATCCGTGTGTGTGCACAAATCAAAGGAGATGGAAGAGTGACGGGGGACTGCGTGGGGGGCAACCTCACTGTTCTCACGCACAACCGGAGGAGCTCCTCTAAACTCCGAGCCTGGCAGCATTAGCAAAGGGCCTCCGATCACACCCAGTCAATCCACTTTAATTGCTGAGGTCAGCGTTAGTGATTTCAGGGCACACATCACGTCTGATGATGTGCTGGCAAACACCAGGCAACGCTTGAGCGCAGTCTCCGTTTCTCTACTCCGCGAACTGTTTCCTCCAACGCTCCTGGGGCTGGGGTTTTATACTGTGGCTATTTTTAGTTGCTCGTCCGCTGTGGCTGCTGGGACCGATTGCCTCAAGAGGTTGACGAGAACTTCCCCCGCGGGGGAGAGGCATTCCATTCTGTAATCTTACCCGGAAGGGCTAATTGAGATTTGACAATTTGCAACTCCGAGAACTAGATACCTCCTTCATGAAAGGCGAGATCAGGTGGCTGCCCTGTGTACTCAGCAGTCAGCAAGAAATGGGCCAAGTTATTTTGGTCAGGAGCTCCAGAGTGGCCATTCAAACCCTTTCGCTGAGATCAAGGAGACTGTTTTGCTTTGGGGTTAATTGATGCTTGGAAAGTCTTGGGTGCGGGAGGTCCAGGGAGGATACCCCCCCCCCATGCTGATTTTTCCCAAGGGTCACCCACGGTCTGTGCCCCAAACCACATGTTCCTTCCTTACCAGTCAAACAGGACACTGACTGGCATTCAGGAAAGCCACTTGAAAGGCCTGGTTGGGAGATTCTGAGCTAGGTATTTAATCTGTGAGCCCTGACACTTCCTTCCCTGCTCCAAGATAATAGGGGCAGGAGTGGCCCTAAAACCCCCCCACTGCCAAAACCATCTTCCCAAAGCACAGTTCTGACCTTGCAACTTCCTAGTTCAAAACCCTCGGAAACTCCCTGCTGCAAACAAAATACACGTTATAAATCTTAACTGCTATTCCAGGCCTTCTTGCGGTCCAGCACAATCCCCAGGTGTCATTTTGGTTTCTCCATGCTTCTACCTTCAGCCCACCTGATGCTCCATCCAAACTATGTCATTGAATGTGCCCTATAAAGGTAGTTCTACCTCCAGGCCTGTTATGGACTGAATGTTTGTGTCCTCTCAAAATTCATACGTTGAAGCCCCGAGTCCCAGTGTGGTTGTATTTAGAGATGGGGCCTAGAAGGAAATAGTTAAGGTTAAAGGAGGTCATAAAGGTGGGGCACTGAACCAATAAGATTAGTGTCCTTATAAGAAAAGACACCAGAGAGCTCACTCTCCTCCCTGTGAGGACACTGAGAAAACCCTGCCATCCATAAGCCACGAAGAAAGCAGTCACCAGACCCACCATGCTGGCACCTGGACCTTAGATTTCTAGGCTCCAGGACTGTGAGAACATAAAAGGCTGTTGTAAAACCTCCCAGTGTGTGATATTTTGTTACACAGCCTGAACTGACTGATACAATACCCTTACATGTATAGTCCCTCTTCACAGAGTATCCCTTTCACTATTTCCACTTGACCAAATCCTTCAAAGAAATTCTTCCTTTTCTGTGAAGGATTTTTTTTCCACTTTCTAACTGAGTAATAGTTACTTGTAAATATGAAATCTTTCTTCCTGAGCTGAAAGTCCTTGAAGTCCTTGATGTTATTCATCTGTGTGCTGTCCGTAACAATCCAACCAGCATCTTTAACATGTGAAAAATGATAGCTGTCCTCTATTGATTGCCTTCTCTGTGTATGCGTGAAAGGCTTTCTGTGTTTAGTTGGGATCTTCACAATCACCTCACAAGGAAGATATTGTTATTCTCATTTATTTTTTATTTTTTTAAAGATTTATTTATTTATTTGAGAGAGCGAGAATGAGAGAGAGAGAGTACATGAGAGGGGGGAGGGTTAGAGGGAGAAGCAGGCTCCTTGCTGAGCAGGGAGCCCGATGCAGGACTCGATCCAGGGACTCCAGGATCACGACCTGAGCCGAAGGCAGTCGCTTAACCAACTGAGCCACCCAGGCGCCCCTGTTATTCTCATTTTTAAAAGGGTGAAACTCAGTGGATAATTCTACTTATATGAAGTCTCTAGAAGCCTAACTCATCGAGACAAGAAGCAGAATGGGCTAGGGGGAAGGGGAATGGGGAGTTAGTATTTAATGGGTACAGAGTTTCTGTTTTGCAAGATGATAAGAATTCTGTGGGTATACAGAGGTGGTGCTGACAGTGTGACAGTGTGAATGTATTTAATGCCACTGAACAATACACTTAAAAGATGGTTAAGATGTTAAATTTTACATTAGGTGCATTTTCCCACAATTTTTTAAAAATGGTGAAACTGAATCTAAAGTAATTTGCCCAAGGCCATCCAGCTAGAAAGGGAAAAGGCTTGGATTTGAGCCTTCTCTGCCCATTCTTTTTTTTTTTTTTTTTTAAGATTTTTTTTTTTTATTCATGAGAGACAGAGCGAGAGAGAAAGGCAGAGGGAGAAGCAGGCTCCCAAGGAGCAGGGAGCCCGACGCGGGACTCGATCCCAGGACCCTGAGATCATGACCTGAGCCAAAGGCAGACGCTTAATCATCTGAGCCACCCAGGCGCCCATTCTCTGCCCATTCTTTTTGTTTTGTTTCATTTTGGTGTATCTTCTTTCCCCTTTGCATAAATGTTAGTGTTCCTCAACCCTCTATCCTTAGATTTCTTGGATTCTGGGTTCAGAGTTAGAAAAAGATGGCCTCTCTAGGCCAACAAAGTAGAACAACGTGCCCCCTTCCTGCAGAAGCAGCCCTACAGACAACTGTTTTCTCGGGTAGACTTGGTTGGATGCCAGCCTTACCTCTCTTAGCCAAGCACCCTTGCATGAGGTACAACCTACATAATTAGTGGTGTGTGGAATGGGCTGTCCCAGTTTATGAGAGCAAACGGTGTTATGAGAGCCAACATCTCCTCCCAACTTGCTGTTCAGTGATGCCACACTGGCAGCTTGAAATTGGCTTTGGTGGGAATATTTGTACTATGGAGACCAGCAAATACTAAAAAAATCTATTGAGCTCATGCCACATCTCTGTGATTCAGTTAAGCACTTCACTCTCCATAACAAGCCTCTGTGGTGCATATCATACCATATTCTGCAAATAGAGATATTGGCTACCAGGGATGTCAATCAATTTCCTTTAAGGTTAAGGAGTTAGTAAATAATACATCTGTTATTTGAACTCCATTCTAACTTTAAATTCCATGCTTTTCCCACTACTCCAGGATTTGGTTTAACAAGGAAAACCTTTGTGGGAGCAAGCAGTGATGACTCAATGTCACGGGGGCAATATCTGGAATATGTGCAAAATGCCACAGCACAGTCTGGACAGAGCCACTGGGTCTGAGAGGGAGGGGACCAGGGAAGTCTTTTTACTAAGGAGGTGAACTTGGGCTCTGTGATAGATATTGCAAAGGGGCTCAAATCAAACCTTTCTAAACCCTCCTGGCATTGCTTCCTGTACTATGGAGACACCCACCCCCAGCCCAAAAAAATTGTATTCCTTAGACTCCCTTGCAGCTAGGGTCTAGATGTGCTCATTTCCACTAAACTAGTGCATTATGTGTGAGGACAGATTGGGCGGAAGTGAGTATCGTGCAGCACAGTGTGCATGGAATGTGAGATCTTATAGCAAGCACTGTGGCAGAGGTGTTGGGTTCTCTGGACTGCAGGTCTGGGGGAAGGCTTAGTGCCTCGCCCTGGTGTCACAGATGACAACAACAGGAACAGCAGCAGTGGGGTTTCCTCTAGAACCATCCAAAGGTATGGTCCAGGGTTTCCCCAGGCTGCTTTGTCTCTGGATGTGTAGCACTTAAGCCTGGCCTGGTCTCTCCCAGAAAAATCTGTGAATTTCCTAACACTCTGTAATAAATCCTTCTCTGCTTAAACTACTAGAGTGGATTCTCTTGTCTGCAACTAAGACCACTTACAAATACAAGCACAGTCATGGACAATTATTAGCTTGTTCCCCCATTTTCCTGGAGAGATTATTACAGAAGTGTGCAGCCTATCTTAGTTATTTCAAGAACAAGGCCACACTGTACATTACTTAGCAATTTGAGCTCAGTGTTAGGGTTTAAAACAGATACACATTTGTGTTATTTGTATTATTTTGGTTTGTTTTTGTGTTTAAATTAATTCAGAAGGTACGATATTGTTCCTATAGGCAGAGTCAGTTCAGGCTGGAGGAAATCTTGCCTCCTTCTTCATGTGAAATTAGCCTGAGAAGTTGAGTAGCAGCTATGTGGCTCCTTCTAGAAAGGGTGATAATAAGTCCAACTTGCCTGGATACTTGAGTGAGCTCCCGCCGCCTGCCAGGAATTGAGTCAGATAACAGTTTAATCTTCCAAGCAAGTCTGTGACATGGGCAGGGATGGAAAACGAGGCTCCAAGAGGTGAAGAGATTTGCCCTAGTTCAACTAGTTTACAAATGGCCTCATTGGGACGAGAACCGGGGTTTGACTCAGAAGTCCACGGCCCTCCCAGGCTGCCGGTCTGCTCGCAGTGGGAGCGAGGAAGCGAAGCAGGATTGTCATCCCTCTTGCCCTAAAACAAGATGCTCATTGGAAAGAAAAGCCGCAGCAACACTGGGGAGAAGGTAATTGAGGGGGAAGTGGCAGGCACGGTTTGTCGTCTATGCAAGAGCATTACCCTTCAACCTTCCTGAACATATCCCTGCTTTTTCCAGGTGCTGAGGAAGCTGCTTGACCTTCTGGAAGGTGGATCCAGCCCGTGTTCTACAGTATGCCCTCTCCTGTATGACTGAGAAGAAGGGAGGGCTGCTATAGACCTCACCATGGAGTTGGCTGACCTCACCCCAACAGCCAGTCTCCTGGGCTCTCACCACACATGAAAAATAAACCCTACTGTTAAAATCATTGTCATGGTTCCTATAACAAGCAGACAGAGCCCTTCCAGCTCATATGGAGGTTTGCAATTTATAGGAAATCTTATAAGTGTTATGATGGGGTCACAATAAGACATGAACAGGAGCCCACCCAGAAGGCGAGGCTTGGAAGTTCTATTCCTTCCTCATCTCAAGCCATGAAACCACCGAAAGCCTGGGGAAACCAGAATCACCTCATCATCACATCCCAGTCAGCATGCTCTCCAAAATCATTACAGGGCACAGCTCCCTCACATCTGGGAGTGGTGACTCTTCCTGCCAATCATAATTCAGATGGAGTTCAAGGTTGTTTTTGCCAGAGGAGCTGTGTCCTGAGATTGTAAGGACAGGGCAAGGCTCCACAAGGTTCCTCTGCATTTCCTAAGGTCTTGTTCTCTTAGGAGAACCAAAGAAATGATAGACTGGTCTTTTTAACTCTATGGCAGCAGGAACTATGCCTGTGCTGTTCACCACTGGATCCCCAACATCTGGCACTAAGCCAGGCACAGAGGAGACACTGATTCCTACCTGCTACCCCAGTGCCCACATTTCCTTCAAAGTTTAAGACCTGCTTCCTCCATGAAGCCTTCCCAGATAAATCCAATCCTCGTTCATCTCTGAATGCCTTCTGTGCTTACCTGGTATTACATCGTATGTTCTAGAAACTGTTTCTCTAAGTCAATTATCATATGGTTTCACTTATTTGTGGAACATACGGAATAGCATGGAGGACATTAGGAGAAGGAAGGGAAAAATGAGGGGGGCGGGAATTGGAGGGAGAGATGAACCATGAGAGACCATGGACTCTGAGAAACAAACAGGGTTTTAGAGGGGAGGGGGAAGGGGGGAGGGGGGGTTGGTTAGCCCGGTGATGGGTATTAAGGAGGGCACGTACTGCATGGAGCACTGGGTGTTATACGCAAACAACGGATCGTGGATCACCACATCAAAAACTAATGATGTATTGTATGGTGACTAACATAACATAATAAAATTTAAAAAAAAAATGCAAAAAAAAAGATTCAAAAAAAAAAAAGAAACTGTTTCTCTTGTATTAATTTCGAAATGCTTCACGGTGTTCATCCTTCTCCCTGAGCCAGCTGGTCACAGTCTCACAGAAAGAAGCCCATCTTAGACTGCTTTTCTATCTCTCACTGTATCAGCACGTGAGGTACAGAGTGCAGGCTCAATAAAGATTAATTGACCTTTGATTTGAAAGGGATGAAAGGGTTGCATAGAAAGGTGGAGGCAATTGACAAACTCATTCTCACAGCTATTAATTTTTTATTATAGAATAAGAACATACCACACTCAAAAGAGAATTATTCAACCTTCACCCTCACATTTGCTCAGTAAACAACCCCTGTCCCCACCCCAGTTACCTTTCCCTGCTTTAACTTGCCAAGTTGTCTTGAGTAAGGAGAAGGACCCTGATCTGTGTGTCTGGGTTTCAGGATTAATGCTCCATTCGGCCCTAGTGGTTGAACTTTGATCCTCAAAGTTACTACAGGTTTGATGGATAGTTCTGGCCACAGAGAGACTTTCAGTGAGCCTGGGCTTGGCCCATGGATATTGACAGCTTTACTGAGATTCATAAGAGCTGATTATTAGTTGAAGGGCTTTGCCTAAACGGTTACCAGTTTAAACCAATTGATTCCTATGAACTTGTAGCAAGGTACTATTTATTAATGTGAATAATTATCATTGGTGATTTCTTTACTTTGTGGGCATGACCACTCTTCTGTCTCACTAAAGCCAGTCACCCGCCCTCTTATTTTCAGACAAAGGAATAAAAGTTCAAAGAGGGGCCTGTGACCACACAGCAGATCGATATTCATGACAGATCTGAACCCAGCTCACCCTAGGATAGCATCGTCCTATAGAACTTTCTGCAATAGCAGCAATATTCCAAATCTGCTCTTTCCAATACAGTAGCCATTAGCCCCATGTGGCTGTTGAGCCCTGGCTCTCATGACCGAGGAACTGAACCTCCAATATTTTTTCATGTAAATTAATTTAAATTTAAAGAACCATATATGGCTGATGACCATTGCTTCAAATAGCACAGTTCTAGGATAACTACACCAGTTTATAGGGGGTTGCTACTGCAAATAGAAGACTATTGACTCTGTGCCTTCCATTCCTGCCACCCCAGAAGCACAGGACTAGAATGTTTCTGTAGAGGGAAAACATCATCAGCACCCCACAGATTTACCATGCAATCGTTATCATCGTAACCTCAGAACGTTAGTGGTTTCCTGAACAATGCATTCTCTTATTTACTTTGGCTGTTGCCATGTTACTTCTGTGGCACCAAGGCTTGGCAATAATGGGAGGCTGATGGCTTGTGACAGTCCTGGCACTTCTGTTGACCTGCGGACTCACGAAGGGATGTGGAAGGCTCTGCTATCGAGTATAAAAGTGAGGCACGGCTTAAAGCCCAGATTTCTAATCTTTGTCTTCACAAGATCTTTGTCATGCTCAGAACACTGGGTTTCAGTCCCCATTCATGTGGGAGGTCGTCTCATATTTTTGAGGGCTGAGCTGCCAGTTAGCCCATTTCCCCATGTACACAATACGGTTCACACACAAATTCATTCTGGACACTTGGGGCCCGGGTACTGGAAGGTGGCTTGAAAATAGGATTCCCTCTTGGGAATAGTAAAGCCCACTCCTAGGATTTTCCAGAGGATCTCATGGAATCACCAGAATTTGAATGGGAAGAGGTTAAAAGACGGCATTGCTTTCTGGCTTGTGCTGGTGAAGGATTAGCTGGGACATCTGTTTTCCTGTCTCTTCAAAGGTACAAAATAAAGACTTTGCAAGTGACAACATATTCTTTTAAAAGAGAATGGAAAGAAGGAAGGTCAGCAAGCAACCTCTGAAGGCCAAAATATTTGCTATGGTTGTCTCCCACAAAATCACTTCAGAGTCATCATCATTAGATTTTAGTCCAGTTGGACTTTATGACTACATTCCAAACTGTGATTAAAACCTGAATTCAAGGGGCCAAAGTTTGGAAAGAAAGGAGAAGCAACTCAAAAGGAGTGGAATCTTAAAGTCAATTAGAACAACCTCCACTTCTGGCCAGAATGAAGCAAAAGGACCCAGATTTACACTGAACAACCAGAACATTACTTTAAACAACTAGTAAAGCAGACCAACTCTATGAAGTGATAGTTTTTGGACATTGGGGATAGGCAGCTCAGAACCCAAATAGAGCCGGATGGTCTCTCTCAGTTGAGGAGCAACAGAGTTTGGGGCATGGAAACGTCAGTGCAGCTAGAATTCACAGATCTAAATACCAGAGGGGGTGGAGCTGTAGAGAGAAAGAGAGAGTGAGAGAGAGAGGGAGGGAGAAACTACCAAGTGTGGGGAAAGAACTGGAAATGAGTAGGAGAAACAGTCCCAGGATCTCACATAAGACTGGTAGTAGCTTGGTTCCCAGCAGTCGGAGTGGAAAGACCTCGTACACATTAGATGGAGTCCTCAGAAGGACACTGCTTCAGTAGTGGAGAAAAACTAGTTTTAGGGTGGGATTTTCTGGACTCACCCCTACAAAGATTACAAGTAAGCTTCAAAAAGATCAAATTCATTCCAAGTAACTTAACTGCATCTCAGAATGAAGCCCAACACTTTAAAGAAAGACAACAAAATCCAGTATCAAACAACATAAAATTCACTATGTCTGGCAGCAAAAATCTATTACTAGATCATGCAAATAACTAGAAAAACATACCTCATAATTAAAGAAAAAACCAATCAATAAAAATAAACTTCATGTCCATATATATGGATATATCAGATATATATGGATAAGATGATAGAATTAGTGTATAAGGACATGAAAATTGTCACTAAAAATAGACTCCATGTGTTTAAGAAGGTAGAAGAAAGCGTGAATATGATAAGGAGAGAATTGGCAATAAATTCAACACTTAGATTAAATCAACAAATAACTTGAGGGATGAGAATTACTAAATTCATCCACAAAGAAAGATATCCCTGGATTTCCTTATATCTATTAAATACACTGAATTTTAAGGGAGGGGGAAAACTTCCCACCAAGAAACCTCTCGTGAAGATGCCTCCACTGGCAAATTCTATGAAACTGTTAAAGAAAAAATTCTACAAAAGCTCTTCCCGGAAACAAAAGAGGAGGAAACACATTCTCAACTCACTCTATAAGGCCTGCATTATCTTGATAACAAAACCAGACAAAGAAATTAAAAGAAAACCACAGACTAATATTCCTCATGACACAGAGGCAAAACCCTTAACAAAATTGTAGTAAATCAAATCTAGCAATCTATAACAATAATAATAAATCACGACTAAGTAAGGTTGATCCCAGAAATGTAAGGTTGGTTTAACACCTGAAAATCAATGAATTTATTTCACATTAACAGAAGAATCACATGAGGGGTGCCTGGGTGGCTCAGTAGGTTAAGCGACCCACTCTTGATTTTGGCTTGGGTCATGGTCTTGGGGTCATGAGATCTAATCCTGTGACGCATAAGTCTCGTGCTCAGCAGGGAGTCTGCTTGAGATTCTCCCTCTCCCTCTGCCCTTCTCCCTACTCAAAAGCTCTCACTGGCATGTGCTCACTCACTCTCTCTCTAAAATAAATAAAATCTTTTAAAAAAGAAAAACCACATGATAAACCACATTTGGCAAAATTCAATACACATTCAAAAACTCTCAAAAAAACTAGGAATAGAAAGGAACTTAAGACATCTGTGAGGGGTGCCTGGGTGGCTCAGTTGGTTAAGTGTCTGCCTTTGGCTCAGGTCATGATCTCAGGGTCCTGGGATTGAACCCCATGCCGGGCTTCCTTCTCAGCCAGGGAGTCTGCTTTTCCCCCTCTCCCTTTTACCCTCCCCCCTTCTGCTCTCTCTCTCAAATAAATAAATAAAATCTTTAAAATAAATAAAATCTTAAAAATAAAGACATCTGTGAAAGGCATACAGTTAACATCATCCTTAATGATGAAAGATTGAATGTTTTCCTTCTAAGAATGGAAACAAAGCAAGGAAGGAAGGAGTAAAAGAAAGAATACAGGTTGGAAAGGAAGAAATAAAGATGTCCTTTTTTACAGATGACGTGATAATATAGAAGAAAATCTTTGTGACCTTGGGTTAGACAATCATGTCTTAGAAAGGACACAAAAAGCACAAACCATGGAAGAAAAAAATTGAAAAATGGACCTCTTCAACATCAAAAGCTTCTGTGTTCAAAGACACCATTCTGGAAATGAAAGTCAAGCCACAGACTTGTAAACTATTTGCAAAACACTCATCTAATAAAGAAATTGTATTGTGAATATATAAAGAACTCTTAAAATTCAATATAAAAAGACACAATACTAAAATAATAAAAACTCGACATCACTCATCATCAGGGAAATGCCAATCAAAACCACAATGAGCTATCCCCTCATACCTGTCAGAATAGCTAAAATCAAAAACACAAGAAACAACAGGTGTTGGCGAGGATGTGGAGAAAAAGGAATAGTTTGCACCGTTGGTGGGAAGGAACACTGATGCCGTCACTGTGGAAGACAGTAGGGAGGTTCCTCAAAAAGTTAAAAATAGAACTACCTTGCAATCCAGTAATTTTGCTACTGGGTATTTACCCCAAAAATACAAAACCACGAATTCAAAGGGATACCCGCACTGTTATGTTTAGAGTGGCATTATTTACAATAGCCAAATTGTGGAAGCAGCCCAAGGGTCCATCAATTGATGAGTGGATGAAGAAGAGGTGGTGGATATATACGATGGAATATTATTCAGTTATAAACAAGAAATGAGATCTTGCCATTTGTGACAGCATGGGTGGAGCCTGAGAGTATAATGCTAAGGGACATAGTTCAATCATATGTGGAAATTAAGAAAAAAACAAATAAACACAAGATTAAAAAAAGAAAGAAAGAGAGACAAACCAAGAAATAGATGGAGAACAAACTGATGGTTACCAAAGGGGCGGTGGGTGAGGGAGGGTGAAATAGGAGATGGGGACTAAGGAAGGCACTTGTCATGATGAGCACTGGGTGATGTATGGAAGTGTTGAACCACTATATTGTACCCTTGAAACTAATATAACCCGTATGTTAACTATACTGGGATTAAAATTTTTAAAAATATAAATTAAAGCTGCAAGGAAACACCATTATACATTTACCAATATGCCTAAAACTTAAATGACTGAAAATACCAAGTGCTGGAAAGAAAGTGACTAGAAGTCTCTTACAAATTCTGGCAGTCACTTGGAAAATAATTCAAAAGTTTTTAATAAGGTTAAATACCCACTGACCATATGATCCAATAATTCCACTCACAAGTATTTGCCCAAGAGAAATGAAAACATAAAAAGCTTATGTGCGCTTGTTTATAGTCACTTTATTATAACAGCCCAAACTGAGAAAGAACCCAAGTGTCCATCGACTGGTGAACGCATGAACAAATTGTGGTAATATTCATACAATGGAATACTACTTAGTAATAAAAAGGAACAAACTGCTGATATATATACCAACATGGATAAATTCAAAAGCATAATGCTAAGTAAAAGAAACTGCACACAAAAGATTACACAGAGTTTAACTCCATTTATATACTTTCTAAAAGGCAAAACTATAGTGATAGGAAGAGGATCAGTGGTTTCCAGGAGTCAGAGGGTGGCTGGGAGGAGATTCATGACAAATGAACAGGAGGGAACTCTTTGAGGTGATGGAAATGTTTTACACCATGATCGTGGTGGTTGTTACACAATTGTATATGTTTGTCAAAACTTATTGCAGTGTACACTCAAAATTGCTAGATGTATGCAAATTATATCCCAATAAAATTTGCCCCAAAGAAGCAAGGTACATAATAGGATATATGGTAATATCATAAGTACTAAATAAAAGGGAAAAAAAGGAGAGAATTTCAAATATTGAACACACGTATCTATTCTGGAATGTGCACGAAATATCTCAGGAAGCATATACATGAAATTTTTAAAATGAATTGCTTCAGAAATGGAAATAGGGAATCTGAGGGGATATGATGGAGGAGAGATTCTATCTTCTGTACCTTGCAAATTTTGAGCCATGCAAATAATAAACCTACTTTTAAAGGAGGAAAAAAGTGAAGTTCCAAAACCTGCTATTATTCAGTTTGAGTCAAAATCCTGTTACTATGTGTAAACATCTCTCTTTGTTACTCATCATTTCCTCCTTCCCCTATTTTAAAAATCACAGGACTGCCTAAGATTATGTTCAATACATACTTCAGAGCATGGTGATAATATAAACTTAAGTTGTGAAAGAGAGAGGGTCCCCATGGGATGGAGAAAATTTTACTGCGGGGTAGAATGAAGTTCCATGCACAGCAGGTTAGAACCAGTGAGGGTTCTCAGGCTCATCTCCTACAACTGTCTTTTGTACAGGTGAGAAATCTAAGGCCCAGAGAGTCCATGTGACTTCCCCAACAGTGCACAGCTAGCCAGTGTCAGAATCCAGATGGGAGCCTAACTCCTAAGTCCTACTACAGAAATAATACCAGGAGAGCAGGTGACCTAGCACAGAGCATGGTTCAAAGTAAACATGCAGTAAATATGAATTTCCCCTTTGCTTCTTCCCCCTGTAGCAGCTGGCTTCTCATCAGGACTCACCATCCACCCACCCCCACCTCAAAGTCAAATATCAATGGATGCAGGGACATAAGGGCCTTTGCTTTAAGGCTGACCACATTTCCCAGAATACACGAATAAGTTTTCACTTCAAAAAAAAGAACTGAACTGCTCTTCCCACAACCTGTTCAGTTCCAATCAATTTGACAAATATTTATGAGCCCCGACTACGGGCCAGGCTCAGTCCTAACAGTGGGTGTACCTACATAGGGGAGTAAGATGTGGCCCAGAACGCTTTCCCTGTGGTGCTTTCAGACCAGGGAGGAACAGCCTTACTTGGATGATTGAAATATTAGGTGACACATGCTAAGATGGAGGTAAACACTAAGGGAGTATCACATAGAACAACCTGGAGGTTTAGAAATGGCTTCCCAGGGTATTCGAGTCCAGAAAGATGAGAAGTTGGTCAGATGACAGAGAGGAAGAAATGCTATAGACAAGGAGTCAGCATGGGCAAAGCCAGTCTGTAGGGAGCTCGGCATTCCTGGGGTGTAATGAATGAGGCACGATGTGGAGGGAGATGGGACCAGAGAAGCTGTTAGGTTGTTGGGGCAGGGCTAGGATCTTGGTTATGCTCAAGGGTGGACTTGATCACGTTGGCAAGGGGCAGGGCTCAAAGCAGAGAAGTTAAGTATCCAATATGCCATTTTGTTCCAAGGGATGGTCTTTACTCCATTAGGTGGGTGAAGGATACCTGAGAGTTCACTTGACTCTGACAAACACTTATGGAGCCCCTCTGACAAGTCCAATAGCCCATGGAACATTGTGCTGCAGAGATAAGTAAAATGTGGTCCCTTCCTCAAGGATCTAACAGTCTGGTGAACTACTCTTTAGAAAATGCGAGCCCAGGAGTGCCTGAGTGGTTCAGTCGGTTAAGCATCTGCCTTCGGTTCAGGTCATGACCTCAGGATCCTGGGATGGAGTCCCGCATCGGGCTCCCCGCTCAGCAGGAAGTCTGCTTCTCCCTCTGCCTCCTTCCCCATGTTCATGCTCTGTCTCTGTCTTTCTCTCTCTCTCAAATAAATAAATAAGTAAAATCTAAGAAAGAAGGAAGGAAGGAAAGAAAGGAAGGAAGGAAGAAGAAAGAAAGAAAGAAAGAAAGAAAGAAAGAAAGAAAGAAAGAAAG